>NC_133330.1:242692489-243013322 GCF_042186555.1 Aquarana catesbeiana | reverse complement strand
CAAAAGACATCACTTCTGGTCCACTGTCACCCCAGGCTCTGCCCTGCACATTGTGCCATGGGTCACATGACTTCATCAGGAAAGAAGGCATCCTGTCATCTGACTGCTACCCTAGCCAATTGTAGTCATTCAAATTTGGCTTTGATCATCAAAATATTCTCAATTATCTAAGTAATACTACCTGAGCACTGGCATACTACCTGAGCACTGGCCTGGGACAAAAGTGCCAAATGTTTCTTATTATATTTGATATGACTTGATGAGGTTCTGTGGTTCACGAAAACTAGCTGCACCATAAGGCTATTAGACACTGGCCCACATGTACCTTATGATAAACATAGCCCTTATAAGCACTAAATAGATTGTATTACCATCAGAAGTTTAAAGGTTGCCATACATTATAAAGACATAGGAAAATGCTTTATATAATAAAATGATGTAGCAGGTAAACATTTCTGATGTTTTTCAGACAAGGACAAAGAGACAGCAATTAGAAACATGTCAGAGTTGTATATCTGTTAACCATTATTTCATAAAGAATTAACATTGGTTGCATCCCTGTATGCAGTGTTTCCCTATACACAAGTTGTATTCAGATTGGCTGGCGTAAGGATTAGACAAATTATTGCATTGTATCAACAAACATTAGGTATGTAAGTTTTCAACTAATCAAATACTGAGTGTTTTTTTTTATCATAGTTAAGAATTTGCCTTAAAGTTCAAAAACGAAACTTAAACATTTAAAAACAAACATGACAGTGATAATACCATGAATATCTGATCCCAGTTTTAGCAGCTCCAATCAAAGACTTGCAAGGAGAATGAAATGTATCAGACATATTCTGCAAACATTTCAGTTTTCAATGCATATCTTTGACTGCTTCCCACCTTTCCGTCAATTTTGTTTCTGCTCTTTTACTGATTTTTAATATCCTTCTTCCACTGTCACAGACAGAGGCTAATGGGATGTGTGGTCAAGATTTTGGGATCCATCAATGCCTCCGTACAAAATTAGCATGGGCCCAATGCATCAGCTGCCAAAGCTGTCACATTCTCTACTCTGTGTTCTTCATTATATGTCTAAGTTGGTCTACCTGTCTTCCTTCAGCGCGAGAACCAGAGGCGCACTCAGTCCTGACAAAAGGTTTCACCACACCCTTTGCTGTCAGCAGCAAAAGAAAACTGCAAATTAGCTTGGCAAAAAAATGTGAAACAAAAAAAATAAATAGTTTATGCATGAAAAAAAAAATAAAATAAACAGCCTGATCTATGGCATTTTTCTTTCTAGAGGCACACGTCTTTAAGATTATTTTTTTTTCTTTTTTTTCCCCTTCACTGGGAATAGGTCTATTAAAAACTATTAACATAATTAGAAATATCCTGCCCTTGTAACTACAAAGACTTTGGCTTTGATTATTCATGTACAGTCATTGTAATCAGGGTCCCTCCGTCTCATTTACACTGTCTGACCTCCTTATCGTGCTAAGTCTCTGTGCGTACAAAGCTTTTGTTATATATATATTATTTTTTCCTTTTTTTCTGAGATTATATCAGTAACTGCTAAGAAGGTCAGGGTAAAATGAAAAGAGTAAACCAGCGATACAGCTGGGGACTTCCCTGTTCTATCCCTTCCCCTGATTAGCAAATCAAAGCTGCTTGAATGATTCACACTTTCACCTGATTTTGTCCTTTTCACTAATCATGTAGCAATTTTCTCTTGACTGACAGTTTTCTTTATAATTGGCCCTGATCTAGTAGTGTTCTAATAACCAGAAAATCCCCTCTGTGGGCCCAGAGGCTCCAATGAATCGTCTCTCTTCTTTCCCTCTACCATCTGTGGGATGTGGCGGGCCATGTTTGTGCAAGTAGAGGCAGCCTCATCTAAATGTTCAATAATGATGTGAATATTCTATGAGGAGTGGAGTTAAGGACTTGAGGTAGCAGATTCTAATTACTGTTCATTTGCCAGAGTATCAAAGCCTAATTACTGCTCATTTTATACTCTTGAGAAAAGAAGAAGTCAAAGCAGGGTTCTGGAGCCTCCCCTAGAGATCCAGAGTAAGCCTTTATCTGTCTTCCTATTTAAATAGGTTGAGAGCCACTGTTCAATTACACTCTAGTAGCTTGCTTATTACACAAACACACACACACATACACAATCAACCCAAATCTAAATAAAGAGACTTATTTGTGTGATAAATGTGGGGAGATTTCTACCACTCCAATTATTATTATTATTATATTTTTTATCTTTTCCTTTAATGTCAGCAATAAATATCCAAGAGGAATTTAGTAAGCCATCTATCTTAATGCTACAGTTCAAGCTGTGAAAGTATTTTCTCACCTTCCAAGACGGAAGCTTCCACCGTCTGAATCTGGCACATATTTGACAATTTCTGTCACCAATTAGCAGCTAAATCAACATCAGCAATAACAAAACTTTAACATGGCTCTGGTTAGTAGCGTGTGTGCAGATTTGCAAATAGGCTGAGGATAGATAGCTGGATCACAGATAGAATAAAGAGTTGTAGATGAAAAGGAGTAATAAGAGAAACATAAAACAAAAACAATAAAAATTAAAAAATATTATATTGTCAATTGCCACCTAATAAAGCGGCAATGCTGTGGATACTGTACAATATTGCTACATAACAAAATACTATATATATATATATATATATATATTATAGATATATATATTTTTTATTATTATTTGACATGAATTGACATGCATTTTTACATAACATAGGTATACCAGCCTGTCTTTTAATGGAAAACACTTATTAAAAATACATATCCCAAGGCCACAGAGGGACATGAGTAGCCCTGTACAAGCAACATATTTACATTTCACATGCATGAATAAAGGCATATATACTACTAATGTGAGACTTGTGAATTCACACAATAGCTGCCTGTACATGTGTACGTACACACACTCACACCCCTCCAGCATGAAAGTTTACACATATGATCATCATATCCCTTCCATGCTGAATATCAATGGCCCTGCATCCCGATGCAGGATTTGATGGCTCGGATTGAATTGTCTCTTTCTGCTTTCAAGAGACATTGTCAGGTAATCTGCTGGCTGCATTGTGAATTTACAAGCTGCAGACAACAAGCTAATGAGGCAGGCAAGCTGTTAGCTGGGCTTCTCGCTCCATGATGAGATGCTAAATGAAAAGCTGGTGAGACACACGCAGTTTGTTATCATTCTATCTGCTTGAAACCGCAAACTGGTCATTACCCAGCCATTATTTTAGCTGATTTACAATCGCAGCGGATGAGGCAATTGCTGTGGCTTGTTCAATCCCCTGGCGGGGAGATAGGAACCAGCTTGTAATTTGCATTTACACGATCTGACTGAGCTGCTTATTATATCTAGATATTTATTTTCCACTTAACCGATGTTTGATTACACTTTAATAAAGTACAAGAAAACTGTCTAGCTGGCTGCGCCTGATTGATCCTGCCGGGTGGCTTCTGTGGGGTCCTGGTAATGAAACTAGAAACACAGAGGCGATTTGTTTAAAGGAATAAACAAATAGAGAAAATGGTTGAAATTGCCTGTATTCAGACCTTTCTCCAAAAATATAATGCTTTCAGTGCAATGTTTCTTTATGTTGCAGTCTTTGTAGTAAATCACGCTTTTGAGGCCTGGTATTTGAAAGTTAAATCAGAAATTTTCCCATGGTGATCACAAACCATGTTTTTACGATATATCAAAACTATCATTTGCATTGTGCTAATGGTACTTAGGCTGGCCACACATTCACAAAACTGATCGCTCAACCCAATTTTTGAGCTTACATATCTTTCTTAGGCTTGGCCATTACAACCTGTGCCCTGCCTGCTCAAATAAATGTTCATATCATGCAACAGACAACAGTTTCATGAATGACCACATACACTAACAGACCTAATTTCCTAAACATCCAGGTCATTCCAGATGAGATCAATGTTCTCATGTTGATTAACCACAGAAGCTTCTTTCTTACCCAAAGACATACTGTATATATACATACCCTATATATATAAATTTTAAAAATTTAAATGAATGCATTAATACTCACTTGTCCCACCAGGACAAACCAAACCTGAGATGAGACCATGTTGGAGTAGGTGGCCTGTTGTTTAGGTACATACCCTGTTTCCCCGAAAATAACACCTGGCGTGATTGTCAGTGATGGCTGCAATATAAGCCCTACCCCCCAAATAAGCCCTACCCTGTTTCCCCAAAAATAAGCCCTACCCTGAAAATAAGACCTACAAGGACTTTAACTAGGGCTTATTTGGGGGGTAGGACTTATATTGCAGCCATCACCGACAATCACGCTAGGTGTTATTTTCGGGGAAACAGGGTATGTACCTAAACAACAGGCCACCTACTCGAACATGGTCTCATCTCAGGTTTGGTTTTTCCTGGTGGGACAAGTGAGTATTAATGCATTCATTTAAATTTTTTAAATGGCAGACTGGTCACTTTAAATAGTTTACTTTGTTAAAAGTAAAACTATTTTAGGTTTTGTGCTGCTACATTAGGTTGATTTGATGTTTCATCTCGAAATTAGTACAGTTTCTGCTTTGTTTTTTTTTTAATAGTGTAAAATAGATGAAGTGGGGGGGCCCATCCATGAAAGGTTTGTTCTGGGCGCATCAAAGCCCTAAAGCAACCCTGGGCCAGTTTGTACAGATTTAAGCCTAGTACACACTGCTAGTCTCTTTTTCGCTCAACCCAGCTGGCTGAATGAAAAAAACTGACAGATTTGATGTTAGTACAGCAATCTCCCTTGCTGATCTATTGCGTTCTGACAGGGGGACAGCCCCCCTGGCAGAACACTCTGGCTGAGAGCGCTGATCGGGAGCCAGTCGGCAGACCTTCTTTGGACATGTCCCTTAGAATGAATGGCCAACTTCTGTTGGAGCAGCTGCAGTACACATGGGCCGAATGTTGGCTGGTTTCTATTGCCTGACATTCGGGCACGTGTGTACGGGGCTTTAGCATTACAGGAGTGTGGACATATCTTTAACAATCCAAAGATGCAAAAAAGATAATAAAAGCAGGTTTACATGTGTCCATTTTCCTGCACTAAATCATACTGGTTTTATTACATGAACATGAATTTCAAGTTGCAATATCATTGATTGCTATATGACTTCCTGGCAACAATGCACAGCAGTTTAATGCATTAAAAAAAATGAGATCTTGGAGCATTGTTGAGCATTAACATATAACAATTATATATATATATATATATATATATATATATATATATATATATACAGTATATATATCATGCATTTTTGTGCATCTGCACTGCTCCCATTGAAAATCTCTCTTCTTGCATATTACACCCCTACTCTGCTTAATTAATGAGCAAAAACATTTTTCAGACGAGCAAAAACACAATACACAACACCACAATATGTCATTTACCAGGCCTTTCCTTTTCTGAATGAACACAGTGAGTGATCAGTACTGTCCATTCATAGCTGAACTGTGTAACTGTGTTTACTATGCTTCAGTTTATGAATGAAAAGGAGTGATTTGTTTCTTGTTCAATCATCTGCAGTGCAGCTGAGCCTGCAGAGAAAGGAATTGAATCTGCATCCTCAGTTTCTTTCTCTGTTTCAAAGGTAAGGTGTCAGGGGTCTGTTCAGACCCCTGATTGTTGACCCACACCCCCAACAATATTTTTTTTAATTGTAAAAAATAATTAAATGTAGAACATTTTTTTAAAAACTGTAAAAAATATGGGCCCCCATACAGTGTGAATGAGAGGTTTGTTTGTGTGGCAGGAGCTGCCTGTTACTCTATGAGGATGCAACGGCTATATGAACACAGCTTCAGGTCCCTTAATGCACACGGTCTGCATTCGGGGGTGTACATCTGCATCCACAGCATGCCTTTCAAATTATGACCTGCGGCTGTGTTCATACAGCTGCTGCGTCCCCATAGTGTAGCCATCCTGCACACAAATAAAACATTGCTTCACATTGTACAGGCCACAGCACCTTTGTGAATGAGCCCCAATACCTCATTTACACTCAGAACTTTATTATTTCAATGCAGTTTTATCTTTTAGATTTAGCAGAAATTGTGTAAGTTATGTTATGTTGGTGTCCGCTAATAATGATTTTAGTGTATTTTTGGTGGAAATATTGTTTTGGTATTTTTGGAGGGCTGTCAGGTAGGCTGTATGGGGCCCTGTGATTTCTCACAGCAGCCTTGCACACAATACACATATACAGTGCACTTTCGTCCCTAAAGTACATGTATGTAGACAGAAACAAACTGCAAAGAGACTGCAGGAGACCAGAACCTATAAGGTGCAATAAGTAAAGAAAAAAAGTGAAAACGTGTATAGAAAATATTTACAAAGCATAGGGATTTTGCAAACAGAGGTTGATATGCTAAAGAAAAATAGGCTGCTCACCTTGCATGTGAATTTGTACTTTGTAAGAGAATTTGCCCCGGAGCTTAGTGAATGTGGTGAAGTTTCATTTTGCAAAGAATACACAATCACATCTAAAGAAAATAAAAAAAACTGTGTTTGCTTTCATATGTATACAAGTCATATATATACAAGTTCACATGCAAAGTGAACAAGCTATTTGCCTTTAGTAAATCAACCCCCATAAGTACATGTACTGTAAACACACATGAAATAATGCATATCAGCAGGTGTGGAAGTACTTATAAACCAAGAGTGCAACCAAAATTGCAACCAAATCTATCCTTCTAGCTGTTCAGTATCCGAGCAAATGTGATTGGACCTTGAAAACTGTCTGTGTCCCATACATGGTCCTATCTAAAACAAACTAGGCATTTAAGTGTCTAAATGACTCACTATTGTGGCCAAAGTGGTTATCTATACATATAGTAAGTGATAGAAAGTTATTGGAAGCAAGAACTAAGAAAAAATACAAACACAGAGACAAAGAACGAATTGGGCAGTTAAAGATATTGACAGCCATTAGTAATATTATCTACCATACTATTCATTTCTGACTCTACTGAAATGATTGCAAAAGTGGTATATTCTCTATTGAAACACTTGCCTGTATATGGTTTACAAGCCAAGGTAGTTTTAAAAGGATCACCTCAACTTGAAGACTTTATCCCTGCCCCTTAATCCCGTCTTATGTTACTGATGGCAACTTAACTAGCTAATAAGTCCTTCCCACCATGTTTGTATACAGGTTCTTAGTGTGAGGCAATGCTTATCGGCTGATCCTTTCTCAGCTGCTACTCCTATAGCCATTGTCTTCCTGTAGACTTTTCAATATCCCTCTTTATCCATCAGCTGTTTCTGTCAACCTCTACTTTACTCTGCGTCATGTGGGCACAAATCCTCCATGTAGCCTCAATACTATCCCCTGATCCTCCCTTTGTTTTTTCTGTGTCAGCCAGCAGATCTGTAAGATAGCTATTTGTCTGTCTATCTTTCTATATACACATTGTGGTATGGTAATTGTATAATTTTGTAACAGTTTGCTTTGTGTTTGATTATTTTATATTGGCATGTCATACATGTTTATGAACTATCACACATTTTATACTATGTATAAGGGAATATAATTAAACGGAAGAGGATCACTGCTTGGACAGAAGAGAGACTTTGCCCTAAAAAAGGAAATAGCCTTTTCATTTAATAGATTATGTGTTTTGTGTCCACTTTAGAAAGGCCAATCGGAGCTGATTGCAATAATTAAACTTTATTGATTATCCCATTGGGTGAAATTAGAAGCTTATTAAAGCTAATCAGTTAATGTAGTAACACCTTTACGCTTGAGAAGATGAGGAAGGACACAGACACAATTCTTAAAATGGAGCAGATCATTAGTGCAATAAGTTCTTCTCAGCGTGCCGGTGATAAACAGTGATAGACTCGGTGTACGTTTAATAATTACATACACCATGAGCATGCAGTCAAAATAAATTGATGGTAATAACTGTGATTCTTAGAATGACATGGCATGCTATGAACAGAAGCACCTTCAAATTGCTAATGAGAATTACCATACACAATCATTTACAGTCAATGAATGTTAACATGTATCATTCACAATTAGCACAGCACTTAGCTCAGGATGGTGTTAATTTTGCAAGGCATCATTTAAACAGATTAAATGTTTGAAATCATGCAGCGTAGTAGTAATATGTGACCAAAAGAGTCAAGTATTCATTTACTGATCTAATGGAAAACACATTTCTCTGCAAGTAAAATATAATTTGAGTAATGCAAAATAAAAATGTATATACATAATACATAAACTGTATATATACAACTAAATGTATGGTGTACAATATATATACTCTATAATATATATATATATTATACACCCCTCACATTTTTGTAAATTTTTTATTATATCTTTTCCTGTGACAACACTGAAGAAATGACACTTTGCTACAATGTAAAGTAGTGACTGTACAGCTTGTATAGCAGTGTCTATTTGCTGTCCCCTCAAAATAACTCAACACACAGCCATTAATGTCTAAACCGCTGGCAACAAAAGTGAGTACACCCCTAAGTGAAAATGTCCAAATTGGGCCCAAAGTGTCAATATTTTGTGTGACCACCATTTTTTTCCAGCACTGCCTTAACCCTCTTGGGCATGGAGTTCACCAGAGCTTCACAAGTTGCCAATGGAGTCCTCTTCCACTCCTCCATAACAACATCACGGAGCTGGTGGATGTTAGAGACCTTGCACTCCTCCACCTTCCATTAGAGGATGCCCCACAGATGCTCAATAGGGTTTAGGTCTGGAGACATGCTTAGCCAGTCCATCACCTTTACCCTCAGCTTCTTTAGCAAGGCAGTGATCATTTTGGAGGTGTGTTTGGGGTCATTATTATGTTGGAATACTGCCCTGTGGCCCAGTCTCCAAAGGGAGGGGATCATGCTCTGCTTCAGTATGTCACAGTACATGTTGGCATTCATGGTTCCCCCAATGAATTGTAGCTCCCCAGTGCTGGCAGAACTCATGCAGCCCCAGACCATGACACGCCCACCACCATGCTTGACTGTAGGCAAGACACATTTGTCTTTGTACTCCTCACCTGGTTGCTGCCACACACGCTTGACACCATCTGAACCAAATAAGTTTATCTTGGTCTCATCAGACCACAGGACATGTTTTCAGTAATCCATGTCCTTAGTCTGCATGTCTTCAGCAAACTGTTTGCAGGCTTTCTTGGGCATCATCTTTAGAAGAGGCTTCCTTCTGGGATGACAGCCATGCAGACCAATTTGATGCAATGTGCGGCAGGGATGGACTGGCCATCGGGACTACAGGGAGTTTCCCGGTGGGCCGATGGCTCAGTGGGCTGGTGTTGTGCCGAGAATGGTTTCCCATCGAAATTTGTTTCTCCTGTCTCTCGGCTGAGATCGGAACTCAGTGACAGCTCGAGTCTCTGCGCTCCTCTGCTTATGAGATTATAAACGAGGACCTGCTCCGCTCCTCCCACACATCCACAGACAATCAGCAGGCAGTGTAACCCTCCCCAGCCTGCCACATTTGAATACACAGGTGCTGGAGCGGTGCTGAATGGGGGCACGAGGAAGAAGAAACACACAGTATCTGGACTGAAGCCGATACAAGAAGGTATGACCAAAGCTACAGCCAAACCAGTCCTGCAGCACACAGAGCGCTAGTTGAATGGGAACAAGATCGTGTGACTCGGGAGCAAATGTCACATGTACACTGGCTGCAGTGTCTTCCAGAAATCTATGCCTTCAGGCAGTGTGCAGGTTACTGATCTGTCCCCTCTTCTACCTCTCCTCTTGCTCTGTACTTTTTTTTTTTATAGCTGCCTTTCCTGCACACTGCCCTAACACACTGATAAGATCAGCATTCTCTATCCAGTGATGTGACACATGGCTGGCTGTTAACCATTTCAGCTTCTTTTCAGTTATTTAGCCAGAGCTCTGTGTGTGTGCTGCAAGGATTCTGTGTTGTTTTTTGGAAGGATTTACTGCTAGTTCAGGATAGAAGCTTCACAGACACATTAACTGTTTATTGTCCTCCACTAATCCTGACCAGTTCACTGTTTGTAAGACAATTTGTATTTTGGAAAATGGATGTGCTGCTGTCTTCTGTCACATGGGTGTACTTTCAAAGGAAGATTACTGACTTGATCTTGCAGAGCTGGTTTAAATAGAGTGGAGCAACCCTGTGATACATTACACTTTTACACTGGACTGGACCATAAATGTAGTCTCTGACCATCTCCTGTATCATGTCTGCAGTCTCTGACCATCTCCTGTATCATGTCTGCAGTCTCTGACCATCTCCTGTATTATGTCTGCAGTCTCTGACCATCACCTGTATGATGTCTGCAGTCTCTGACCATCTCCTGTATGATGTCTGCAGTCTCTGACCATCTCCTGTATGATGTCTGCAGTCTCTGATCATCTCCTGTACTATGCCTGCAGTCTCTGATCATCTCCTGTATGATGTCTGCAGTCTCTGACCATCTCCTGTATGATGTCTGCAGTCTCTGACCATCTCCTGTATGATGTCTGCAGTCTCTGACCATCTCCTGTATGATGTCTGCAGTCTCTGACCATCTCCTGTACTATGTCTGCAGTCTCTGATTATCTCCTGTATGATGTCTGCAGTCTCTGATCATCTCCTGTATGATGTCTGCAGTCTCTGACCATCTCCTGTATGATGTCTGCAGTCTCTGACCATCTCCTGTATGATGTCTGCAGTCTCTGACCATCTCCTGTACTATGCCTGCAGTCTCTGATCATCTCCTGTATGATGTCTGCAGTCTCTGACGATCTCCTGTATGATGTCTGCAGTCTCTGACCATCTCCTGTATGATGTCTGCAGTCTCTGACCATCTCCTGTATGATGTCTGCAGTCTCTGACCATCTCCTGTATGATGTCTGCAGTCTCTGACCATCTCCTGTACTATGTCTGCAGTCTCTGATTATCTCCTGTATGATGTCTGCAGTCTCTGACCATCTCCTGTATGATGTCTGCAGTCTCTGACCATCTCCTGTATGATGTCTGCAGTCTCTGACCATCTCCTGTATGATGTCTGCAGTCTCTGACCATCTCCTGTACTATGCCTGCAGTCTCTGATCATCTCCTGTATGATGTCTGCAGTCTCTGACCATCTCCTGTATGATGTCTGCAGTCTCTGACCATCTCCTGTATGATGTCTACAGTCTCTGACCATCTCCTGTATGATGTCTGCAGTCTCTGACCATCTCCTGTATGATGTCTGCAGTCTCTGACTATCTCCTGTACTATGTCTGCAGTCTCTGATTATCTCCTGTATGATGTCTGCAGTCTCTGACCATCTCCAGTATTATGTCTGCAGTCTCTGACCATCTCCTGTATTATGTCTGCAGTCTCTGACCATCTCCTGTACTATGTTTGCAGTCTCTGACCATCTCCTGTATTATGTCTGCAGTCTCTGATCATCTCCTGTATTATGTCTGCAGTCTCTGATCATCTCCTGTATTATGTCTGCAGTCTCTGATCATCTCCTGTATTATGTCTGCAGTCTCTGACCATCTCCTGTATGATGTCTGCAGTCTCTGACCATCTCCTGTACTATGTCTGCAGTCTCTGATCATCTCCTGTATGATGTCTGCAGTCTCTGACCATCTCCTGTATGATGTCTGCAGTCTCTGACCATCTCCTGTATGATGTCTGCAGTCTCTGACCATCCCCTGTATGATATCTGCAGTCTCTGACCATCTCCTGTATGATGTCTGCAGTCTCTGACCATCTCCTGTATTATGTCTGCAGTCTTTGATCATCTCCTGTATTAAGTCTGCAGTCTCTGACCATCTCCTGTAGTATGTCTGCAGTCTCTGACCATCTCCTGTACTATGTCTGCAGTCTCTGACCATCTCCTGTACTATGTCTTCAGTCTCTGACCATCTCCTGTATCATGTCTGCAGTCTCTGACCATCTCCTGTATCATGTCTGCAGTCTCTGACCATCTCTTGTAGTATGTCCTCAGTCTCTGACCATCCCCTGTACCATGTCTAGTTTATATACTGTTATTGTGCGTGTTCACAAAATAAAAGTATGCCAGTCTGGATAAAGTCCAGGGCAGAATTTTTGTCCCAGTCCAGCCCTGATGTGCGGCGTATGGTCTGAGCACTGACAGGCTGACCCGCCCCACTTCAACCTCTGCAGCAATGCTGGCAGCATTCACACGTCTATTTCCCAAAGACAACCTCTGGATATGACACTGAGCATGTGTACCGAGTTTTTTTGGTTGACCATGGTGAGGACTGTTCTGACTTTAACCTGTTCTGGTAAACTGCTGTATGGTCTTGGCCATCATGCTGCAGCTCAGTTTCAGGGTCTTGGCAATCTTCTTATAGCCTAGGACATCTTTATGTAGAGCAACAAATTTTTTTTCAGATCCTCAGAGAGTTCTTTGCCATGAGGTGCCATGTTGAACTTCCAGTTACCAGTATGAGAGAGTGAGAGTGATAACACCAAATTTAACACACCTGCACCCCATTCACACCTGAGACCTTGTAACACTAAAGAGTCACATGACACCGGGGAGGGAAAATTGCTAATTGGGCCCAATTTGGACATTTTCACTTAGGGGTGTACCCACTTTTGTTGCCAGCGGTTTAGACATTAATGGCTGTGTGTTGAGTTATTTTGAAGGGACAGCAAATTTACACTGTTATACAAGCTGTACACTCACTACTTTACATTGTAGCAAGGTGTAATTTCTTCAGGTTTGTCACATGAAAAGATATAATATAATATTTACATAAATGTGAGGGGTGTACTCACTTTTGTGAGATGCTGTATATCTTTTTTTTTGTAACGCCTTTTAATTCTTTTTTTGCACAATATGTCTGTAGTTTCTTGTGATGTATCATACTTTTTGTCCTGTTTTTTTTTTTTTTTTATCGTTCTTTTTTTCTGTTAACAATAGGAAAAATAATCATATCATATTGAAAAAAGAGATTCAGACTCAATACGTCAAACCTGTTTACAATATTTTCTTCCTTGGCTTACCAGTATACCCCCTTTTTTATTTTGTTTTCCTTTGGTCTCTATTTTATACATCATCTATGTGATGCTAAAGGTAACTACAAATATTAGAGAATGGGCATCCTAGCCAGCTGGCTACAGTCAAATCGGAACATCATTATTTTAATGAGCATTCTGTTACCCCTTCAAAAACCCAATTGCTTCACCAAAATCAGGTCAAGAATGTAAGATTTTCTTGGTCTCTCTTGATCTCTTGATTGAGATAAACAAGTGCCAGATATAAATTTTTGCCCTCAAATTTCCATACATATAAACACGCACACTTGAGCAATCATAGTGCAAAATTATGTTTATTGGAAAACTTTGGCAGGCAACCCTGTTAGCTAATTTGCCTATTCATTGGGAAATGTTTTTAATGAAACAAAAAATAAAGCTAATTCTATATGCTTCTTCATTCCTTCCTTCTCACCAGTGGTCTGTGGCAGGGCTGAGAAACAGCTACACCCCTTAGTGCAAGCTTCACCTCATCCTTGGATTGCAGGAAGGAGGGGAAGCGTCTGCCCAGGTGATATGGTACTCTCATAATCCTTGCCAGGACTTTCGGAACTCCTGCTCTCAGAATCCCTGCCAGGACTTCCAGCATCCCATACAGGACTTGCAAAGGCACTCTCAGATTCCCTGCCAGGATTTCCTTTGGCATTCACATAATCCCTGCCAGGAGTTCTCAGTAGCTATGCTGGGTGTGTCCTCTGACCAGAAGGGTATTTATGCTCAAGTCTTTGATGTGACTGGTGCTGTGTCTTATAACCAGCTACCTGAGAGCTAAGAGCTGTAATACTTGCTTGCCATTTGCCTGTTTGTGAATGACCTGAATTGACCTAACTATTCTCTTGCTTGTTACCTGCCTAAAGCCCGGTACACAGGGGCAGAATGTCGGGAGACATTTGCCAGTACAATTTGCCAACATTCTGCCCATGTGTATGTCAGTCTGTCAGACATGCATGCTGGAAAATCAGCAGCCGATCGACTCCCAATCAGCGCTCTCAGCCAATGGCAGAGAGCGCTGATCGGAGTGTTCTGGCAGATGGGTCATCCCCCTGTCAGAACACAACAGCTCAGCAAGGGAGATCACTGGACTAACCTCACATGGTTAACACAGTGTCTCTGACCGAGTGGCACACAAAAAAAAACATAGTGTGTACCAGGCTTAAATGAACACTATCTCATCTCCTGCCTGACTTAAGCCCTGTTTGGACCTGACTACTCTCTCATCTAAAACCCTGTGAACAGTCTCTTTGACCATAGAATCTCCATTCCAACCACCCCCTTGGTGGGACACTCCTGAGGGCTGTAACCTAGAGTCAGTTTGCAGCAAAGTAAACTGGAACAGCTGGGATTTCCCAGTTCCCTATCTCCACCATCAGGAGCTCTGGTGAAGACCAACTGCCACTTAAATTCTGTAGCTCAGGTGAGCTCAGGTCACCTACCAGGGTCCTACTCAGATGCCTGTTGAACAGAACAGTCATATTTAGACACTCTGCCCTGCTGCTGTGAATGAAAACGGAGGTAACACTATGAAATTGGAATTGTTACTACAAAGTCTGTATGGGTGAATATAGATTTTTGTGACTCAAATTGAGCTCTAAATATAACAAGTATATTTTTTAATTATATTTATGTACATTAGAAAAAATAATGTGGTATAGTCCTCTTGCACACCATACTGGAATTGACCGTGTGATTAAAAGGGTGCTGCAATGACTCCTGGTCACATATCTTGCCAGCATACCAACAATCTTTTTTTCAAAGTGCAAAGATCTTTATTCTTATATGATCACATAGGATAGCAAAGTTTCAGGACCATGAAGCATGCAAATAAAAAAAGTACATGTAAATAATCCTAACAAAGTATGTTATTGTTTTAAAATATTCACTTTTTCATAGTTAATTTTATTTGTACAAAGACGCTACCATATTTACTCATTATATAAGTAGACTCCACTTCCTACCGATCCTCGTCCCCCTAAAATTCAGCCTTGAACCATAAACTATGGTTTCTATTGATAAATGTAAAGTTATGCACTTGGAAGCTAGGAAGATGCATGCATCATACACACTAGGGGGATTACAACTGGGCAAATCAATGGTGGAGAAGGATCTGGGTGTTTTGGTAGATCATAAGCTTAATAATAGCATGCAATGACAAGCTGCGGTTTCCAAAGAGAGCAAAGTCCTTTCTTGTATTAAGAGAGGTATAGACTCCAGTGAGAAATATATAATTTTTCCACTGTACAAATTATTAGTAAGACCTCTTGTGGAATATGCAGTTCATTTTTGGGCACCAGTTCCTAAAAAGGATATCGGGGAACTGTAGAAAGTGCAGAGAAGGGCAACCAAACTTGTAAGAGGCATGGAGGAGCTCAGCTATGAGGAACTGAATTTATTCTCTCTTGAGAATAAAAGCTTAAGGGGGATATGATCAACATGTATAAATACATAAGTGGTCCATATAGTGAACTTGGTGTTGAGTTATTCACTTTAAGGTCATTACAGAGAACAGGGGGGCACTCTTTACCTCTAAAGGAAAAGAGATGTAATCTCCAAACATGGAAAGGTCACAGTAAGAGCTGTGCAACTGTGGAATAGACTCCCTAAAGAGCTGGTTCTGGCTAGCTCAGTAGCTTGCTTTAAAAAAGTCCTGGATTCTTTACTAAATGTAAATAATATAACTGGATTCTAACATTTATAGGCAAAGTTGATCCAGGGAAGATCCAATGTTTTCCCCTGCTGGATCAAATTGGATCATGCTTTGCTGGGTTTTTTTTTTTGCCTTCCTATAGGATTGTGTATATGGGATTGTGTGTTTTATTTTTTTCCCTTTTACTGGTTGAACTTGTCTTTTTTCCTTGTCAAAAGAAGTTTATTGAGTATACAATGTTATAAAGATACATAAAGATGCATAAAGTAAGTTTACAAGGATCTATAAAGTAAGCTCATTGTTTTACAGTAGGGTTTATATAGGTAAATATCATGAAATTTCAAATATTAAACATTGGGTTCACGTAAACCTAAATTAAAGATATATATCATTTCCTTAGTTACTTTTGTAGGTATTTAAATGATTTATACCTACTATACATATTGTTTACAAGTAGAGTGTATATAGGTCAAATAAATTCTGATAATGAGCTTTAATCGTAAGGTGGAGAAAAGGAAAGAGAAAGCAGAAAAAGGGTTGAAAGGTAGAGGTATGGTCCACAAGGTTGTCCCGCTCGTCAGTTTATTATTCTTTTTAGTTCTCTTTGAAGCCTTAGAATGGGTGTCCATGTAAGTCATTTAATCTGTTACCATGGCAACAGGACAGAGTCATTGAAATTTGACAGGAACTGTTGTTTTATCCAAGGATGCCAAAGTTTTTCAAATTTTGGAATTTGATTTTGATCGATGGCTACCATCTTAGCATGGGACATTGTATTATTCATTCTGTGAATTGTTTCTGCTAGTACCAATGTAGGAGATTTCCATGCCTTGGCCACTGTTTGTTTTGCAGCCGTTATTAGTTGGATCATAATTTTGAATTGAGAGAGTGTTAACCATTCCGGTTTTAGATTAAGTAAAGTTAAATATGGATCTGGTTGTATTATTTTTTTAAATATTTTAGATGCAATCACGAAGACTTCCTTCCAGAAGGTTTGGATTACTGGGCACGTCCACCATATGTGTAAATATGTGCCTATTTCTGGGCATCCTCGAAAACAAAGAGCTGAGGTATTAGGTGAATATTTTGCCACTCTAGCGGGTACAAGGTACCAGCGAGTTAGGACTTTATAATTTGTCTCCAGTGCCAAGATGTTGGGTGAAGATGACTTAGATGTGAGCCATATATTAGACCAGTCCGTGTCTTCTAAAGTTCGTCCCAGGTCCTCCTCCCACCTCTGAACGTAAGAGGGTCTATTAAGATTTGCTACTCCATATAATTGATTATAAAGTGATGAAATTGTACCTTTAGCAAATGGATCTTTTGTACAGATTGATTCAAAAATGGATAATTGGGATAATGGTGTATCCCCCTTTAGGAATGGTGTATAGAAATTTTTGATTTGGAGATATCTAAATATCTCAGAGTTTGGTAGATCATATTTTTCTCTAAGCGATGGGAATGAAAGGAATGATTTAGATGCTATGAAGTCATTTAGTGTCTGAATGCCTGATGTTGTCCAAGCTTTAAAAGAATTTGGGTAGATCCATGCCGGATAAAAGGCCGGATTTCTGATAAAAGAAAGGAGAGGATTGTGTGGAGATTGTAACTGATATTTGGTTTTTAGTTTATCCCAGAGAGATAAGAAGTGTTTAGTTATGGGATTATGAATTTTAAAGCGGTCTTTAGGATCAAGCCATAATAAATTTGATATTAATAGAGGGTCATTTTCTGAAGCCTCTATAAATACCCATAATGGGATTTCCTGTTTTGCATGGTATTTGGACAGACTGGACAAGTGTGCTGCTCTGTAGTAGTTAGTAAAATTAGGGTATCCCAGGCCTCCTTTATTTTTGGGAAGATGTAGTGTGTGTATAGGTATACGTGATTTAGAAGAGCCCCATATAAACGAAGTTGCTCTTTTTTGTACTATTCTCAAAAAATAGGAAGGAATTGGAATAGGGAGGACTCTGAATAGATAAAGCAATTTGGGTAGAATAGTCATTTTGATTGCATTAATCTTCCCTATCCAGGATAAAGGAAGTTGCGACCATTGTTTTATTAGATTTGTGATCTGTCTTAATACAGGAGGATAATTGGTTGAGAATAAGTCAGAATGAGATGCTGTTAAATGAATTCCAAGATATGGGATTGATTTTTCTGCCCATGTGAATGGGAGTGCAGCCCTAGCCTGGATCAATTCCATGTTTGTGAGTGAAATATTAAGCACTAGGCATTTCTTAGGATTAATCATAAGGCCGGATAGGGCTGCAAATCCATCAAGAGCTGGTATTAAGTTAGGACCAGAGACCTGTGGTGATGATAGAAAAAGTAATATATCGTCTGCAAATATACATAATTTGTGTGTAATACCTCCTACTTCAATGCCAGTTATAGTTTGGTTTGTTCTGATGTATTGGGCCATGGGTTTGAGTATAAGGGCAAATAATAAGGGAGATAATGGGCAACCCTGTCGGGTACCTCTTTCGATATTAAAGGCTTCAGATTTGTATCCAGCATATTTTATATAGGCTTTGGGTTTATTATATAATGCTTTGATCCATGTTAAAAAGTGGGGTCCAAAACCCCATTTTTGTAATGAATATTGCATATATTGCCAGGATACTGTGTCAAATGCCCTCTTAATATCGAGAGATAGAAAACATAAAGGGATTTTCCGTTTTTTAGCAATATGTGCCAATAACACTGCCCTGCGTATATTATCGCCTGCCTGTCTATTTGGCATGAAGCCTACTTGATCTCTATGTATTAATTTTCCTATAATGCTATTGAGGCCTTTTGCTATTATTTTTGCTAATAATTTAATATCGAGGTTTAACAGAGAGATAGGCCGATAATTCACACAGGAAGTATCATCAGAAAGGGGTTTTGGGATCATACAAACAATTGCCATTAGTGTTTCTTGCCGAAAAGAATGTCCATCTAGAAGTTTGTTAAAAGTTTCAGTGAGAATGGGAGAGAGTATTTCTGAGAATGTTTTATAGTATAAAGCCGAGTAGCCGTCTGGGCCTGGTCTTTTGTTAAGTTTTAGGTCTTTTATGGCGTTAGCAACTTCATCTATAGTTATAGGCTCATACAAACTGCTTTTTTGATTCTGAGATAACTCAGGTAAGGTTATTTTTGAGAAGAAGGATTCAGCTTCTGTAGGATTAAATTCATTGTTTGTCTTGTATAAAGTTGCGAGATGTGAGTGAAATTTATGAACTATTTTAACTGGATTACAAGTGTAAACATTTTTTGATAATTTCAAATGTATTGGTTTGAAAGATTTGTTAGTTGAATTTAATGCCCGAGCCAAATATGTACCTGGTTTGTTTGTATTCATGTAGAAATTGTGTTTGGAGCGTTTGAGGGATTTATCAACTGACTCAGTGAGAAATAGATCGTATTCCAATCTAGATTTTTCCAGATGAGATTTTGTACTCTGAGATGGATTATCTTGAAATGATATGTAGGCTGCATTAAAATTGAGTTCTAGTTTTTTTGCTAGATTTTTGCGTTCCCGTTTAAATAGTGCCATTTGTCTTTGTATTGTACCACGCAAGACAGGCTTATGAGCTTCCCACAGTGTTATTGGGGAGATGTCTGTTGTATTATTAATTGATATGTATTCCTTTAAAGCTTGTTCAATGGCCATCTGATGTAGTGGGTGTTTGAGCATTATGTCCGGTAAGTACCACGTTGGGTCATGCGCTTTTGGTATGGCTGAGGCTATAGTAGTGTATACTGCATTATGGTCAGACCACGGAATCGGAATTATATCTGATGCAATAATTTCTGGTATCATTCCTATTGTTAGAAAAATATGATCTATTCTGGTGAAGGTTTGATGAGGGTGGGAGAAATAAGTGAATTTCTTTTTCATTGGGTTACTTTCTCTCCATGAATCTACCAGATTGTATTTGGAAAGAAGTTGAGAGAAAGGTAATCTAGAGGTTATTTCGGATGGTGTAAAAGGTGATTTATCTAGAAATGGGAGGAGGACCTGGTTCGAATCCCCACACATTATCACTGTTCCTATTTTGTGTGTATTAATCACTTGTAATATATGTGAGAGGAATGGTGTAGGTTGTTTGTTAGGAGCGTAGTAGGAAATCACTGTGATTGCTGTATCCATTATATAACCCATGAGTATCAGGTATCTACCTTCTGGGTCTTTAATTTCTGATGATAAGGTGAATAGTGTGGATCGGTGAAATGCAATTAGAGTTCCCCTTTGCTTGGTAGAGGCAGAAGCCGTGTAAATTTGTTGATAAAAAGGAGAAATATATTTTGGAGTAGAATCTTTGGTGAAGTGTGTTTCTTGGAGGCATACTATGTGAGCCTTCTTGTTATGGAAAGTACGGAAGGCTTTGGTCCTTTTTTGTGGGACATTTATTCCCTGAACATTCAGGGAAAGTATATTCAGTGGTGCCATGGCAATAGATCAAATCGTTTTGACTTACTTTTTGTTATGCAGAGCTGACTGCGCAGATCAACCTGTGTGGACTGAAGAGATGAATAGATAGAAAAGAAACCAGTGAATTGTGGAGTAAAGAGTAAACAAAAAACATATGAGATTAGATGATACATTGTATAAATTATTTTTTACAAGTAATCACAATTTACCCGTGAAAGAGAATAAATATCTCTCTCAGGGGAATAAGTGCCTTCGTCACACTCCCACATAATATGGTTGGGAGAATGAGGAGGGCTAATGGGGGTACACGGATCTTCCGCTTACAGGAGAGAAGTGCTATGTCAAAAGACATCAAAATGATGTTTCATTAATTGGAGTGCAGAATATAGTTTTTGTTGAAATTATTTATTCCAGGGTGGTTGTATATGGTTAGTCTTGCCCTAGGCTAAATAATTCAGTTAGAAAGGTACTGTTAATAACTTTGGTATTGATGAAGATAGTTTGAATTATTTTGGGATTTTAACCCTTTTAGAGTAAACAATTACATATTTTATTCATATGTAACTGTTTAGATATGTTAACTCATAAAATTGAGGTTGTATTGCTTCAGATTAGAATAAACAAAAACATAATTCTAGGAACTAGTTAGGTAATAATATATTTGTTTTAAGAAAAGAAAGAAAAAGCTTCCATTACTTCTGGATTATTGAACATATTTGTCCTAAAAAGTAATAAATCTATTGTTATTACCTGATAATATATAACTGAACAAGAATTTCCTTATTTCACTTATATATTCTAAGGCTATATGAATCAGAAGTAATAAGAAATATAACTGGAATGTAACATGATCCCACACAGTGTGTGACTATCAGAATGCAGTTACATTCAGTTATAAATATAGTTTTTTTATAGAGAACCATCTCTTAGTATAATAAATGAAGAGATATCAGGAATTAGGATGTCAGTCCATTGAATCTTCTTGGTCCATGGATGAAGTGGCATAACGGCCTCTTTTGTGAGAATGATGATTCCCATTTTGTTCTGAAATTTTCTGGGTGCTGCCTGAAGGTGAAGATGACGCCATTCTTCTGCGTGTGGGAGTGTTGCTGCTTGTGGGTTCTGTCAGATTTAATTTTAAAAGGGTTTGTTGTAGTTCATCTGCTGATCTGCTTCTGTAAATTGTACCTTGGTAGTTAAATCTGACTGAAAAGGGGAAGCCCCATTGATACATAATGTTGTGACGTTGCAATTCCATTAGTTGGGGTTTCATGGATCGTCTTTTAGTAATAGTAATTTGGGATAGGTCAGCAAAAATTTGATAATTGTGTCCTTGAAAATTAAGTTCCTTTTTTCTCTTGCAGCAATTAGTATTTGTTCTTTCGTTCTGTAATAATGAAATTTTGTGATTATATCACGTGGGGGTCCATCTTTCTTTTTGGCTGTGAGGGCTCTGTGTACTCTGTCCAGTTCTAAACGTTCAATAGGGATATCTGGCTTTAGTTCTTGTAATAGAGCAGTAATAGTAGATTGCAGGTCTGTCACAGTTTCAGGTATTCCCCTTATGCGCAAGTTTGAACGTCTGGCTCTATTTTCGTAATCTTGGAGCTTAGTTTGAAGTATTAAATTCTCTTTTTTTAATTGTTCCAATTCTGTTATATTTTCTTGGGTTGTAATTTCAATTTCATCCATTTTTATTTCTAAGGCTGCGGTGCGGTTTCCCAGCTCTCTTATTTCTTTGGTTAGGCTTTTTGTTATTTGGTCTGAGGTTTGTTTTAAAGCCTTATGAAGCATCTTTTCAAATTGTAATAATATTACTGGGGATACTGAGGAGGCTTGTGGAGAAGTTTGTGAGAGGATTTGTTCTGTATCTGACTCAAATGGAGAGTCTTGCTGTGACATTTTCTGTCTGTGAGAGCGCCCTGATGCTGTATCTTGTGAGGTGACTGGAGCTGCTTCAGCTGCAGTGAGTGCCTGTGAGCTCTTTGTGAGGTGATTTTTATTTCTGCCACGGTTTCCTCCCAGTACCATATTTCCTGCCCAAACTTTCACAGTTTGTTCCCTGGGGCAAAAAGGTTCAAATGGATACCTTTTGAGCCTGCAGGCTCCGCTTTGTCCTTCTATTCTCTCCTCAGCGGTGTGGAGCTCTAACAATGCATGTCTGCTCTGCTAGGCTCCGCCTCCTGCCCCGAACTTGTCTTTTTTCAACCTGACTAACTATGTAACTATGAAACTAGACATAGAGACCAGGGGCTGCTGGTGGTATATTCCTGGGGGGGAACAGTGCACCCACAGACACCCCCCCTGGTCTAGTCACCTGCAACCTCCCCATCTGGTCGGTCTGTCAGACGGTTCCCAGCCTAGCACTTACCCCATCTATGGCGCAGGTGACAGGCAACAGCTTCCCCTTGCTTCTTCTCCTCGGCATCGCAGCATATCCTCCTCCTCCTAGGCCAATTGGAACGCTTCTCCTTTTGGCCAATCTCATGACCCACTTCCTGAATGCCCGGGAGGAGAATCAGTGTGACAATAGCAAATATTCATTCGCTATTGTCACACAACTGGGTGGGCTTGGGTTGCAGTGCTCTGCAGTCATCCATGTGTCCAGCGCCCTGCATGTAGATTAGGGAGCTGGACACATGGATTGGGGGGCGCCGCCCGTACACCCCGTATGGACAGGCCACCACTGATAGAGACCATGATTGACTGATCCATGTCTAGAGATGAAAGAAGTTTCAATTTGGTGTGTGACCACCACTAACTACTGAATTTAATGTTACAGTTCCAACATGGAAATTTGTTTTCATTACTTACTGCTAAACACTTTGCACAGCAAAAATGACTCCACTGTAGTGTGGCATGTATAGGCAATGCACGCCATTGCGGTAAGGCAGTGCAGGCTTTAAAAAAGGCAGTGAGGAGGTGACATAAAGCCTCCTCATAGCCTGTCAAATGCCCCCTAAAACTGATCCACCATGGATTGCTCTTCAAAGGTCTATCACTAGTGTAGACTAACCCTTAAATAAACAGCTGAATCATTTGCACATGGATGACCACAAGCAACCATTCTGGGCAGCTTTAAAACATTCAGCAGACAAACTATGAGGAATTTTGCATGAATATGACACAGTATTATTGTACAGTGTCATATTATCATACAGTATCAAGAACAGATCATTAGTCATTTTCACTCAACAAGGTTGGCTTGTATACATTAGGCCAACTCCAATCAAGACATTAGATTTCTTTCAATATGTTACTCGTTCTTCTGATGTTCTTTTGTGAAAAATCCCATTCCTATTTTTAACACTATTATTTGACATCATTTCACTGTAGAATATGGACATGACACTACCATATGTGTAGCAGTTAGACTCACATTCCATGATCATTTCCATTTGATCATATCATTTCTATCCTGTATGGTCCTCAAAAACATCTCAGTGCAGCCTTAAAGTGTCAAAGCTGGGCAGGCTTAATAAGCAAAGACACATGATTTGTCTCACTATTCTTAATATTTATACTACACCAAATGACAGAACTCAACATTATCTCAAACTCCTCATCATTAACTACTGAATATCTTATACCAATTAGGGTCTACAACTCAGTGACATGCAGCTCATTTTTTTAAAGAAAATTTTGCATAAATGTAAGTTCTGAGCTTAAATTATTTCACACAAAGTCGAGTTCAGGTGATAGAATAAAGAATGTTTATTTCTGGGTCAAATTTCTTCTTTCCACATTTCAGATTTAGTTGTACTATATTTTCCAAGCACTCTAAATATCGTAATTTATGTCATGTAAAAGTATAGAGCATGGCTGCCCAACACACCTTGGTAAAATGCAAGCTATGTATTACACATTTGTTTTTGGGTTTAACACCACTTTAAAATTCTGACTTTAAATTATTTCACACATAGCCAAGTTCAGCTGATAGAATAAAGCAGTGGTCATCAATCCTGTCCTCAGGGCCCACTAACAGGCCAGGTTTGCAAGATAACTGAAATACATCACAGGTGATATAATTTGCTTCTCAGTGATTGCAGTGTTCTAGTCTGCATCACCCCAAGGTAATACATAAAATCTGGCCTGCTAGTGGGCCCTGAGGACAGGGTTGATGACCACTGGAAAAAAGGATGTTTATTTCTGGGTCAAATGTCTTCTTTCTGTATTTCAGATTTAGTTTTACTATATTTTCCAAGAACTCTAAATACCATAATTTATGTCATGTAAAAGTATAGAGCATGGTTGCCCAGCACTTACTGACATCATGGGTGGTTTTGTTTTCTTATATGTAAATCCCAAGTTGATGGGTTCTAAACCAGGTATGATAAAATATATTCAGAATGCCTTGGAAAAAAAATATTTATTATAATAAATAGTTTCTGACACAGATTGACTTCAATTATAGATTTCAGAGGCATGGCTAAAGGTGGAACTACATTTAAGGCTTCATTTGTAAAGCATATAAATAGCCTCACCACACCCATACCAGAGCTAAAACTCTATCCTTTTACCACTAATAGCGAGGACTGAATTGTGGAAAATGTGCAACACAGATCTGTCATCTGCTTCCCAGGGATGAAATATTTTTCCTCCATCAGCAGTGCGTTGAACTGATAATATAGTTTATTGAACTCCATACTAGTTCACCAGAATTCTTTAAAAGCCTTGGATGCTATCGCCTGGGTCGCTTGGTTACAAACCCCTCGTTATACACATTTTTATCTTTACAAGAACAATATCATATTTCAAATTCAGAAATATTTAGATATTGACAAACAACACATTTCTTCTCTAACTATTCTAGGGTTCAAACGGACTTACAAACTCAAAATTTTTTTTAACCTATATGTTCTTCAGACCCTCGAGTTCCTGGCCTGATCTCTAAAATGTATGGCCATTTGAACTCTGCTCCAAGTTCTCTGCTCCCGGCTTACACTTCCAGCTGGGCCACTGGCCTTGATGTCCTACTGAAACCTGAGGATTGGACGGATATTTGGCAATCTACTAAATCATCCCCTGTTAACATATTAGCATTGGAAACCAATTACAAGGATTTAACTAGATTTTAACTCCTACCTCTAAAACTGTTTCAGAGGCTATACGGATTTGGGCACTCATATGCGTATATGGTGGACCTGCTGTATAGTTTCTTCCTACTGGACTGAAGTATTTGGCATGGTCTCTGTTTTATTGGGCGTCCCCCTCTCACCTTATCCTGCCACAGCGTTACTGAATAAACACCTCCAAGACCTGACTTTCTCACAATTTAAATTGCTTTTTTATGTAACTACAGCCTCCAAGCAGACCATTGCTAAAGCTTGGAAAATACCCTCTTTATGCATCCTTGAAACAAAACACAGAATAACCCAATTTATGATACACAGCAAAATTGATGCTACTCTGCTTGACCATGTCCTGAAGCACCTTAAAACCTGGCAACCTTGGATTGACCATTATTTAGCACTCACCTTTGACCGTTCGTTATTGGAACCCTAGTTACTTTCTGTGGCACTGTTAGGTTCACCCTTGGCAGATGGGGTAGTATGCTTTGCTTGCCCAATGAGAGACTCCATTCCAGCACTTTTCCTCCCTTCTCGTTCCCTCCTTCGGCCTTCTTTTCTCCCTCACTGCTTTCTCATCCTGGCTTGTCTCCTTTTGTTGTATCCTATTAAAGGTTTGCTATTGATTGCTCCGAGTGGGCAATTTTGGAGCTTTAAGGCATATTACTCTCCCCATATGCTGGTGATATTACATATGTCACCTTGGTTATAATGAGCGCCAAGCATTTATTTTGTTTTGTTACATCAATGGTTGCTTACTGTATGTAATACTACTTGTAAAATTTGTCTTTTCATGGCAATGGGGTGTATTGTATTATAATTATGTATATGCTTTCATTTACGCCTGTACACTGATGTGTTACCTTTAATAAAAATTTTGAACAAGGATTCTTTAAAAGCCATCCCTCTCACTTGCTAACCCCAAATTGGGGAACCGTGATTAACAAAATAAGTGACATGCTGTAATAACATAAAAAATGACTGGGTAAATGGTGTAATGCATTGATATTATCACACTAATATTATTACCTCCCTCATTTACCACAAAAGTGAGGGGAATTAAAAAAGAAAAGAGAAAACTGTACACACTCAAAGAAATACTTCAGCAGTTCACTAAGGCGCTAAAGACAGCACATATGCCTACTCTAATATAAGTTCTGTTTTAGGTGAATCATTTCACCCAAATTAGTTGCCAACTATATTATGTGATTATTAGAATGAAAAGTAAAGCAGTATTAAACCTAAAAGCAAACATTTATTATATTGCAATTCTTAGATGTGGTGGATGCATTTGTTTTCTTTTTTAAGCTTTCTTTCCTTTACACTACCTAGTGATCTGGCCTGTAAGTCTGTTGTTTTTCAAAAGAACAAACTATTTTGCAGATATAGCAGTTAGAATGTTTAGACAAACGGTCACACAAAAGTTCTCTGAACTTTCGACCGTCAAGAACGCGGTGACGTACAACACTACGACAAGCCGAGAAAATTAAGTTCAATGCTTATGAGCATGTGTCAAATCGTTTCTGAGCATGTGTAGGAATTTTGCACGTCAGAATTGGTACAGACGATCGGAATTTCCAAACGAAACTTTTTCTGACCGAAAAATAGAGAACCTGCTCTCAATCTTTTGCTTGGTGGGAATTCCGCCAGCAAAAGTCCGATGGAGCATACACACGGTTGGAATTTCGGACCAAAGGCTCACATCGGACTTTTGCTGGTGGAATTTCCGTTCGTGTTACTACATCTAACACCCTCTCCCTCAGACTAGCAATTGTTGCCTTATGAGTTTATGTGAAATCTCCATTAATAGCTGTAAAATATTGTACCGTATATACTCGAATATAAGTAAAGGCCCTAATTTACCACAAAAAAAATTGGTAAAAACGTATTGACTCGAGTATAAGACTAGGGTGGGAAATGCAGCAGCTACCAGTAAATTTCAAAAATAAAAATAGATACCAATAATGTTTTTGAATATTTATTTCAAAGAAAAAACAGTAAACTAGCTCTGTGAGTGGAAAAGAGGGTCAATAAAAACTATACGGTATCAACAATAACTTTAAAAGTACAAAAACCTTAGCTCAATCAGCAACAAAGCTAAAACACAAGAGTTAAAATCCTTCAAAACTGGATTCCTCCTCATCATCTGTATGTCCAAACAGAGCTTCAGTATTAACTGGTGTGAGGTAGCATAGACATTGTCATCATCACTGAGTTCGCAGTCATCACCGTCACTGCTGTCATTCTCAAACAAAGCGCTGTCTTCACTGCCATCCATAGCATTACTAATGTCACATTTCTTGAAGGTGCATTGCACCATGTCCTCCGGAATCTCTTCCCATGCATCACGAACCCACGTTGCTATCAATTCTATGTTGGGCTTCATCAAATTTACACCTTTTGTCAGTCGGGCTTGACCAGATGACATCCATTCATGCCACATCTTTCGCACACGGTCTTTGAAAGGTTTATTTAAACACACATCTAGCGGCTGCAATACAGATGTAAGCCCACCTGGAATAATGGCCAAAGTAACTTGAGAAGATTTGCCAATTTTTTTATGTCATCAGATGTGTGGGCTCTGAACATATCCCAAACTAGCAATGATGGTTTTTTCTTTAAGGCTGCTCCTGGTCGTCCGTTCCAAATTTCTTCCAGCCATTTTTTTGTTTCGTCTTCATCCATCCAACCTTTAATATGTGCGCGCACTGTAATTCATGGTGGGAATTTGACCTTTTTAGGCAAGGTCTTTCTTTTAAAAATAATGACAGGCCGCAGCTTGGTTCCATTAGCCAAACATGACAGAACGACTGTGAAATGGTTTTTTCATTTCCTGTGGTTCTGAGTAAAATAGTTTTGGCTCCCAAACTTGCCACAGTTCTGTTGCTTGGAAGATTAAAGGTCATAGGTGTTTCATCCATATTTCCAATATCTCCCAGGTCATAGTTATGGATCCTTCTTTGTTTTATGATTTATGAATGGATTGACATCACTTTTTCATCAAGGTCTTTTGGCAACTTCTGTGAAATCTTTGTTCTTTGCCGCAAACATAGGCCAAACCTATTCATGAAGCGGGTACACCATCCTGCTGACGCAACAAAATTTTCAATGCCTGGTGCTTTTAATTTGTCATCTTTAGCCATTTGAAGGGCACGTAAGCGAATTCCCATGCGTGTTACGCAGTAACCATTTTGACGACACTCCATAATCCATTTATGCAATTCAGTCTCTAGAGCCCCATATGAAGTTGTTAAACCACGTCAAGCTTTTTTATCCTTTGGAATCTTTTCCAAGTCAGCTTTCATTTTCCGCCAGTCCCTCACTAGTTTTTCACTAACACAAAATTCCCTACTTGTAATACAGTTATTGCTTTCTTCTGCTCTTGACACAACCTTAAGTTTGAAACCAGCTTCCTATGAACTGCGTTTTTGTTTTGGTCCAGGATTACCAGTAGAAGTATTGGGATCCATTTCTAACGGGATAAAAAAAAAAGACTTGTATAGTTTGAGGCCTAATGCAGGCTGATGATATTACAGAGTGTGATGACATGACTGTTTGCATAGAGCAGCCAGTGTTAGTGCTCATAATATACATTCTACCAGTGCCCATGAAATGCAGCCTGCCAGTGCCCATTATATACAGCCTGCCAGTGCCCATTACATACAGCCTGCCAGTGCCCATTATATACAGCCTGCCAGTGCCCATTATATACGGCCTGCCAGTGCCCATTATATGCGGCCTGCCAGTGTCCATTATATACGGCCTTCCAGTGTCCATTATATACGGCCTGCCAGTGTCCATTATATACGGCCTGCCAGTGTCCATTATATACGGCCTGCCAGTGCCCATTATATACAGCCTGCCAGTGTCCATTATATACAGCCTGCCAGTGTCCATTATATACAGCCTGCCAGTGTCCATTATATACAGCCTGCCCACGTCCATTATATACAGCTTGCCAGCGTCCATTATATACAGCTTGCCAGCGTCCATTATATGCAGCCTGCCCACGTCCATTATATACAGCCTGCCAGCGTCCATTATATGCAGCCTGCCCACGTCCATTATATACAGCCTGCCAGCGTCCATTATATACAGGCTGCCAGCATCCATTATATACAGCCTGCCAGCGTCCATTATATACAGGCTGCCAGCATCCATTATATACAGCCTGCCAGTGTCCATTATATACAGCCTGCCAGCGGCCATAAAATTTGCCCATCAGAGTGCCCCATAACATAAAATTTGCCCATCAGAGTGCCCCAAAACAGAAAATTTGCCCATCAGAGTGCCCCTTAACAGAAATTTGTCTATCAGAGTGCCCCTTAACAGAAAATTTGCCCATCAGAGTGCCCCTTAACAGAAAATATGTCCAACAGTGTGTCCCTTAACATAAAATTTGCCCATGGACACATTTTATATTAAGGGACACTCTGATGGGCACATTTTATATTAGGGGCACTCTGATGGGCACAACAAAACGTGCCCCCTAATGTAAAAACTGCCCATCAAAGTGCCCCTTAATACAAAATGTGCCCATCAGTGTTGCTCTTAAAATAAAATATGCCAATCAGAGTGCCCCTTAAAATAAAATGTGCCCATCAGGGTGCCCCTTAACATAAAATAAGGGTCACGCTGATGGGCACCTTTTGTGTTAAGGGGCACTCTGATGGGCACATTTTATTTTAAGAGGCACGCTGATGGGTATATTTTTAATGTGCATGCTGATGGGCACATTTTATGTTAAAAGGCACTCTGATGGGCACAAAAAAATGTGTCCATCAGTGTGCCCCTTAAGAAAATATGCCCATCAGTGTGCACATTAAAAATATACCTATCAGCGTTCCCCTTAAAATAAAATTTGTCCATCAGAATGCCCCTTAACATAAAAAAGGTGCACATCAGCGTGACCTTTAACAAAATAAAATATGCCCAGCCATTAGTGATCGCTACATACCTGTACCTTGAATGCAGGAAGGCAAATTGCGGAAGCAAGATGTGGAAAGCCTCAGCCAGGACCCGGGAACTGCGAGTAGCAAGGGGGTGGGGCGCGCACATGACGTCACGCCCCTACTCGCAGCCCATTAGTGCGAGCTCTCTTCATCTCTGAGACCTGTGGTGAGGAGCAGGGGGCGGGTGCATCACTAGTTGCTGGGGAAACCCGCAGTCCCAGCAAACTAGTGACGGCGTCAGTGAACCCAGTGGCACGGCCCCGCCCCCTTTTCTCCTCCATTACTTGCGTTTTTAGTTAAATGACTCCAGTATAAGTCGAAGTGGCTTTTTTCAGCCCAAAAAATGGGCTGAAAAATTCGACTTATACTCGAGTATATACGGTAATTAGGAATATATATAATTTAGCTTGTATCTATACAGGCCGCAAGATATTATCTTTACATATATCTCGGAGTAGACCAGACAAGTCGGTGCCCAGGCTTTTGTGTACAAACAATGGGTTTCAAACCTCATTGTTTTACACATACTCACTTCAAAGAATCCCATGCTGGGATATGCAATGAAGGGAGGCCCACCCTCAATACTTAATTTCCCGGGAACATTCTACCACTCAGAATAGTCACTAGGATTTGCATTAAGGGGGCTGACTTATGCAAAGTATAGGGAACCAATAAGAAGTCACGCTATGCCAACCAATGAAGCATCAGCCTGTATAGATATACACAGACTAGATGGGAGGAAACTTCCTCTTTCTGGGAGAGCAGCCATCAGAATGGAACCTAGGTGAGAAACGGGTAATTATGGGAAAGGTCAGGACTTTACTTGTAACTAAATATGTTTGTAGATTAATGTTTTAAGGAATATACTTTGTATTCCTTCATGTAATTCTCTTATTTTAACCTAATATTTTCTACCTTGGTGTAGACTGTAGATAGATGGTTGTGTATTAGAGAGACTTTCAACTACTTACCAATAAATGTTGTTATTGTGTTAAAGCTTTCACTCTTGGTCAAAGAACTCTCATTTAACCCACATCATATCTTTGAGATATTAAATCTTAAATATAATAAACGGTAACACAATGCTGCTGTCCAAAGGTGCCCCTGTGCTCCTTTATCCAGAGTGAGCACTCTAATAAATGAGGGGTGCTACTGACCAGATCACCAGGTGAAAACAGAAGAACAAAGCCTAAAAAAAAATAATAATAATGCAGACACCACATCTGAGGACTGGTAAACTGCAATATATTACATTTTTGGTTTTGAGTTTAATACCGCTTTATAGTCAAAATGCACACTTCAAGGCAAGCTGTTGTTTGTTTAATTATATACAGATAACAGCTAGAATGAACTAAACATTTAAAACCTAAAAATAAAGACCAAAGAGGTGATAGCTGCATTATTCCTAACCTACAGAGAGTCTTGTAAGGCCAGCCATACACGGAGCAAATTTCTTTCTTGCAATGATGGGTTGCAGAAAAGAAACTCGCTCAATCTCCCCATCAACACAGACAGTGTTGCAGGAATCCCTCCTGCAGAGCCATTGTCTTCTCCCGGCAGGAGGGTGGGGGTGGCCACCCCCCGCTGGGAGAAGACACTAATTATTGCTAGAGGCTATAGCAGCCACTAGTGACAATCACAGGTAAAACATCATGCTTGTTGTACTCAAGTTGATTAATCGATCTACTTGGTACATTCAGCCTGCCCATACCTGGTTTGAATCTTGGACGGTTCAGCGGGAACTGCCCGAGATTCGCACCTTGGGGTCCAAGAGCACCCCCTATATCAGGGCTTGATTAAAAACAATGTGAATAGACTATAAGTAAAGTTAACCTTTAATGTTATTTTTGTCCAGTGTTATTGCAAGCACAGGTCTTGTCAGTAGCTGGTTTGCCAGTTGGTTTTGCTGCTAAACAAGCTGCTGACAAGACCTGTGCTCCAATCACAATAGAAAAAAACATGAAAGGTTCAGTTCACTTCCAGTCTATTCACATTGTTGCCAATCAAGCCTAGAGGAAGGGGGTTCTCTTGGACCCCCAAAAGCCAAGAGCACCTTGAGAAGGGTGACCTAGAAATGCACCCACTCCTTTTGTATTTGAGCTTACACAAAGAAAAAGTGAAAAACCTATAAAAATGTTCAAAAGGAAGCAAATTCCGATATTAGGAATTTTCTTTGTATTAGCTTATTTTAGAAGACGTATCTGATGAGATTTAATACTGCCTTTTGGACATCATCACAGTTGTTCTTTGCACTGCACTTCCTCCCCAGCAGAAAGTATGCAAGTTATTTACCAATCATTAAATACATTTGTTCCTGTTACTCAGCCAATAGAGAGAAGCAACTAAGTGCAGTGAATTGTTTTCTACCCTCATTGAGGAAGAAATCTGCCCAGATCAGCCCAGTTTCTTTTTTGTACCAAGTTGGAAAACAAACAGACCCTTTTTTTGCTGAAAAGTGTTTATCATTGACCACTAATGTAGCCCTAAATAGGCTCATCCTTGCTCAAGTGTGGCATCAGCTTGTCAAATTCAGGTTGGGCTTAGTCAGGCAATTTATTGGACAAGCTGATGGTGTGCCACTAAATAATATATACATACATGTATAATATATTAAAGTTGCCTTATTATACATGGAATAAGCATACCAAATAGGGAATAGCAGGTGGAGCAGGACAGATTCAGATCTAAATCCCATTTCACAGTTCGTATTATGAATGGACTTAGATATACTGATTTATATTAAAGATCTCAGCCTCCCAGTGTTGCACAGTTCCATAATTCACACACAGCGATAGACACTATGTGCTTCTATTATTTAATAACATTCCGTGACAATAAATCTGTAATTTAGGGAAGGCGCATGCAGATTTCACTATGCAAATGTTAACTCTCATGAACTGCTGCAAAACTTCGATTCCACTTAGATAAAGTTGTATTTAATTTTGCATTTATTTGCACTATTTTAAAATGCAATAACACAGATTTATAAAGAAAAAATGGAAAGAATGCCTTGGGGAATGTTCACATATTTCTTAGCAACAGGGCTTTGAAAGGTAAACAAAATTTCTTTCTGCGTATAATAACTACATTTTCTATATTATAGATATTGCTGTTTTTATTTCCCCGGAGCACCTTGATAAATCTCAGAATGTAAAGTGTTACCCTTCCTTCTACGGGAGACATTTGTCAATTGTCACATCAATAAAACTAATTATGAAGAGTCCAGGTAGCAGTCTGATTATGGGAAGTAGTGATGAAGTCACAAAGGAGATCCTGAAAACTTTTGTAACTAGAATATGTTATTTGTGGAAAAATATATGGGCATGGATTAAGCAAATGTAACATTTCAGAAAGTATAATATAGGTTCCTTCAAATGTTGATAGAGTACTCGTTTTTGTAATCTAAACCTTAGTTTTGTTACAGGGGTTTTCAGAAACAATACCAGCACATGAAAGCAAAACAGAACATTGACCAAGGTCAGCTGAACTTTCATCCAACAAATGAATACACTCCTCTGTTAACATAACACTTTGATAGTTGTTCTATTGGATGTGTACCATCTATGTATTGATAATGATGTTATTAACTATATGTTGACAGTCCCTATAATAACATGATTAGAATACAGGTGGATGGGGTAGACATGAGGTGGCATTTTAAACTGCCTTTTCTTCATGTGGAAATGTTACACATATAAGATGTGTTTTTAAAGACACATTTTTAACATTAATACAAAATAAATACAATGTTTTTTATCTTTCTGGTGTACCTGTGTTTTCCTTAATGAGCACCTAAAAAGTCCCATTTTCTTTCTTTCTCAATTTTTGATATTTCATCCTATAAAGATTTTATGATACTGCATCACCGGCGCAAAATTAAATTCAAATATGTCCCCTCCTATATTTAAATTACCAGCTGCAGCTAAAGTGACTCCACTAATTGTGGAGATAATCTACATGTGTTATAAGTGAAAGAAGCTGCACTATCCCAATATATTCAACCAAATCCTGTGATCGCGCCAATAGTCACTATACCATATATCTGAATATTGTCAAAAAAATATATACATATAATAGTTAATAAAATGCCAGTGAAATCAAAATTGTGATGGAAGCTTCCTGATGACACACTATTTATGTGAAACATGTTGAGGCATAGTGGAGCGACATCGCTTCCTGTCCCTAGGTTACGTCACATCCGATGATTGGAACACACGCTGGCTTGACTGCACGGAGCGGCGTGACAGATACTTGATACATTGGATAGACTTTGTGCAGGTCGAAGGGCACTTTTAAATGTGAATTAGTATTTTATACATGGATGTACAATTTTATACTGAATAAATATGTTGCGCATTAATGGCCTTTTCTGATTGCATGATTGAATGAGATGGGAGACAACTTCATTGACTACAGGATCCCTGGTGGATTGGAGAGAGAAGAACGTTTTTAATCATAACACTTTTTACTTGTTGGTATCTGGTGAGTGAGAATTTTGGAAGGAGGAGGATAATGCAATTTGTTTGGGGTGATTAAGCATGCTGAGCACGGAATTGAAGAAGAAAGTGTAGTGGTGTAAGGACACGCAAGGAATCACAATTTTGATTTGTCAAACATTTTTAAAAAAAATGTAACATTAGCTTAACTATTGTAAATATTATATATATATATATATATATATATATATATATATATACACACAGTGGGGTCGGAAAGTACTGAGACCCCCTTAAATTTTTCACTCTTTGTTATGTTGCAGCCATTTGCTAAAATCATTTAAGTTCATTTTTTTTCCTCATTAATGTACACACAGCACCCCTTATTGACAGAAAAACACAGAATTGTTGACATTTTTGCAGATTTATTAAAAAAGAAAAACTGAAATATCACACGGTCCTAAGTATTCAGACCCTTTGCTGTGACACTCATATATTTAACTCAGGTGCTGTCCATTTCTTCTGATCATCCTTGAGATGGTTCTACACCTTCATTTGAGTCCAGCTGTGTTTGATTATACTGATTGGACTTGATTAGGAAAGCCACACACCTGTCTATATAAGACCTTACAGCTCACAGTCCATGTCAGAGCAAATGAGAATCATGAGGTCAAAGGAACTGCCTGAACAGAATTGTGGCAAGTCACAGATCTGGCCAAGGTTAAAAAAAATTCCCGCTGCACTTAAGGTTCCTAAGAGCACAGTGGCCTCCATAATCCTTAAATGGAAGATGTTTGGGGCGACCAGAACCCTTCCTAGAGATGGCCGTCCGGCCAAACTGAGCTATCGGGGGAGAAGAGCCTTGGTGAGAGAGGTAAAGAAGAACCCAAAGATCACTGTGGCTGAGCTCCAGAGATGCAGTCGGGAGATGGGAGAAAGTTGTAGAAAGTCAACCATCACTGCAGCCCTCCACCAGTCGGGCTGTATGGCAGAGATGCCCAATGGAAGCCTCCCCTCAATGCAAGACACATGAAAGCCCGCATGGAGTTTGCTAAAAAACACCTGAAGGACTCCAAGATGGTGAGAAATAAGATTCTTTGGTCTGATGGGACCAAGATAGAACTTTTTGGCCTTAATTCTAAGCAAAATGTGTGGAGAAAACCAGGCACTGCTCATCACCTGTCCAATACAGTCCCAACAGTGAAGCATGGTGGTGGCAGCATCATGCTGTGCGGGTGTTTTTCAGCTGCAGGGACAGGACGACTGGTTGCAATTGAGGGAAAGATGAATGCGGTAAAGTACAGGGATATCCTGGACAAAAACCTAGAAGCTGATTGTCTCCCTGTGAGTGCTCAGGACCTGAGACTGGCCCGAAGGTTTACCTTCCAACAAGACAATGACCCTAAGCACACAGCTAAAATAATGAAGGAGTGGCTTTACAACAACTCCGTGAGTGTTCTTGAATGGCCCAGCCAGAGCCCTGACTTAAACCCAATTGAGCATCTCTGGAGAGACCTAAAAATGGCTGTCCACCAACGTTTACCATCCAACCTGACAGAACTGGAGAGGATCTGCAAGGAGGAATGGCAGAGAATCCCCAAATCCAGGTGTGAAAAATTTGTTGCATCTTTCCCAAAAAGACTCATGGCTGTATTAGATCAAAAGGGTGCTTCTGCTAAATACTGAGCAAAGGGTCTGAATACTTAGGACCATGTGATATTTCAGTTTTTCTTTTTTAATAAATCTTCAAAAATGTCAACATTTCTGTGTTTTTCTGTCAATATGGGGTGCTGTGTGTACATTAATGAGGAAAAAAATGAACTTAAATGATTTTAGCAAATGATTGCAATATAACAAAGAGTGAAAAATGTAAGGGGGTCTGAATACTTTGTATTGTATATACTGTGTATGTATATATATATAATATTCAGATATATGGTATAGTGAATAATGGTACAATATTATGCCTTGAAGAGAGATTATTATCAGCTGCCGTTAAAATGGACTTTAAAGGAAATTTTTGGTTTGGGGTTCATTTTTCTTTTATTGTATCATTAATGCAATTTTTTTTTTACAAATTAACATTTAATGTATGGTGCACCATTGTTATGGAAACATTCTTGGTTTTCTAAAAGGAAGGTTCAAAAAAACAGAAGGGTTTTCTTTTTGTGACTGCTTCTTTTTAAATAAAACTCCATATAGGGCTGTACAAACCAGGAAGGAAGAGGGTTGAGTCACTTCTGATCCTTTTATTTGTGTAATTTGATCTTCAACTATTCAGCCCTGGAAAGAACAACTTTTATAGGCAAAACAGTTAGGGATAGCCTAACATGGTAAACATGTGAAAAAGAGCCTACTGCTCCACCTGCTGACTGAAAAGAACTATTCAAGCATAATGTTTCATATTTACTAACGGAAAAAAAAGAACATTGGTTATTGAAACTGTTTTTGGCTTTCGAAAGAGAGAGTTTGGCAGTTGTTTCTCCCTTTATGGCTATCTCTCTCTAAAAAAAAAAAAAAAACTAAATTCTACAAAACTCTACAATGTCCATTGACAGGAGCACGACTCAGGAGCAAGCCTGGTCGAGTGCACTCACAGCAAAAGGTTTGCTATTGGGGGGAACTCGGCAGGAGGGAGGAGCCAGGACCACCGGTGGGGGACCCAATATAGAAGAGGAATAGGGCTGCTCTGTGCAAAACCATTGCACAGAGCAGTTAAGTATAATTTTTTTTTATTTCTTTTAATTTTTATTGACAAGTAATGAAAACCTCAATAAAGAAATATTGAATATAGAATCACTTTAAGTGTCGTACAATGTAAAACATTTCTATTGCCACTGGAACAGGAGTAAGAGGGAAATTTTCCAATGGGACAAAATGGGGCAAAAGATCAAAGTCCAGATTGATGTAAATGATAGTTGATTATTCTACTGTGACTCATTACAACAAAACAAGTGGCAGGTTCTCTTAACTAATGTGAATGTCTAGGTCCATTGTGGAGACAAATCTGAGTGGAGGAGCCAACGGCAAAGCAGTCATGCAGTAAAGGATAGTGAAGCATGTTAACAGGTGTCATGAATGTCGCGTCTACCTCAATGCAGGTTGTGTCTCTATCACAAGCAAGGGATAGAGTGTTCGATTTGCTTATATCAGGTGACTGATCAGATCAATCAACTTGCAGGTGAACACAGACAGGGGAAAAGCAACAGCCAACACCTGGATGCTGAAATGAGGAACAGGGGCACTAAGTGATCGTGACATTACCCCCCTCTGAGAAGGGGCCCCCGGACCCTCAAAGACCAGTTGGACATCCAGCACAGGGCCATCAAACTGGGCAGAGGTCCGTGGATCCATGAGGTCAGGCTGAAACACAAGCGGAATACAGAGAGCCCTGAAAAAAGGATTGAAAGCCTCACCTGGCCGAATGAGGCAGTTTATCCAAAGGGTGTATTGAATCTCTTAGACCGGTTAGTAAAGTAGGGTAAGGCAAGGTTACAGAAAGCCCTGAGTAAGAAAAAGCAGAAGGCACAATTGACATGGGCCAGACCGGCACAATCGATGCAGTGGCCGACCGAGCCGCATCGCCAAGAGCAGCGACTGTCTGAATCGCATCACCAGAAAGTCCTGAATAAGTAAAAACAGAAAGTTCAATGGGCATGGGCTGGACTGGCATAACTGATGCAGTGGTCGATTGGGCCACATCACCAAGTGTAGTGACTATCTGAATCGCATCACCAGAGAGTCCAGAATAAGAAAAAGCAGAAAGTTCAATGGGCGTGGGCTGGACTGGCATAATTGATGCAGTGGTCGATTGGGTCACATCGCCAGGTATAGCGACTGTCTGAATCGCACCACCAGGTGTAGTGACTGTGGAACTTGCGGACAAGTTAGCCTGGCTGTGTGTCCAAGTGAGTTTGGCGACAGGCAAAGGTTGCGGTAATCCAGGGGGCTTGACTTCTGAGGATTTAGAATAGGTTTCCAAACAGGGCTCAAGGCAACAAGACAATTTATAAGCTCAGTTTCCAGGAGGAGAGGGTTAAGGCTATGGCAATTGGCTGGAGAGGTGGCCTGTAGAGGATTCAATAGACTTGTCAGCGTCGTTTGTTATAACAGAGTCATATAAAGGTACAGGGTTATGTAAACTGTAGTTACATTTGGAAACGTTGTCATGATCAGGATCTGAATAGGACTGGAATAAAGGCACGTGACTGGTACTGGCCACATGAGAGTTTTACATGGGCAACTGGTCAGTGGTCTTAATGCAATTCTGGATGCAGGTCTGGGACCAGGACCCAATCTCTTCTGCAGCCCAGTCTATGTGCGGGTTGTGAAGTTTAAGCCATGGATACCCCAAGATAAGGGGATAAACAGGAGAAGAGATCAGGTAGAAGCTGATTGTCTCCCTGTGAAATTCCCCAATGGTCAGGGTAATAGGACAAGGGGGAATTATTAATGGCTAAGACTGAGAAGGGACTGTGCACCTTAGTCACCGGAATCTGTAAACTGTGTGCTAGGTCCCTATCAATGAAATTGCTAGCAGCACCAGAATCAATGAAAGCAGAGAGGTGGTGAGAAAACTTGGCAGAACTAAGTTGTGCAGAAACAAATAAGCCATCTCTAAGGGAAACAGACACAGTATGGTCTATGGAAGCAGACCCCACCCGCACTAGACTCTTGGCGTTTCTCAGCTTATTAGGACAGCTAGAGACAAAGTGGCTGTGGTTGCCACAGTATAAACAGAGACCCTGAGATCTCCTTCTAGCTTTTTCCCTAGAGGATAAATGGGTAGCGCCATTTTGCATGGTGGGGCTGAGAGGGCTCAGGAAAAGAAGAAAAGGTGGGCAGCGTACTAGGGGGCAAAGAAACAAACCTCTCTGTACGTCTTTCCCGTAAACGCCTGTCTATACGGATGGCTACTTGCATGACTTCATTCAATGACTTCGGTTCAGGGTAGTGAACTAGTTGATGGAATCAGGTAAGCATAACCTGAATTGGCTTCTTAGAGGGGTCATTCCACATTGAGGTGCCCAGCGGTAGAAATCAGAACGGTATTGCTCAGCGGTGCGTTTACCCTGATGTAATGACCTAAGATTAGCTTCTGCTGAGTGGGCACGATCAGGATCATCATAGAGTAAACCCAGGGCCTTGAAAAATTCTTCAACTGACCCTCTGGCTCGGTTATCTGCGGAGAGACTAAAAGCCCAAGACTGGGGATCCCCCTGCAATAATGTAATAATCAGGCTGACTAGCTGTGCTTTAGAACCAGAGGAGTGTTGTTTGAGAAACTATTAGATAATCACCTGAATGACCGCAACATACAGGGATATACAATGTAATACTAACACATAATCACACACATAGGTTGGACTTGATGGACTTGTGTCTTTTTTCAACCTCACCTACTATGTAACTATGTAAACTTAAAGTATAGCATACAACTATTTTTAAAGTTAGAAAACACATGGGGGTCACCAGAAAAACAGTCAGGCGGGCTAAATTTAGGCTCTGGCTCCTACGTTACTGCTGGAGATACCCCATACTCATTCACCTAGGGCGGGGGGGCGGGATATGGGGGCCCCCTGGTTATAGGGGGCTTTCAGATTCTGATAAGCCCCCACCCGTAGACCCCGACAACCAACGGCAAGGGTTGTCGGAAAGAGGCCCTTGTCCTCATCAACATGGGGACAAGGTGCATTGGGGCGGAGGGCGCAGAGCCCCCCTGCCCCAAAGCACCCACCACCCCATGTTGAGGGCATGTGGCCTGGTATGCTCCAGGAGGGGGGGCACTCGCCTGTCCCCCCTTTCCTGATCTGCTGGGCTGCGTGCTCGGATAAGGGTCTTGTATGGATCTTGGGGGGACCCCCACGCCATTTTTTTTTGGCGTAGGGGGTTCCCCTTAAGATCCATACCAGACCGAAGGGTCTGGTATCGACTTGGGGGGAAGCTCATGCAAAAATTTTTTTTACATTTTGGGGGGGTTCCCCTTCAAGATTCTCAGCACACAAGTCGCACCGCAAGTTGGATCATCTTGATCCAACTTCTGGTACGAAGACTTCTGGTACTTCTGGTACAAATTCTATCAAAATCAATGGCTCCCATAGGGAGCCATTGATTTTGAATAGAGGCAGAAAAACACCAGACGAGGCCTAACGCTACATATACAGCTTTAAGCCTCATTTAATCGCGTTTTACACCTTTTACCGGCATCTGGCGTTTTTACAGCTCTAGCGCTGGATCCTCAGAACATGCTGGTCCTGAGGTTTTTTTTGGAGCTTAAAAACGCCAATGCCTGTTGTAGCTCAAAAACGCCATGGTGCGTATGAGGCCATTGAATAACATGGAGAGGTGTTTATAAGCTGCAAAAAAAGCTCAAAAACATCGCTGTAAAAACTTCCGTGTGTATGAGGCCTTAGAAAGTCCATTTACTCATCATGCTCAGATGCAGATGCAAGCCCCTTTAACTCCTTTTCTCACAACTCCCTGGGTTACTGGACATGCCCAGAAAAGATTCACTTCTCTGCTTCACTCTCTCAGGAGCTCAGAGAGACCTGCATGAAGCAGAGACTAGACATGTGCGTTTTTTTTCTTTCCGAATTGAAATTTGAATTGAATTTTACAATATTGACGAATTTAACCACTTGCCAACCAGCCGCCGTCATTTTACGGCAGCAGGTCGGCACGATCCCGTGATATATACATTGGCTCGCTGGATCGGGATAGCAGGCGTGCGCAAGGCACTGCGAGGGTGCCAATGCTCGTGGCCGACGGTCACGATGACCACTGGCCACGAGCCATCACGGGCACGAGAGGCAGAACAGGGACATGTGTATGTAAACACACAAATCCCTGTTCTGTTCTGTGAGTAGAGACAGATCGTGTGTCCCTAATAGCTAGGAACCACGATCTGTCATTTCCTCTAGGTCAGTCCCCTCCCCCTTCAGTTAGAAACACACACAGGGAACACAGTTAACCCCTTGATCGCCCCCTAGTGTTAACCCCTTCACTGCCAGTGACATTTTTACAGTAATCAGTGCATTTTTATAGCACTGATCGCTGTATAAATGCCAATGGTACCAAAAATGTGTCAAAATTGTCCGATGTGTCCGCCATAATGTCGCAGTCCTGATAAAAACCGCAGATCCCCCCCATTACTAGTAAAAAAATAATAATAATAATAAAAATGCTATAAATCTATCCCCTGTTTTGCAGACCCTATAACTTTTGCGCAGCCCATTCCCTGTTCCCTTATTTTCTATTTTATTTTATTCTCTTTGGAAATTGGAAAACTATTTGAATTCGAAAACTATTTTAATTCAAAAACTTTTCGAATTCAAAATTCAAATCGATTCAAATACGGATAAACAAAACTTGTTTTGAAAACAAATTAAACAGATTAAGCATATTTAACTGAACAAATGTATGTAAATAATGAATTGAAACGAAACAAAACAAACTTTTTCATTCTGCACATGTCTAGCAGAGACAGCTGGTCAAGTCATCTGCAGCAAGTTGAGAGGCCCCCCCACTGTCAGAAGTGGTGTGTGGGCAGCAGGGCTAGAGCTTAAAGTGGTTCTAAAGCCTAAACATATTTTACCTTGATTGGTTCCCAGTACTGTCAATCAAAGCCAGTGACGAGGGGGCTGGGCTGAGTCCTGCTGTCTGTGTCAATAGATGCAGCAGTGGGGCTCGGGAGGGAGACGTATGAGTGCCCCCATGGGAAACGGCTTCCTGTGGGGGCACTGGATATTAAGGAGGAGCTAGGAGTGCTGGTGGGGGACCACAGAAGAGGAGGTTCAGAGCTGTTCTGTGCAATTCCATTGCACAGAGCAGGTACGTATGACATGTTTTTATTTTTATTTAAAAAAAATATTTTCCATTACAATTATTTTAATGGAATGCAGCTTCTCCAGAAGATACAAATACTGTGGGGGCAAAACAATTAAAAAAAAGTCTGGTGCACATAAATATGGGGAGATAGTGTCACCTCTGAGGAGAGCTGTAGTGTCAGTGAACCCACATCCCTAATAGAATGAAGAAAAAATTACTCAAACATGAGTGTATATCCTCTAGTGGGACTTTGATCTGGTGCACATAGGGTGTATGCCCAAATCAGGGAAATCTCTGAGCAATTGCTACAAGAACAGGGGAGACAAGCTCAGTCCATATGTCCATAAGTCATAAGTGTAGATTAATAATAGCAGCAGCCATGCTCAGAGTGTGTCCAACGCTGAAATTACATCTTCTTTCCTTCAAATACTGTTGGGAGCACCTCCTTATTGCTACCAGAGTTCTGCAGTTCCAGTGGGATGATGTTTTGTTTGCACCCCTAGGATTCCTCCAGCTGTTCACCTGTGTTACCAAAGCTACCCTGGACTTCACTGAGAGAAGTTTAAGAGAATAACCACAAATAGCTGTGCAGTCACAGGTTAACCTGATTGAGACAAAGAGACATTGCTGTGAAGAGTCCATGGTTGCATAGCGTTCATTATCTGTTATGTATTACTGTGCAGTGTATGCATACTTTTTGCCATTCTGACCCTGTTTTACATTGTTGATTCTACATTACACATGTATTGTATACCGCAAGTTCCAGTTACTCTCTGTTTGATCATTTGGCAGGTTACCTTTCCTGCCACACATATATTTCAGCTGTTTTTATTAAACTAACTGTATACCTTTACGTGTGAACATTATCTATTGCCATCTTTAACCCCATTTACATTTCATGGCCATTTATGCTGTAATTAGTTGCTGTAGGCATAGATTTGAGAGCCTGTTAGCCTAGATGTGTCTTCTATTCTGGAAATGCCTACAGTATATTGTAATTCTTTGCATACATGCAAAAATATGTCATATCAGGCTATTATTACTTTGTAAATGGTGCCTGCATAGAATTCCTTGGAGGTTTGCTATATGTTCTCCCTGTGTGTTATACATTGCATTTGTGTGGTTTCCTTTGGAAGTACTATTTAGAAATAAATGAACAATCCAAAGGGTGTAGACTGATCAACAGGTTTTGTATTGTTCATAATCATTGCTTATTGTAGTCTACCATGTGATTTTTGCCTAAGCTTTGAGTTACATGAGGGAGCTGCAGTCTTTTTAATCATAAAACAAAAGCGATGCTTTCTACATTACAAATCTGATCTGGTAATGTGGAAATGTGCCTTATTGCTTCATGTAAAATTAGCAATGCTACATTTACTTTAATTGTGCGTTCCACTTTCATTAAAAGATGAAACCTGCTCCATTTGTGCTCCTTTCTTGAGCTGTAAAGCCTCATACACACGATCGGATTGTTGGCCAACAAAACCGTGGAATTTTGTCCGAAGGGCATTGGCCCAAACTTGTCTTGCATACACACGGCCACACAATTGTTGGCCAACAATTACGAACGTAGTGACGTACTACATTGTTTTTCAGCTCTTTAGCGCCACCCTTTGGGCTCCTTCTGCTAATTTCGTGTTAGCAGAAGTTTGGTGAGTGTTGATTCGCACTTTTCATTTCGCACTTTTCATTTCGCACTTTTCAGTTCATTTCTGAATGGCCAACAGCCATGTTGCGGAATCGGAGGAGATAACGTGTTATTTATTATTGATCTTGGAGTTATTGCTTTGACATTATTTTTTTGGTTGAATAATGATTGGATTTCATATATTTTCTATATTTTTGGATGCATAGAATGCACTTTTTGGTTAAGTTCTATTGGCAGATAGCATGTCTAATTTTATTTGTTTTCTTTTTTTAATGCACAATAAAATAATTGTGGAGAATAATACTTGGCTATGTGTTTTGCTCCAAATGATAGCTTGGGAGTAGGGAGTTACATTTTAAAAAATACAATGTAAAATTACCAAAGGGACACCAACATAGTTATATCTTTGACCTTAAAAACTACAGGATAATGGTGCTGTGGTAAATTACCCCCAAAAAACCAAAACATTTTAATATTATTCTTGATATCACTAGAAAAAAAAGCTTTTGAAAATTTGTTTGCAATAACTCCATCAGTATCACCAGCAAAGCAGCTTCATTATTATCCCGTTAAAGAAGAAGAGAATGCGCGCTGCATTTCGAGATTTCATAATTTGCCACGTCACAAATCTTAATTCTCCATTACGAATGCTAGTTTACAAGACCGACTGCTTCTGGCTCGTCCTTGGTTGCGAACATGCATGTTTGTTCTTTGGACTTTTGTCCAACGGACTTGTGTACACACGCTCGGAAAAACCAACAACAGACATTTGTCTGCGGAAAATTTATAAACCTGCCATCCAACATTTGTCCACAGAAAGTTGGCCAACAATTGTCCGATGAAGCATACACACGGTAGGATTTTCCGCCAACAGCCTGACATCAAACATTTCCCATTGGAAAATCCAATCGTGTGTACAAGCTTTAGAGTTTACTAAGTTGATCTTCCACTATTTTGCTGTTTCCAATATTTTAATAGAAAAATCAGTCTTTTAAAAGAAAAAATGTAAAAAAAATTTTTTAAGAAGATCTGGGCTTGGAAACAAAATGTAATGGAATCAATGCACTGAGTGTGTTTTGCACTGTAAATTACAACAATGATACACTCCAGCAAGCTCAGGATCGCCTGCAGGCACCCAAGAAAAAACTCCAAAACAATATTAGTGTACATACCGTGTTTCCCTGAAAATAACACCGGGTCTTATATTAATTTTGGCTACAAAAAACACACTAGGGCTTTTTTTCAGGGGATGTCTTATTTATTTACGGTATGTGCAATAATCTACATTTATTCAAATATAGTCATGTTATCATGACAATCTTAAAGAGGTTGTAACCCTAAAAAAGAAAAAAAAAAATATCCTGATCCTTTAAAGCATGATAGACCGCACAGTGCTTATGCTGTGTCATTTACCTCTCTCTATGTTGTAAAAAACCTGGAATATAACAATAAAATGTTTTTTAAAAAGTTCTTACATCCCCTGTCTTCTCTCTCCCTCTCAGCTCAGGAGTCAGCACTATGATATTCTGTAATCCCAAAAATAAACCTTTATTAAAGTCATTGTAAAATTATGTAATCCATTTTGTAAAAAGATTATATAATGTGCAGTGTGCCTCTTTTTGTAACTTTATTGTGAAAAATACCTTATTTGCAGTGCCGATGGGTGCTCACGTGACCCACCAGAGCTCTTCTTCCCCATTCCGAATACTGCAGAGGGAGGGGTCGCTGACATCAGCCAGGAGGAGAGAAGAAGATCTCCAGCAGGTCACATGAGTGACGAGTGACTCTGAAAATAAGGTATTTTCCACAATAAATTTACAAAAAGAGGCACAGTGCAGAGTATATGATCTTTTTACGAAATGGATTACATGATTTTACAACAACTTTGACTAGGGCTTATTTTCGGGATAGGGCTTATATTGCAGCCATCCTCGAAAATAACGCTAGGGCTTATTTTCGGGGAAACAGGGTATGGAGAGTTTTCTTAGTTCATTATAAATAAAACAATTGGCTTAAAAAAAACTGAAGATTTAACAATATAATTACATTATTTTAATTAGATAACTATGTAATTGTGTAGTCAAACACAAGTACGCTGAAAAATATTTTACATTGGTGCACTGTATAATTAGCTATTTGGGAAATCAAGTTGTACTTTCTTAATTCCGTAAAATATTTGGAACTCATCTAAATAACCATATTTGCAGTTCATAGTTTTGCGAGTGTACCGATTTACAAATGTTGTGGCTGTTAATCAGTTCATACATTTATGCTTTAACTGGCATAACTTTAGCTTCATTAATGGCATCTGAGTCAGCAGGTTTTAAATTCATAATATTTCTATGCACAGACTGAGGCTAATTACCTTAACATAGGATGAATAAATTTAGATACTTTATTTTCCTTTATTTTTAAGTTTTTCAAAATATCTCTTTAACTCTTTATTACGTGGAGAAACATTTTTTTAATGCCCTAACTGACAGTAACCAATCAAATTACAGCATTCTGCTGATTAATGGAACCATACTAATGAAATAAAATTAGAATTTCTACTTAGAAGTTATAGAACATTACTTTCTGTTACTGAAAGATCATGATGAATGTGCTATGAAATTATAGCACATTTTTTAACGCCTTGGAGTCACAATTTAGATATTGTAATGACAGCCTTCATGTTTCTCTTGCGATATGTGTACTTTAGTTGGAGTTGAATTCTGGGCAGTAATCAAGAACCAATAAAGATACTCCTCCTACCCCTGCATTTACTGGTTATTATGCTCATTTAGTCTGGGAGGGTTAGATTATTAGAGTGCATTATTTACATTTCTCCATGGTCCCGAAGACTTCTTCCCCTCCAAATGACCAGTCTCCCCAAGCCACTCCTCTTTGATGGTTGTCTGGCCACTGATATCATCATGAAAAATGTAAGACCAGCAGGTCTACATTATACAACATGACTTTCAGGACCCTTCCACATTCCAGACTGGGATAGTAGAAGACTGTAGCACCCGCTGCATTGAGACCAAGGTGTAATATAGGCATTTAACACTAGTAAACCCTCTATCTTGAAGACAGCATAACAAAAATGAAAATAAAGAATTAGTCTTTTACACTTAGGAAAAATTACTTTAAGATGTGTAAAGATGGTTTCAATTTACAATTGTGTTTAAACCATAAATAACACAGTTATTAATGCAGTTAAATACAGTACAATACATAGGGGTTTCAATAATGCAGCTATCACTGCCAGTCTGATCATTTTTAACCACTTAAGGACCAGAAGGATTTACCCCCTTAATGACCAGGCCATTTTTTGCGATACGGCACTGCGTCGCTTTAACTGACAATTGCGTGGTCGTGCGACGTTGTACCCAAACAAAATGTATGTCCTTTTTTTCCCACAAATAGATCTTTCTTTTGGTAGTATTTGATCCCCTCAGTTTTTATTTTTTGCGTTATAAACAAAAAAAGAGCGACAATTGTGAAAATAAAAACAATATTTTTTACTTTTTGCTATAATATATAATATATATATATATATATATATATATATATATATATTGATTGGTTTGCGCAAAAATTATAGCGTCCACAAAATAAGGGACAGATTTATGGCATTTTTATGAATATATATATTTTTTTACTATTAATGGCAGTGATCAGCAATTTTTAGTGGGACTGCGACATTGCGGCAGACAGATTGGACACTTTTGACACTTTTTTGGGACTATTGACATTTATACAGCAATCAGTGCTATAAAAATGCACTGATTACTGTATAAATGACACTGGCAGGAAAGGGGTTAACACTAGTGGTGATCAAGGGGTTAAGTGTACCCTGGGAGGTGTTTCTAACTGTGGGGGGAGTGTACTGACTGGAGGAGGAGAGAGATCGCTGTTCCTGATCAATAGGAACAGACAATCTCTCTCTACTCCCCTGTCAGAATGGAGATCTGTTTGTTTACATTGACAGATCCCCATTCTGGCTCTCCGACTTACAGCTATGGCGATTTGTGCAATAGAGCCAACCTGCTGCAGTATAATGATGGTAGCTGGTCGGCAAGTGGTTAAACTGCCTTTCTACTTCACCCCACAAATAATGGGTCAGGGTGTCAGGGCCTGAATCACCTGATGGTGGCACTGTGGTTTCCAGAGCCGAAGGGCGCAGTTCCAGTTACCAGCAGGCGTCTCCCAGCAGCTAGCAGATCCCAGTACCTGATGCTGGCCACTGGGAAGGTATATACTGTAACCTCTCCTTTTATTTGCAGCAGTGCTTTAGTTTTTTGCCTTTTAGCCATATAGAGTACCTGCTGCTGATTATTCTGCATCCTGTAACTTGCATCCAGTACTCTGTATTTCATTACCCCATCTCTTCTCCCCTCTATTCCAAATCCTGTTCATGCCTTGTTTATGTCAGCTTCCCTCCATTTGTATATAGTGTATTATAGTTAGGCTGTTCATTATGATTTACATTTGATGCATTATGGTTTGTTGGATAGGTGTTGTGTGCTCTAATAAACGTTATTTAATTATTTGTGAATGTTATATGTTACACTCATATTTAGGGTGTAACATGTAACATATTCAGCATCTGCCTGTTCTTCCTCCAATTACCCCCCCCCCCCATGACAGTGGGGCAGGTATCTTCTCCCAGCACCTGCTATCACAATTCAAAAAGAGTGAGCCCTGTGAATCAATGAACTACAACTACTGTCAGCCTTTCTGCTGATGACTTGTAGCTCTCAATGAACTAACAGGGTGCTGATGAGTGCCTCGGGTAGTTCATTGAGCTGTGAAAGAAATGTGGGAAATTACTGCACTAAACCCCAAAAATGTGAAAAAACTGCTAACACTCAAAGTCCAAATAGAATATAAATTACAGTGTAGCGCGAGGAAAAATGATAATATATATGCATAACATATAACCAATAAAGTGAACAAACTAAAATCCAAGGTTCACTGTTGTGAACTGAAGGAAAATTGAAATTAAAAAAGATAGTCCATCTAATACATAATGGTGAGTCTTCAACCAAGTGAAAATAAAGCAGACAAAAATAAAACTGGCAGTGAAGCTTATAAAGGTGAAAAGATCCTCTGTCATAGTAGTGTAGATGGGTACTCTTACCGGATACGGTGGACCCACTTACCAGCGGTAGTGGGTCAATTGGGCTTATGTGGGCCAAATGCCTCAAGGTTTAGGTTAGGCAGGGAAGGGATGACTTCAAGCAGGATACAGGCAAGGTAAGTGGGTCCACCGTATCCGTTAAGAGTACCCATCTACACTACTATGACAGAGGAACCTGAGTACCCTCGGGTGCAAGCCATCCGGTCCCGGTGATTTATTAATGTTACGTTTCCCAAGTCTAATTTTAATTCAGTCCTCTGTTAACCATGGCGGTGCCTCCTGTGACGTGTCATGAGGATAAACACTGCAGTTTTGGTTACTGAAGCCCCCCGATTCCCTTGTGAAGACTGAGGAGAAGAATAGATTCAATACCTTCCTTTCTCCCTATCTCCCCATCCTTTGTAACCAGATGTCCTTCCTCATTCTTTATGGGGCCAATATGGTCTGTCCTCCCTTTTTTACTGTACATACTGAAAGAATTTCTTGGGATTTTTTTACTCTCCTCCTATGTGTCTTTCGTGTTCTATCTTAGTTGCCCTAATTGCACCCTTACATTTCTTGTTGCATTCTTTATAAAGTCTAAATGCTGATGATGATACCTCAACCTTGTATTTTTTGAAGGCCTTCTTCTACATATTTTTGTAAAAAAAATTGCAATAAGCGTATATTGATTGGTTTGCGCAAAAGTTATAGCGTCTACAAAATAGGGGATAGATTTATGGCATTCTTATTATTTATTTATTTTTTACTAGACAATGGTGTCGATCTGCGATTTTTAGCAGGACTGCGACATTGCTGTGGACAGATCGGACACTTTTGACACTTTTTTTGGAACCAGTGACATTTATACAGTGATCAGAGCTAAAAACAACCACTCATTACTGTATAAATGTCACTGGCAGGGAAGGGATTAACACTAGGGGGCGATCAAGTGGTTAAGTGTTCTCTAGAGAGGTGTTTCTAACTGTGGGGGCAGTGTACTGACTAGAGGAGGAGAGAGATCGCTGTTCCTGATCACTGGGAACAGCAGATCACTCTCTACTCCCTGTCAGAATGGGGATCTGTCTGTTTACATTGACAGATCCCCAATCTGGCTCTCTGAGGAGCGATCGCAGGTGGCCGGCAGACATCGCGGCCACCAGCCAAGCACATCGGCTCTGGCGTCGCACCATGGGTGCGCCCCCCATAGCTTCTTAAAGCTCCTGACGTACAATGACGGTGATTCGCACAACCGTGCCAACCTGTCGCAGTAAGTAGTTAAACTAACATAGTGCCATATTACAAAAAATGGCTTGGTCATGAAGGGGAGTAAATCTTCTGGAGGGCAAGTGGTTTATTAAAAATGAGTGGTATCAGTCCTCCCAGCCCTTTGCTGAGCTACTCACCTTCTCTTACCTATAGATCTCTACAACATAAAGGCTAATTATTCTGTAATCCAAAATAAGAACTAGGAGGTCTCTTTTTTTTACTGTTTTCATACAGATTTAACAAATTTATTCTAATAGTATAAAAAAAAAAATCAAAAGGAATTAAATATGAGAAACTCATTGTTAGGGTTTACTTGTGACCCCCTTTCAGTGTTTTGGTTTGTCCTAACCCATGGTTGCTCAACAGGTGGCCCTCTGGCTGTTGCGAAACTACAAATCCCATGAGGCATTGCAAGGCTGACAAGTAAAAGCATGACTCCCAGAAGCTGGGGCATGATGGGACTTGTAGTTTTGCAACAGATGGAGGGCCACAGGTTGAGCACCCATGTACCTAACCACTTTCATTGTCACTTTTGCTGAATAGCTTGGTCGCCATGTAAATGTGGAGAAAAGTACTGTGTAAATAAAATCAGTAAAAACAACTACTTTAATGAATAATGACTACATACATATATCAGAACACAGTATTATTTGTGACAGTCGTCCTTAAGGTCCCTTACCAGAGAGGCCCGCAGTAGATTAAAATACCTAATCTCCACCCCATATACACCTAGAATTACATCTCCTCCCACTGATTACTTTTTTTGACTGTCAAAAACAGCTGTAACACTGGTCATTATAGGCAGCAATTTATACATTTTTTTTCATTTAATGGTTGTATTTACCTTGTAGATTTCCTTAAATGTCTGCAGAGAATACCGAAGAGAAGAAACCAGGCAATATTTTCCTGGTGGAATGAAGTGAATTCATGTGTCTTATTATAGCTGAAGTGCGGACAGTGAGACTGTAACAGCTCAATTTCCAGGACTATTCACATTCCTGTCCAAAACTCCCTATGAGATCTGAAATGAATTCACTTTCCAGTAGTACAGAGGGATACCACATATACACCAAAGCAGGAAACAAGTGACACCTTCATGAAACGTCTCAAGGTGATTATTACCCAGCAGGCTTTGTGACAGTCCACAGAGATCAGGAGGAACAAAGGCTTTGGCTAAGATTTCTTATGGCACCTGTAATTGTCACATTAAATCATTTTCTTCTCAATTGCTGTAACTGGAGGCAGAGTTCTCTTTCCTGTGTTTACATGTCCTTCCAGCAAGCATGTTTCATGTCTCCAGTAGATTGTTCAAATTAGATAAAAAAATAAAAAAAAAACACACAACTGTAAAAATGTAACAGCTTGTTTAGGAAGACATCACAATGCAGTCTCTTTTCACTTTATGATTATTATTATTATACTTGTTATTATTATCCTTACTTACACCTTTTTTTTTTTCATATAACACTTTTTACTAAACAAATGAGTTTAGGTATTTTTGATAAACAAAATAAACAAATAATAAAATTAACCCCTTACCCCCTGGTCTGGCATCCCTTTAAAACATTATGACCTGTGCTTGTAGTGCATAGTGAGCTACCCAGCAATGTATATGTGTGGAATGCCTCTCATTCATTCCAGTGTGCCTTTTCATGCTGGGGAGGTACTCTTGCGGGACGGGAAAAAAAGCCCTGCAAGCACTATTTTTGCGGCAGGTTGGGTGCGCTGTATACAGCGCTCCCAAAACGCCCTTGCCCATTGGAATGACTGGGCAGCGCTTTTAAAGTGCCTTAAAAGTGCTTTGAAAGCGCCGGAAAACGGGAGTTTTTAACCCTTTTTGGGGGATTAAAAGCGCCCCGCTAGATAACCGAAAAGTGGTAAAGCGCCGCGAACACGGCCATGGCCCCAGTGTGAAAGGGGTCAAAGTTACTTTGAACATGGCATGGTTGTGTGTGCCAGACGAGCTGGTCTGATTATTTTAAAAAAAACTGATCTACTGGGATTTTTACGCACAACCATCTCTAGGGTTTACAGAAAATGGTCCAAAAAAAGAGAAAATATCCAGTGAGCGGCAGCTGTGTGGATGAAAATGCCTTGTTGAATTCAGAGGTCAGGGGAGAGGGCAACAGAGATGATAGAAAGGCAACAGTAACTCAAATAACCACTCGTTACAACCAAGGTATGCAGAATACCATCTCTGAACGCACAACACATCGATGGGCTACAGCAGCAGAAGAGCACACCCCGGGTGCCAATCCTGTCAGCTAAGAACAGGAAACTGAGGCTACAATTTGCACAGGCTCACCAAAAATTGGACAATAGAAGACTGGAAAAACGTTGCCTGATCTGATCGCGATTTCAGCTGCGACATTCAGATGGTAGGGTCAGAATTTGGTGTAAACAACATGAAAGCATGGATCCATCCTTCCTTGTATCAATGGCTCAGGCTGTTGGTGGTGTATTGGTGTGGGGGATATTTTCTTGGCACACTTTGGGCCCCTAAGTACCAAGTAAGCATTGTTTAAATGCCATGGCCTACTAGAGTATTTTTGCTGACCATGTCTATTCCTTTATGACTACATTGTACCCATCTTCTGATGGCTACTTCCAGCATTATAATGTCACAAAGCTCAAATCATCTCACCACTGGTTTTTTGAACATGACAATGAGTTCACTGTACTCCAATGGCCTCCACAATCACCAGATTTCAATCCAATAGAGCACCTTTGGGAAGTGGTGGAATGGGAGATTTGCATCATGAATGTGAAGCCAATAAATCTGCAGAAACTGTGTGATCCTATCATGTCAATATGATGCAAAAATCTCTGATCAATGTTCCAACACCTTGCTGAATATATGCCACACAGAACTAAGGCAGTTCTGAAGGCAAAAGGGGGTCCAACCTGATACTTGCAGGTTGTACCTAATAAAGTGGCCAGTGAGTGTGTGTATATATATATATATATATATATATATATATATATATATATATATATATATACAGTTTATATAATTATATATTGATTTTTGAAGGTGGCCCTGTGTTGAAGTAAGCATGCTTTCAAAATATATATTTGAATTGTTTATTTTTATGAATATACAAAATGCAAAGCAAACAGAAGAAAAATCTAAATCAAATCAATATTTGATGTGACTACCCTTTGGTTTCAAACCAGGCAGGCATCAATTCTTCTAGGTACACTTGCACACAGTTTTTGAAGGAACTCAGCTAGTAGGTTGTTCCAAACATCTTGGAGAACTAACCATTGATCAGAAACAGACTCGATGATGTTAAGATCAGGGCTCTGTGAGGGCTAAACCATCATTTCCAGGACTCCTTATTCTTTATACTGAAGATAGTTCTTAATGACACTGGCTGTATTGGGGTCATTGAACTGCAGCAGAAAAAATTTAGGGACAATCACAAGCCTCCCTGATGGTATGGCATTTTGGCCGAAACAACTAATCGATTAATCGACAGCTAATCGATTATGAAAACAGTTGTCAGTTATTTTCATAATCGATTAATCAGCCTGCTCACGGAATGCATTATTTGTATACATATCAGGAAATACAGTGCAGCACATATACAGCTCAGTACGTCGTCCATTCATGTCAGAAGACACAGTGCAGCACACATACAGCTCAGTACACCATCCATACATGTCAGTAAGTGCCTGAGAACTTGTGAATATGTGAGGAGCAATGTCTCTTGGGACATGTAGTCCTGGGCATAAAGTGAGTGGTTCTAAAGTCAGAAGTTTTTTTACCTTGCTATACTATACTTTGCAGTTTGCTATTGGGGCACTCTAAAGGCAGGAGGAGAAGCATCAGCGGGGCACCCCAGAAGAGGAGAATCAGGGCTGCTTTGTTCAAAACCATTACACAGAGCAGGTAAGTATAACATATTTGTTGTTTTAAAAATAAATACTTTAAAGACTGTGCACGGAAGATCAACATCTAAACCCAGAGAAGGTGGAGGCTGACAGACTGGAAGTGATATAAGGCATTACATTTAGAGTAAAAGTTTAACAGGATTGTGCATTATATTTAACCGCTTGCCGACCACCCGCCATCATTTGACGGCGGCAGAATAGCTCCCCCGTAGCTGAATGGCGGCCGCTTTAAGGGGTATAGGGGGCGCCTGCCCGCCGCGGTACTGAGGAGCCGATGCGCATGCCCGGTGGTCGCGATGCCAGCAGGGCACCCGCAATCGATCCTGACAGAGCCAGAATGAGGATCTGTGTGTGTAAACACACAAATCCACGTTCTGGCATGGGAGAGGAGACAGATCATGTGTTCGTAGTATATAAGGACACCAATCAGTCTCCTCCCCCAGGCAGTCCCATCCCTCCTACAGTTAGAACACACTGAGGGGTCTGGAAGGGAAATCTACAAAAAAAGAACTACAAAATCAATTAAAGGGAAAAAAAAATAATCAAAAATAAATAAATAAATAAATAAATAAATAAATAAATAAACCCCCAGGATCCCCCCCATCGAACCAGGCCTACCCTTGTAAAACAGAATTCCTAAACTAAACAGGAAAACAATCAACATACCGGGGTGTACAAGTAAAGGTTGTCCATGGCCGCCAAGTGTCCTGAAATTCCTCCTGTCTTCCATACAGAGACGTTGTCATATTTTCCATTGTCCTAATTTCATCTATTCTAGAAAACATGGTGTGATAGTAGACTTCCAGTCAGGGATACATGCCCAGGCAGCATTCAGCATGTGCGCTATCAGCGATTTTTTATATTGACAAAGGGGCAACGCATTTAGGTGCAAGAGATTTCCCAAAGGCTCCGAACCAAGGTCAACTAATGTCAGTTGTTTAATCATGTTCCCCACTTCCTTCCAAAACGGTGTAAGTAAAGGGCACAGCCAAAAAATGTGTAATAATGTCCCTGGCTCTTTATTACAATGCCAGCATAGCTTGAAGGTTTGGGGATAAAATTTATTAAGTAAGGCCGGAACCCTGTACCACCTGGCTAATAACTTATATCCCTGTTCTTGAAAGCAGCTTGCTATAGAAGATTTGTGGGCCAGTAAAATAATCCTATTAATTTGCTGTCTTGTAAAATATATTTGTAGGTCCGCCTCCCATCAACGTGTGTACGAAGGGATATGACCTATGACCTTCTGGAGGCTCAATGATCTGTTTATACAAAAGTGACAGCAAGTGTGGTACATGTTTCCCTTCTGCACATAGGTGCTCAAAGAATGTCACTGGTCTAACATATAGTACCGCATCTGGTATAGACCTTAAGTAATGTGACAATTGGAAGGCTGACCAAGAGCTGTGGGCAGATAGATCTTGAATAGACATCCAGCCTTGTGGGGTAGTGAAATGCATGCACCTAGCTATGCCTAGTCCTACCAACCCCCGGAGCTGTTTATTGTCTAGCCCAGGTGTAAAACCTGGATTCTGAATCACCGGTGTTAATGGGGATGGATAAGGAGAAAGGCCTTTTGTTGAGAGTGTATGAATAAGGACTGCAATTGTAGCCCCAATTGTGGGGTGCCTCTTCAATCCACGATAATATTTATGAGCGACCCAAGGAAGCGCAGACAAAATGATCGGTGAAGCTTGTTGTTCCCAAAGTTTGGTCTGTGGGGTAGTACACCATGATACCACTCTAGACAGATGTAGAGCTTGATAGTATGAGATCAGGTCAGGTAAACCAATACCCCCCAGGGATTTAGGCAAAACTAACAAAGAATGGCCACTTTATTGCTCCAGAGGAATTTAGTCTGCATTGTCCGACACAAGAGAAAAAAGGCTTGAGGTAATTTAATAGGTATCGCTTGCATTAGATATAAAATCCGGGGGAGCACTGTCATCTTAAATGCATTGCACCTCCCAAACCACGTAAGGGTGAGGATTTGCCAAAATTGAGGATGTAATCGCATTTTAGATAATAATAGGCATATAGTGAGGCAGTATCCAGGGTCAATTTGACCCCCAGGTATTTAAAAAAAGACTGAACCCATTTGAACAGGTAGACGCCTTGTAGCTTAGCAATACACTCCTTAGTGGCTATTTTTAGCTCTGATCACTGTATAGATGTCAGTGGTCCCAAAAAAGTGTAAAAAGTGTCCGATCTGTCCGCAGCAATGTCCCAGTCCCGATAAAAATTGCAGATCACCGCCATTACTAGTAAAAAAAATAAAATAATAGAAATGCCATAAATCTATCCCCTATTTTGTAGACACTATAACTTTTACGCAAACCAATCAATATACCCTTATTGCTTTTTTTTTAACAAAAATATGTAGAAGAATATATATTGGCCTAAACTAAGGAAGAAATTAGTTTTTTTGGGGGATATTTATTATAGCAAAAAGTAAACAATATTGTGTTTTCTTCTAAATTTTAGCTCTTTTTTTGTTTATAGCGCAAAAAATAAAAACGGCAGAGTTGATTAAATACCACCAAAGGAAAGCTCTATTTGTGGGAAAAAAGAATGTCAATTTTGTTTGGGTATAGTGTCACACGACCGCATAACTGTCAGTTAAAGCGACGCAGTGCCGTATCTCAAAAAATGGCCCGGTCAGGAAGGGGGCAAATCCTACCGGGCTGAAGTGGTTAAAATGATCATATCCAAGAAAAACAAAAGTCTCAGCTTTTAGTACTACTTTACTATAAAAGATTTATATCTCCCTTCCACCCTTCACATGTCCATATATCCTATTTGTGGGTGTAGTTATTATTTTATATATATATATATATATATATAGGTTAGGTAATACAAAAAAAAAGCATGCTGCTGCTACTAAACGTCTTAGGCCTGATTCACACCTATGCGTTTTTTTGGTGCATTTTGCAGAAACACACTACAGATAATTTAACATGGTTTCCTATGGGACACATTCACATCTATGCTTTTTTCAGCCACTGCATATTTGGAAATGGTCAAGGACTTTTTCAGTGCAAAACTGTGCTTTTTTTTGTTCAATAGACTTCAATGGAGAAGCTGCAGAAAAGCATGTAGTGCATTTTTGCAGCAATTTTGCGTTTTTTAATCTGCCCAACAACAAATTGGCCAAAAAAAAAGCAATATAATGCAAATCACAGCAAATTCACGCATTCAAAAAGCAGTGTAGAAATGGATCAAAAGCAAACTGCATAGGTGTGAACCGAGCTTTATGCTGGCCATACACATATCAATTTTCAGACGAGAATATTCATACGAACAATTTTTGTACATTTGCTGAACGAAAGAATGTTATTTAAAAATTTCACTTGCTTTTGCCATTCAGTTTTAAAAGGAAAACGAAAACCACATACACGGTCTACAAGATCCCTTGACCAACAAGTTTTCTATTCTGCTCCTTTGAATTTTCCCATCACTGTGGTCAAAAAGATTATCAATTTGACCCCACTAACGATTAGAAAATCAAACCAGCACTCTTGAAATTACAATTTTTTTTTAAGGAAGATATTGTTTTTGTATGGCCAGCATATAATATATTGCCGTTCTTTCTGAAAATCGGCAAAATAGTTTTTATTTAAGTTTTTTTCTTTAAATAAAAAATTTGATCTGAGTCTGATGATATTTACCAGATTTAACCTCTAATAGTATATATAGTGTATTGCTTCTGTCTGTTATTCTCAGAGTGGATTAGAGATTTTGCTCCCTAATCATATAGTTGGTTATTTATATTTACCACTGCATATAGATATTTAAGAATAAATTACCTTTTTTTAACCACTTTAGCCCCGGAACATTATGCTGCATAAAGACCAGAGGACTTTTTCCAATTTGGCACTGCGTCACTTTAACTGCTAATTGTGCGGTCATGCAATGCTGTACCCAAACGAAATTTGCGTCCTTTTCTTCCCACAAATAGAGCTTTCTTTTGATTGTATTTGATCACCTCTGCTGTTTTTATTTTTTGCGCGAAAAAGACCGAAAATTTTGAAAAAAAATGATATTTTCTACTTTTTGTTATAAAAAAATCCAATAAACTCAATTTTAGTCATACATTTAGGCCAAAATGTATTCGGCCACATGTCTTTGGTAAAAAAAATGTCAATAAGCGTATATTTATTTGTTTGCGCAAAAGTTATAGCGTCTACAAACTAGGGTACATTTTTTGGAATTTACACAGCTTTTAGTTTATGACTGCCTATGTCATTTCTTGAGGTGCTAAAATGGCAGGGCAGTACAACCCCCCCCCCCAAATGACCCCATTTTGGAAAGTAGACACCCCAAGGAAATTGCTGAGAGGCATGTTGAGCCCATTGAATATTTATTTTTTTTGTCCCAAGTGATTGAATAATGATAAAAAAAAAAAAATTACAAAAAGTTGTCACTAAATGATATATTGCTCACACAGGCCATGGGCATATGTGGAATTGCACCCCAAAATACATTCAGCTGCTTCTCCTGAGTACGGGGATACCACATGTGTGGAACTTTTTGGGAGCCTAGCGGAGTACGGGGCCCCGAAAACCAATCACCGCCTTCAGGATTTCTAAGGGCGTAAATTTTTGCTTTCACTCCTCACTACCTATCACAGTTTTGAAGGCCATAAAATGCCCAGATGGCACCCCCCCCCCAAATTACCCCATTCTGGAAAGTAGACACCCCAAGCTATTTGCTGAGAGGCATGTTGAGTCCATGGAATATTTTATATTTTGACACAAGTTGCGGGAAAGTGACAAATTTTTTTTTTTTTGCACAAAGTTGTCACTAAATGATATATTGCTCACACAGGCCATGGGCATATGTAGATTTCTAAGGGTGTACATTTTTTATTTCACTCTTCACAGTTTCGAAGGCCATGGAATGCCCAGGTGGCACAAAACCCCCCCAAATGACCCCATTTTGGAAAGTAGACACCACAAGCTATTTGCCAAGAGGCATGGTGAGTATTTTGCAGCTCTCATTTGTTTTTGAAAATGAAGAAAGACAAAAAAAAACATTTTTTTTTCTTTTTTCAATTTTCAAAACTTTGTGACAAAATTTGAGGCCTGCAAAATACTCACTATACCTCTCAGCAAATAGCTTGGGGTGTCTACTTTCCAAAATGGGGTCATTTGGGGGGGTTTTGTGCCACCTGGGCATTCCATGGCCTCCGAAACTGTGACAGGCAGTGAAGAGTGAAATCAAAAATTTACGCCCTTAGAAAGCCTGAAGGCAGTGCTTGGTTTTCGGGGTCTCGTACGCGGCTAGGCTCCCAAAAAGTCTCACACATGTGGTATCCCCGTATTCAGGAGAAGCAACAGAATGCATTTTGGGGTGTAATTTCACATATTCCCATGGCGTGTTTGAGCAATATATCATTTAGTGACAACTTTATGCAAAAAAAAAAAAAAAAAATTTGTCTCTTTCTTGTGTCACAATATAAAATATTCCATGGACTCAACATGACTCTCAGCAAATAGCTTGGGGTGTCTACTTTCCAAAATGAGTTCATTTGGGGGGGGTTTGAACTGTCCTGGCATTTTATGCACAACATTTAGAAGCTTATGTCACACATCACCCACTCTTCTAACCACTTGAAGACAAAGCCCTTTTTGACACTTTTTGTTTACATGAAAAGATTATTTTTTTGCAAGAAAATTACTTTGAACCCCCAAACATTATATATTTTTTTACAGCAAATGCCCTACAGATTAAAATGGTGGGTGTTTCATTTTTTTTTTCACACAGTATTTGCGCAGCGATTTTTCAAACACATTTTTGGGGGAAAAAACACACTTTTTTAAATTTTAATGCTAAAACACACTATATAGGCCAAATATTTGATGAAATAAAAAAGATGATCTTAGGCCGAGTACATGGATACCAAACATGACATGCTTTAAAATTGCGCACAAACGTGCAGTGGCGACAAACTAAATACATTTTTAAAAGCCTTTAAAAGCCTTTACAGGTTACCACTTTAGATTTACAGAGGAGGTCTACTGCTAAAATTACTGCCCTCGATCTGACGTTCGCGGTGACACCTCACATGCATGGTGCAATTGCTGTTTACATTTGACGCCAGACCGACGCTTGCGTTCGTCTTTGCGCGAGAGCAGGGGGGGACAGGGGCGCTTTTTTTTTTTTTTTTTTTTTTTTGCTTTTTTATCTTATTTTTAAACTGTTCCTTTCATTATTTTTTTTATCATTTTTATTGTTATCTCAGGGAATGTAAATATCCCCTATGATAGCAATAGGTAGTGACAGGTACTCTTTTTTGAAAAAATTGGGGTCTATTAGACCCTAGATCTCTCCTCTGCCCTCAAAGCATCTGACCACACCAAGATCGGTGTGATAAAATGCTTTCCCAATTTCCCAATGGCGCTGTTTACATCCGGTGAAATCTAAGTCATGAAATGCTCGTAGCTTCCGGTTTCTTAGGCCATAGAGATGTTTGGAGCCACTCTGGTCTCTGATCAGCTCTATGGTCAGCTGGCTGAATCACCGGCTGCATTCTCAGGTTCCCTGTTGAAACAGAAGAGCCAGAGAAAAACATGGAAGATGGGTGGGGGGTCATTCCCTCCCACTGCTTGTAAAAGCAGTCTAGAGGCTAATTAGCCACTAGGATTGCTTTTACATGAAATCCGACCGCTGGCTGAAAAGAATGATACCAAGATGATACCTAAACCTGCAGGCATCATTCTGGTATAACCACTCAAAGTCGTGAATGGTGTACCTGAAGACAAAAAAATGGTTAACAATAAAACACAGTAAACGGTAAAGTATAAAAAATTGCATACCTGAAAAGCAAACATGATAAAACATAATAGTAATAAAACATTGCAGAATAGAATACAGTAAAAAAGAGTAGAACAATAGAGAGAGAATAGAGAGAGAGAGAACAATAAAACGACAACTATTTTTTTTTTATTTTATATATATTTTTTTTTTTGCACTTTTTTTGTAACTAACTTTTATAACTGTAACCGGTTCCAGGTTCGGGTCTCTCAAAATGCGATGGCATCTTGGGAGACCCTGTGAAAGTGTGTCCTAGTCTGTGCAATGCTGTACCCTACGCTAATACGCAACTAGTGAATGGTAGCGTTCAAAACATTCACCAATGCAAAGACCAGGATTGTCAGGACAGGAGGGACAATAATAGCGGGTGTCACGCCTATATCCGCGCTTGCTGCAGACACGACATCTTTTTTGGGGGAGTTCGCTGGGTAGGGGTACTAGGGAGGACATAAAAATGCCTCTCATGCAGCCGACTGCATTTGGTTGGGGATGTGAATGGGGGAAGTACGGGCGCTGCAGAAGTGGTGGGTTCCCAATTAGGATTGGCAAATGCAGCAGGAAGGGCACTATGGGCACGACGGGCCTGTGTTTGTCTTTTTCTTGGTGGCAGCGGGACACTACTTGTGCTTGCCACCTCACCAGCTTGAACTGCACTTATGGGACTCACCACGTCACCAAGTGTTACTGCAGTGCTGGTTTGACTACGACCGGGGTGTACTAGGCCACTGGTGCTTGCCAGTTCACCAAAACGCTACCAAAAAAACTGTTAGCGATCGCAGGGATCAGGCCTGACTCTGCGAACGCTGCAGTTATGCGTTTAGTGTTTTGTAAGTGACAGTGATCGATCGATACTGCACTTGGGTGGGCTGGGCTGGGCCGGGCGGAGGGGCAAAACGCAGGTGCTAGCAGGTATCTGGGCTGATCCCGCTAACACTGCGTTTTTGGGAACCCTAAACTGCTGGGGACGCTAGTATAGATCTGATCGGATCAGATATTGATCCGATCAGATACTATACCACTAAGGGAGGTGTACGGTGCGTGCGTGGGTGTTAGCGGTACTGGCGCTAACCTGACGCTGCCTGGGGCAGATGCTTGCCAGTTCACCAAAATGCCACCAAAAAAACTGTTAGCGATCACAGGGATCAGGCCTGACTCTGCGAACGCTGCAGTTATGCATTTAGTGTTTTGTAAGTGACAGTGATCGATCGATACTGCACTTGGGTGGGCTGGGCTGGGCCGGGCAGAGGGGCAAAACGCAGGTGCTAGCAGGTATCTGGGCTGATCCCGCTAACACTGCGTTTTTGGGAACCCTAAACTGCTGGGGACGCTAGTATAGATCTGATCGGATCAGATATTGATCCATTCAGATACTATACCACTAAGGGAGGCGTATGCTGACTGCGTGGGTGTTAGCGGTACTGGCGCTAACCTGACGCTGCCTGGGGCTGGTGCTTGCCAGTTCACCAAAACGCTACCAAAAAAACTGTTAGCGATCGCAGGGATCAGGCCTGACTCTGCGAACGCTGTAGTTATGTGTTTAGTGTTTTGTAAGTGACAGTGATCGATCGATACTGCACTTGGGTGGGCTGGGCGGAGGGGCAAAACGCAGGTGCTAGCAGGTATCTGGGCTGATCCCACTAACACTGCGTTTTTGGGAACCCTAAACTGCTGGGGACGCTAGTATAGATCTGATCGGATCAGATATTGATCCGATCAGATACTATACCACTAAGGGTATAGTAAGTGGTTAATACACTTAAGTGGTCCTTAAGTGGTTAATACTTTACATATTAATTAAATTATACGCCACCATTTTTTAAAGGTTATTATCCGATTAATTAATTAATCAAAACAATAATAGGCCAACTAATCGATTATGAAAATAATCGTTAGTTGCAGCCCTATATGGCATAATGATTAAGTATCTGCCCGTATTTCTCAGCATTGAGGACGCTATTGATCAAGCAACGTTGAGGACCATAGATCCAGTGGTTAGCTACCTTAACGTAATGCAGCAGAGGAAAAACACGTCATGCTTACTTCCCTTTGACATCAGAAGATGTCTGGCAGTGCCATCAGCACAGAGCTAATAGAAACCAGTAGGACCCAGTTACACCCATCTACTATTAGGGGAAGTCTGGGAAGAAGTGGTCTTCATGAAAAAATTGTGGCCAAAAAGCAATACCTCCAACATGGAAGCAAGGCTAAGTGACTAAACTATGCACAAAAACATAGGAAGTAGGCTGAAAAAAATGGCAGTAGGTGCTCTGGACTGATGAATCAAAATTTTAAATATTGGAGTCTTGAAAGTCTTGGAAGTGATGGTTTGAAGAGCCCTGTTCTCAACATCACTGAGTCTGTCTCAGATTACATGAAGAGAGAGATGTTTGGAACAACCTACCTGCCGAGTTCCTTCAAAAACTGTGTGCAAGCGTATCTAGAATAGGGATGAGCTTCGTGTTTGAGTCGAACCCATGTTCGACTCGAACATTGTCTGTTTGCCCGTTCGCCGAATTGCGAACGAAATGGGCCGTTCGCGCCAAATTCGTGTGGCGCGTCACGGCCCATAATTCACTGCGGCATCGCAGTGCATTGCTGGCTGATGATTGGCCAAGCATGCACTATGACCCGCATGCTTGGCCAATCACAGCGCCGTCTGAACAGAGAGCCGTAATTGGCCAAAGCCAAGGAGGCTTTGGCCAATTATGGCTCAGGGGATTTAGCACACGCCCCACACTATATAAGGCCGCCTGCACAGCGGCCCTGTGTAGTGTGTGTTCCGGCGTTCATAGATAGAGAGAGAGAGAGACAGACAGTGTCGTTTGATTTGAGTTAGATAGATTAGGCAGAACAGTCAGTCAGTTAGCTGCACTTACAGTGTATTTTGTATATATATATGCATCCCAGGTGTTGCATATATATATATATATATATATATATACACTGTATTCAGTTTAGCTAGATCCGTTCCTGTTATCTTCTTACTGACAGGCAGGCTTGTCTTGTTACAGTATTTACAGCTACCTGAAGAAAATTGCTGGTGTTCTTTTGATCCTATTAGTACCACAGTCAGGCAGCTAGACTATTTACAGTTAGTGCAGTGCGTCCTGCTCACAGTGTTCAGCTAATCCTACAAGTTAGTGGGGTGCGTCCTGCTCACAGTGTTCAGCTAAACCTACAAGTTAGTGTGGTGCGTCCACCTCACAGTGTTCAGCTAAACCTACAAGTTAGTGCGGTGCGTCCTGCTCACAGTGTTCAGCTAAAACTACAAGTTAGTGCAGTGCGTCCACCTCACAGTGTTCAGCTAAACCTAGAAGTTAGTGCGGTGCGTCCTGCTCACAGTGTTCAGCTAAAACTACAAGTTAGTGCTGTGCGTCCTCCTCACAGTGTTCAGCTAAACCTACAAGTTAGCGTAGTGAGACCTCTGCACAGTGTTCATCTAAAGCTACAAGTTAGTGCAGTGCGTCCTGCTCACAGTGTTCAGCTAGATCCGTTCCTGTTATCTTCTTACTGACAGGCAGGCTTGTCTTGTTACAGTATTTACAGCTACCTGAAGAAAATTGCTGGTGTTCTTTTGATCCTATTAGTACCACAGTCAGGCAGCTAGACTATTTACAGTTAATGCAGTGCGTCCTGCTCACAGTGTTCAGCTAAAACTACAAGTTAGTGTGGTGCTTCCACCTCACAGTGCTCAGCTAAACCTACAAGTTAGTGTGGTGCGGTGCGTCCTGCTCACAGTGTTCAGCTAGATCCGTTCTTGTTATCTTCTTACTGACAGGCAGGCTTGTCTTGTTACAGTATTTACAGCTACCTGAAGAAAATTGCTGGTGTTCTTTTGATCCTATTAGTACCACAGTCAGGCAGCTAGACTATTTACAGTTAGTGCAGTGCGTCCTGCTCACAGTGTTCAGCTAAAACTACAAGTTAGTGTGGTGCGTCCACCTCACAGTGTTCAGCTAAACCTACAAGTTAGTGCGGTGCGTCCTGCTCACAGTGTTCAGCTAGATCCGTTCCTGTTATCTTCTTACTGACAGGCAGGCTTTTCTTGTTACAGTATTTACAGCTACCTGAAGAAAATTGCTGGTGTTCTTTTGATCCTATTAGTACCACAGTCAGGCAGCTAGACTATTTACAGTTAGTGCAGTGCATCCTGCTCACAGTGTTCAGCTAAAACTACAAGTTAGTGGGGTACGTCCACCTCACAGTGTTCAACTAAACCTAGAAGTTAGTGCGGTGCGTCCTGCTCACAGTGTTCAGCTAAACCTACAAGTTAGTGTAGTGAGACCTCTGCACAGTGTTCATCTAAAGCTACAAGTTAGTGCAGTGCGTCCTGCTCACAGTGTTCAGCTAGATCCGTTCCTGTTATCTTCTTACTGACAGGCAGGCTTGTCTTGTTACAGTATTTACAGCTACCTGAAGAAAATTGTTGGTGTTCTTTTGATCCTATTAGTACCACAGTCAGGCAGCTAGACTATTTACAGTTAGTGCTGTGCGTCCTGCTCACATTGTTCGGCTAAACCTACAAGTTAGTGTGGTGCGTCCACCTCACAGTGTTCAGCTAAACCTACAAGTTAGTGAGGTGCGTCCTGCTCACAGTGTTCAGCTAAAACTACAACTTAGTGCTGTGCGTCCTGCTCACAGTGTTCAGCTAAAACTACAAGTTAGTGTGGTGCGTCCTGCTCACAGTGTTTAGCTAAAACTACAAGTTAGTGCGGTGCGTCCACCTCACAGTGTTCAGCTAAACCTACAAGTTAGTGCGGTGCGTCCTGCTCACAGTGTTCAGCTAAAACTACAAGTTAGTGTGGTGCGTCCACCTCACAGTGTTCAGCTAAACCTACAAGTTAGTGCGGTACGTCCACCTCACAGTGTTCAGCTAAACCTACAAGTTAGTGCAGTGCGTCCTGCTCACAGTGTTCAGCTAAAACTACAAGTTAGTGTGGTGCGTCCTCCTCATAGTGTCCAGCTAAACCTACAAGTTATTTTTTTGCGAGCTCTGCACAGTGTTCAGCTAAAGCTACCTGTAGAAGGTTGGTGGTGTTTTCCTGATCCTATCACTACTGCAGGCAGCTAAAAAAGCTACAAGTTAGTTTTTTGCGAGCTCTGCACAGTGTCCAGCTAAAGCTACCTGTAGAAGGTTGGTGGTGTTCTCATACTACAGGCAGGCAGTTGATTTTATATATATATATATATCCCAGCTTAGTGCAGCTACAGGCCATTAGTATGTCTGGAAGGCCAAGAAGGAGAGGCAGACAGTCACAAGCCAATAAGAGAGGGCAAGCAGGCTCTGTGTCTAGTGCTGGTCGTGGAGACGGTGCATCCTCATCAGCATGTGGCCGTGGGACACGCTTGGCCTTTTTATCGGCAGCTGACCGTGTTGAGCCGCAACATGCGGAAGACTTGGTTGAGTGGATGACCAAGCCGTCCTCATCCTCCTCATCCTCTCTCACCCATGCCCAGGGTACTTTGTCTGGCAAAGTAGCGGCCTCTTCCCTTGGCTCAATGTCATCAGTGACTCCTTCCCTAGCCCCACCATGTCCTCCTGAGGAGTATCTCGAACTGTTTGACCACAGTGTTGGGTACATGCTCCAGGAGGATGCCCAGCGTTTGGAAGGCTCTGATGATGATACTGGGCTCGATGAAGGCAGTAACGTGAGCACGGACAGAGGGGGTGCCCAAGAAGGACAGCAATCTGGCAGTCATGCTCCCCCTGCTCCAGCATACTGCCAGGTTTGCTCCAGTGATGAGGAGGGAGGGGATGATGAGGTCACTGACTCAACGTGGGTGCCTGATAGGAGAGAGGAGGAAGAGGAGGCGGCACATCACCAACTAGGCAGGATGGCCTCCAGGGGCCAGCCTAAGGGCAGCACCTTGACTGCATCACACCCCAAAGCTCCACATGTGCAGGGCGCTGCAGTCTCTGCGCGTTATTCAAAAAGTTCTTTGGTGTGGGCCTTTTTTGAGACGAGTGCATCAGATCGCACCGCTGCTATTTGCAACATATGTCTCAAGCATATCTCGCGTGGCCAAAACATCTCCCGCTTGGGTACCACATGCTTGACCAGACATCTGTTGACCTGCCATGCAGTTCGTTGGCAAGCGTATCTAAAAGACCCACACCAAAGAACAAAGAGGACCTCTCCTTGCTCCTCATCAGCTGAGATCTCCAACCCCACTATACCTTCAGTCCTCTCTGAGACCTGCACTGAGAGGAATGAAGGTGTAGAATTAGGTGTGTCACAGCCAAGTACTTGTGGGCAATCTGCTTTTGGTACACCGACGTCAGATTGTACCAGGCACATTTCCCTGCCCCAGCTGCTGCACCGCCGAAAGAAGTTTGCTCCCAGCCATCCACATGCCCAGTGGTTGAATGCTAGCTTGGCAAAATTGCTAGCACTTCAACTGCTGACTTTTCAGTTGGTAGACTCTGCCCCCTTCCGTGAGTTTGTGGAATGTGCAGTTCCTTAGTGGCAGGTACCCAAATGCCACTTTTTCTCACGGAAGGCGATTCCGGCTCTCTACCGGCATGTGGAAGGCAATGTCCATGCCTCGCTGGACAAGGCGGTCAGCGGTAATGTGCATATTACCGCTGACTCATGGTCCAGCAGGCATGGACAGGGACGTTACCTAAGTTTCACGGCGCATTGGGTGACTCTGCTGGCAGCTGGGAAGGATGCAGGACAAGGTGCAGTAGTGTTGGAGGTTGTTCCGCCACCACGCCTCCAAAATGCTAATGATTGTGACACACCTCTCTCCTCCACCCCCTCCTCTTCTTCTTCCTCCATGGCCTCTTCCTGTGCTTTATCCTTGGAACCAGCGGTGCTCCGTAGCCGTTCAAGGGGCTACGCAAGTACGCAGGCCAAAAGATGCCATGTGGTGCTTGAGCTGGTGTGCTTGGGGGACAGGAGCCACACTGGGGCAGAGGTTCTGTCAGCTCTGCAGGGGCAGGTTCAGAGGTGGTTGACGCCACGCCAACTTAAGGCAGGAATGGTGGTTTGTGACAATGGCACCAACCTCCTCTCTGCCCTCCGACAGGGACAAATGACCCATGTGCCCTGTTTGGCTCACGTCCTTAACTTGGTGGTGCAGTGGTTCTTGGGCAGGTACCCGGGCTTACAGGATGTCCTGAGGCAGGCCAGGAAAGTCTGTGTGCATTTCCGCCGGTCATATAATGCCAGTGCTCGGCTGACAGACCTCCAAAAGGAGTTTAACCTGCCCAAGAACCGCCTAATCTGTGACATGCCCACCAGGTGGAACTCAACGTTGGCCATGCTGCAGCGGCTGCACACGCAGCAGAGGGCCATCAATGAGTACCTGTGCGACTATGGCACCAGGACAGGGTCAGGGGAGCTTGTTTTTTTTCCCCACGCCAGTGGGCCATGATCAGGGATGCATGCACTGTCCTGTCACCATTTGAGGAGGCCACGAGGATGGTGAGCAGTGACAGTGCATGCATCAGTGACACTGTCCCCCTTGTCCACCTGTTGGAGCACACGCTGCATGGAATAATGGACAGGGCACTTGAGGCAGAACAGAGGCAGGAAGAGGAGGACTTCCTTAGCTCTCAAGGACCCCTGTATCCAGACAGTGTTCCTGCGTGCCCACCGATCACACAGGAAGAGGAGGAGGAGGAGGAAGATTGTGTCAGTATGGAGGTGGAGCCTGGCACTCAGCATCAGCAGCAGTCTTTAAGGGATCAGTCCCAAGAAACACATGGACTTGTACGTGGCTGGGAGGAGGTGGCTGCAGACCATGTCGTCCTTAGTGACCCAGAGGACTCCGGACCGAATGCCTCAGCAAGCCTACGCTGCATGGCCTCCCTGATCCTGCAAAGCCTGCGGAAGGATCCTCGTATACCCGTGGTATCAAGGAGAAGGACCAATACTGGCTGGCAACCCTCCTTGATCCACGTTACAAGGGGAAGGTTGTGGACCTTATCTTGCCATCGCAGAGGAAGCAGAGGATGAAACATCTTTGGGAGGCCTTGCAGAAAGGTCTGTGCAACACGTTCCCAGAGACTGGGAGGTTACAAACTCCTGTTTCTGGACAACGTGTTGCTGAGGCTTTGGTCAGTCAAAGAAGGAATGGTGGAGAAGGTGGCCGTCTGACCGATGCATTCAGACAATTTTTTGGTCCGCAGCCCCCCGGTATGATCGGTTCCAGCAACCATCGCCAGCGTCTGTTTTACATGGTGCAGGAATACCTAGGGGCAAGATCTGACTTGGACACCTTTCCCACTGAAAATCCTCTGGGTTACTGGGTCTTGAGGATGGATCACTGGCCAGAGCTTGCACAGTTAGCAAATGAGCTACTGGCCTGTCCTGCATCCAGCGTTCTTCGGAACGCACATTCAGTGCTGCTGGAGGCTTTGTAACCGATCACAAGGTGCGTCTGTCCACCGACACGGTCGATCGACTGACCTTCATAAAAATGAATCAGTCTTGGATCACCACCAGCTACCAAGCACCTGATGCTGATGTAACCGAATAATTTTTTTTGAAATCTTAGATCCCTTCAAAGACTGCCTATGCTGATGCTGAGTGACTATCCCTGAGTAATTATCTTCTTCCTCCTCAATCATCACGCTGATAGCTTGTAAGAACTTTTTTAGTTCTGGGCGTCACCACCAGTGCCTAAGGCCCAATTTTTCAGCCCCTGTTTAACAGGGGCGTGTAATTACAATTTTTGATGCAATACTTTGCAGCAGGGCTCGTTTCTGCGTTACAACTAGAGTATCTGTGAGGGGTTGCAGTGTTGTGGCACCAGCACCAGTGCCTAAGGCCCAATTTTTCAGCCCCTGTTTAACAGGTGCATGTAATTACAATTTTTGATGCAATACTTTGCAGCAGGGCTCATTTCTGCGTTCCAACTAGAGTATCTGTGAGAGGTTGCAGTGTTGTGGCACCAGCACCAGTGCCTAAGGCCCAATTTTTCAGCCCCTGTTTAACAGGGGCCTGTAATTACAATTTTTGATGCAATACTTTGCAGCAGGGCTCATTTCTGCGTTCCAACTAGAGTATCTGTGAGGGGTTGCAGTGTTGTGGCACCAGCACCAGTGCCTAAGGCCTAATTTTTCAGCCCCTGTTCAACAGGGGCATGTAATTACCATTCTTGATCTAATATTTCACAGCAGGGCCCATTTCTGCACCCACAAAGAGCGAGTAAGGACTTACAGTGTTGTGGCACCACCACCACCAAAGGCCTAATTTTTCTGCCCTTGTTCAACAGGGGCATGTAATTACAATTCTTGATCTAATATTTCACAGCAGGGCCCTGTGAGGGCTTACAGTGTTGTGGCCACAACAACACCTAAGGCCCAAATTTCTGCTGAGTATATAGGGCAGGCCCCTACTTTCAAACATCTAACTTACAAACGACTCCTACTTGCAAACGAAAGGAGACAACAGGAAGTGAGATGAAATCTACCCCTAGGAAGGGAAATTCTCTCCTGTAAGAGTTAATATGGGAAAAACATTTCTCCTTTCCACTGATGCTTTCCAATCCTTGTTGTACAAAAAAACCCAAATTTTCAAAAAACATTTGTCATTGGGACAAAAAGTGAGGTGAAATCTTCTGAAGAGGAGGAAAGACAGCAAAACAAATGTCACAGGGGTGATAACCCTTCCCTATGTTTTCCAAAAAGCTTAAAAAAGATTTTTTGGCTGGAGCTAAACACTTTAAAAATGTACCCGTTAAAAATTACGAACAGATTCTACTTAACAACAAACCTACAGTCCCTGTCTTGTTTGCATCGCCTGTATACTGCTGTTCAGAGTATATAGGGGCCTCTAAGTGCAGAAGATAAATAATTTTAATGCCCCAACTGGGTTAAAAACACTTACAAAATAGGAGTTGTAAACAGGCACATCGTGGGTATGGCTGCATTGGAAGGGGTCACGGTCAGAGGAAGCTTTCAGAGGGGATGGATGTGGTCACTAACAGCGGCAGTGTGGAACGCAGGGAGCTGCTGTGAAGCCGGCGTCGTCAACGTGTGGAGACGGCGGACCCGGAAGTGATGTCATCCGCTGAGCGGCTTTGTAACCAGCTTGAACCGCAAACAAACAGCCAAAGAAGGGATGTGATGTCATCAATAAGGGACGCGTTTCGGAACCGTCAATCGTTCCTTTCTCAACCTATGATTGCACTGATGACTGGAGAGGATATATATACACACACACTGGCAATGGATTGGCCGGGGGGCGGGAACAACAAAATGTGGTAACAATGAGTCCATTAGATGCATATAGATATACAACAGCTTACTAAAAAACGGAACAATGAAAGAGGAATAAAAGAAAAAAGAAAAAATGTAATAATAAGATAAAATAAATGAAAAATTGGAGCAATAAAAGTGAATCTGTGTGATAGTGAGACTATCTCATGTCTAAAAATGACGGGTCATGAAACTTGCATGCACATACCAAAATAGAGCAAGCAAGATGATGTCAGTGTAAAGATATATCACAGAGAGGGACATGCATGACATTAGTATTATCAAAAATATTATCATGTGGGAGTGTATAGATTTTAACATCAAAAAACCTTTAAATTAAAAGAAGAGTGTTTTTTAAAAAATAATAAAAAATAAAAATAATGATAATAATGGTGGAGGATCTTTTAAAAAAGAGAGCCTAGATAAATATCTATAAAAAAGGGGAATATTCCATCAAAGTATGGCACTCACTTCGAACTCCTCATAAAGGGCTTCCATACATGTTCATCTGACCATGTCATATACTGCCTCACATGTCCCTGTGGTCTATTTTATGTAGGGCGCACAATCCGGCCATTACGTAAACGGTTTGGTGAACACCGTCGGTTCATCGAAGGTGGACTAGATAATCATAGTGTCCCTAGACACTATCTCCATGTTCATGATAAGTCCACTAACGGCCTCAGAGTATGGGTCATTGAGGCAATGCCAAAAGATCTCCCCCCAGCTGAACGCTACCGACGACTTTGCCAAAGAGAAATGTATTGGATATTTTTATTAAATGTTCTAGCCCCTGGAGGGTTAAATGAGGAGTTCGAAGTGAGTGCCATACTTTGATGGAATATTCCCCTTTTTTATAGATATTTATCTAGGCTCTCTCTTTTAAAATATCCTCCACCATTATTATCATTATTTTTATTTTTTATTATTTTTTAAAAAACACTCTTCTTTTAATTTAAAGGTTTTTTGATGTTAAAATCTATACACTCCCACATGATAATATTTTTGATAATACTAATGTCATGCATGTCCCTCTCTGTGATATATCTTTACACTGACATCATCTTGCTTGCTCTATTTTGGTATGTGCATGCAAGTTTCATGACCCGTCATTTTTAGACATGAGATAGTCTCACTATCACACAGATTCACTTTTATTGCTCCAATTTTTCATTTATTTTATCTTATTATTACATTTTTTCTTTTTTCTTTTATTCCTCTTTCATTGTTCCGTTTTTTAGTAAGCTGTTGTATATCTATATGCATCTAATGGACTCATTGTTACCACATTTTGTTGTTCCCGCCCCCCGGCCAATCCATTGCCAGTGTGTGTGTATATATATCCTCTCCAGTCATCAGTGCAATCATAGGTTGAGAAAGGAACGATTGACGGTTCCGAAACGCGTCCCTTATTGATGACATCACATCCCTTCTTTGGCTGTTTGTTTGCGGTTCAAGCTGGTTACAAAGCCGCTCAGCGGATGACATCACTTCCGGGTCCGCCGTCTCCACACGTTGACGACGCCGGCTTCACAGCAGCTCCCTGCGTTCCACACTGCCGCTGTTAGTGACCACATCCATCCCCTCTGAAGGCTTCCTCTGACCGTGACCCCTTCCAATGCAGCCATACCCACGATGTGCCTGTTTACAACTCCTATTTTGTAAGTGTTTTTAACCCAGTTGGGGCATTAAAATTATTTATCTTTTGCACTTAGAGGCGCCTTTGTTTGTTTTTTATGTCATTATAGACCTTGCTTCAGTCTTTTAAAAGTCGCTGCCCTTTTTGCTGAAGATTACCATCCCCTCATCCTCATCATCTTTACCAACATTCTTCTTTTTATTGTGGACTGCCGACCTTTAAATAGAGACATTATCTGGACTACGTTAGTCCTGTGCGCCCTATATACTTTTTTACTTCCAGAGTATATAGGGCCTGGTGGCCCCACACCTTTCCTTATTTTAATTTGGGTGCGGGGTTCCCCTTAATATCCATATAAGACCCAAAGGGCCTGGTAATGGTCTGGGGGGTACCCATGTCGTTTGTCTCACTGATTTTCATCCATATTGCCAGGACCCGACATTACATTAAACCCGCAAGCAGTTTTAAACGAGATTTTTTCCTTTAAAAATGACATTTTGTGCAGGGACTGTTCTAAACACGGGAAACACGCGCCACTTTACAGGCATACTATAGACACACCCCAGGTACGATATTTAAAGGAATATTTCACTTTTTTTTTTTTTTACTTTAAGCATCATTAAAATCACTGCTCCCGAAAAAACGTCCGTTTTTAAAAGTTTTTTTTGCATCGATACAAGTCCCCTGGGGTAGGACCCGGGTCCCCAAACCCTTTTTAGGACAATACCATGCAAATTAGCCTTTAAAATGAGCACTTTTGATTTCGAACGTTCGAGTCCCATAGACGTCAATGGGGTTCTAACGTTCATGCAAATTTTCGGTCCGTTCGCAGGTTCTGGTGCGACCCAAACCGGGGGGTGTTCGGCTCTTCCCTAATCTAGAAGAATCTATGCAGTTTTGAAGGCAGAGTGTGGTCACACCAAATATTAGTTGGATTTGGATTTCTCTTCTGTTTATTTTGTTATTTGATAAAATTAAACTGTTAACGCTTATATTTCTGAAAGCATTCCTACTTTACAGCTTTTTTCACACCTGCCTAAAACATTTGCACAGTAGTGTAATATATACATACAGTGCCTTGAAAAAGCATTCATACTCATTGAAATTTTCACATTTTGTTATGTTACAATCAAAAACGTAAATGTATTTTATTGGGATTTTATGTGATAGACCAATACAAAGTGGTACATAATTGTGAAGTGGAAGTAAAATTTTTTCAACATTTTTTATAAATAAATATCTGAAAAATGTGGCGTGCATTTGTATTCAGACACCTTTACTCTGATACCCCTAACTAAAATCTAGTCTTCAGAAGTCACCTAATTAGTAAATAGAGTCAATCTGTGTGTAATTTAATCTCAGTATAAATGCAGCTGTTCTGTTAAGCCCTCAGAGGTTTGTCAGAGAACCTTAGTGCACAAACAGCATCATGAAGGCCAAGGAACACACCAGACAGGTCAGGGATAAAGTTATAGAGAAGTTTAAAGCAGGGTTAGGTAATAAAAAAATATCCCAAGCTTTGAACATCTCACAGAGCAATGTTTAATCCATCATTAAAAAATGGAAAGAGTATGGCACAACTTAAAACCTACCAAGACATGGCCGTCCACTTAAACTGACAGGATGGGCAAGGAGAGTATTAATCAGAGAAGCAGCCAAGAGGCCCATGGTAACTTTGGAGGTGCTGCAGAGATCCACAGCTCAGGAGGGAGAATCTGTCCATAGGACAACTATTAGCCGTGAACTCCACAAATCTGGCCTTTATGAAAGAGTGGCAATAACAAAGCCATTGTTGAAAGAAAGCCATATAAAGTCCCATTTGCAGTTTGCAAGAAGCCATGTGAGGGACACAGCAAACATGTGGAAGATGGTGCTCTGGTCAGATGAGATCAAAATTAAACTTTTTGGCCTAAAAGCAAAACGTTATGTGTGGCGGAAAACTAACAATGCACATCACCCTTAACACACCATTCCCACCGTGAAACATGATGGTGGTAGCATTATGTTGTGGGGATGCTTTTCTTCAGCGGGGATAGGGAAGATGGTCAGAGTTGGTTCGAAGATGGATGGAGCCAAATAAAGGGCAATCTTAGAAGAAAACCTGTTAGAGTCTGCAAATAACTTGAGACTGGGGCAGAGGTTCATCTTTCAGCAGGACACATGAGACTAAACATACAGCCAGAGCTACAATAGAATAGTTTAGATCAAAGCATATTCATGTGTTAGAATGGCCCAGTCAAAGTCCAAACCTAAATCCAATTGAGAATCTGTGGCAAGGCTTGACAATTGTTGTTCACAGACACTCTCCATCCAATCTGACAGAGCTTGAGCTATTTTGCAAAGAAAAATGGGAAAAAATGTCACTCTCTAGATGTGCAAAGCTGGTAGAAAGACAAAAAGACTTGCAGCTGTAATTGTAGCAAAAGATGGTTCTACAAAGTATGGACTCAAGGGGGTTGAATATAAATGCACACCACACTTTTCACATATTTATTTGTAAAGAATATTGAAAACCAATTATTATTTTCCTTCCACTTCAAAATTATTAGTTGTAACATGACAAAATGAGGAACATTTCAAGCGGTATGTAGGCACTATATACAGTAAATACAGTAAATATATATATATATATATATATATATATATATATATATATATATATATATATACAGTTGTGCTCATAAGTTTACATACTTACATACCCTGCCAGAATTTATGATTTCTTGACCATTTTTCAGAAAATATGAATGATAACACAAAACTTTTCTTTCACTCATGGTTAGTGTTTGGCTGAAGCCATTTATTATCAATCAACTGTGTTTACTCTTTTTAAATCATAATGGCAACAGAAACTACCCAAATGACCCTGATTAAAAGTTTACCTACCCCAGTTCCTAATATCGTTTATTGCCTCCTATAACATCAATGACAGCTTGAAGTCTTTTGTGGTATTTGCGGATGAGGCTCTTTATCTTCTCAGATGGTAAAGCTGCCCATTCCTCTTGGCAAAAAGCCTCCAGTTCCTGTAAATTCTTGGGCTGTCTTGCATGAACTGTACGTTTGAGATCTCCCCAGAGTGGCTCAATGATATTGAGGTCAGGAGACTGACATGGCCACTCCAGAACCTTCACTTTATTCTGCTGTAGCCAATGACAGGTTGACTTGGCCTTATGTTTTGGATCCTTGTCATGTTGGAATGTTCAAGTATGTCCTATGCAAAGCTTCCTGGCTGATGAATTCAGTATTATTTGACCTACTGCATTCATCTTGCCATCAATTTTGACCCAATTTCCTGTGCCTTTGTAGCTCACACATCCCCAAAACATCAGCGATCTACCTCCATGTTTCACAGTAGGAAAGGTGTATCTTTCATCATAGGCCTTGTTGACACCTCTCCAAATGTAGCGTTTATGGTTGTGGCCAAAAATCTCAAATTTGGTCTCATCATTCCAAAGGACTTTGTGCCAGAAGGTTTGAGGCTTGTCTCTGTGCTGTTTGGCGTATTATAAGTGGGATACTTTGTGGCATTTGCATAGTAATGGCTTTCTTTGGCAACTCGACCATGCAGCCCATGTTTCTTCAAGTGCCTCCTCATTGTGCATCTTGAAACAGCCACACCACATGTTTTCAGAGAGTCCTGTATTTTACCTGAAGTTATTTGTGGGTTTTTCTTTGCATCCCGAACAATTTCCCTGGCAGTTGTGGCTGAAATTTTAGTTGGTCTACCTGACCATGGTTTGGTTTAACAGAACCCCCTCATTTTCCACTTCTTGATTAGAGTTTGAACACTGCTGATTGGCATTCTCAATTCCTTGGATATCTTTTTATATCCCTTTCCTGTTTTATACAGTTCAGCTACCTTTTCCTGCAGATCCTTTGACAATTCTTTTGCTTTCCCCATGACTCAGAATCCAGAAACGTCTGTGCAGCAATGGATGGAAGATGCAAGGGTCTGTCAGAAACTCATTGACCTTTTATACACACACACACTAATTACAAGCAAACAGATCACAGGTGAGGATGGTTACCTTTAATATCTCCCTTTGTGTCAACTTGTGTGCATGTTATCAGGCCAAAATCACCAGGGTATGTAAACTTTTGATCAGGGTCATTTGGGTAGATTCTGTTGCCATTATGATTTAAAAAGAGTAAACACAGTTGATTGACAATAAATGGCTTCAGCCAAACACTAACCATGAGTGAAAGAAATGTTTTTGTGTTATCATTCATATTCTCTGAAAAATGGCCAAGAAATCATAAATTCTGCCAGGGTATGTAAACTTATCAAAACAACTGTATATATATATATATATATATATATATATATATATATATATATATATATATAGGCTTTATCGAAAGTAATGCAATAACTTTTTTATTACCTTACATAGGACATTCACATTTCACATATTGGTAGAGTAATCCTTCCTCTATAGTAACTTTTCTTCTTTTTCATTGCAGCTAAATAATAGATTCCAAGCAAAAGTGACGTGCCATCATTGAGTTCTCAACAACGGAGGGGTGCAGGCTGTCCGACATCCACAGAAGGCTAGAAAATGTTTACGTATATATAGAGTCAGGGGGACCTTTACCCCCTAAGAGAATGGCCTAGGATTGTGTCCCTTATATTTTCTGGGGTCTAGTGTGGGTATATTCCCACACTAGACTCCCAATACATTCCTGTCTCATATACAGGCATACCCCACTTTTAAGTACACAATGGGATTTATTTACTAAAGCTGGAAAGTGCAAAATCAGGCTCACTTCTGCATAGAAACCAATGAGCTTCTAACCTCGGCTTGTTCAATTAAGCTTTGGTAAAAAAAACCTGGAAGCTCATTGGTTTCTATGCAGAAGTGAGCCTGATTTTGCACTTTCCAGCTTTAGTAAATAAACCCCATTGTGTACTTAAAAGTGGGGTATGCCTGTAAATGAATGCAGTCAAAATAACAGATATAAAAGTTATTTAAACACCTATTGAAGAGGAACCACACACGAATAATTGTGTTTTTATTTATTTATAGATATTTCTGTGACGCTTATACCTGAGTTTATATATGGCTATACAAATATGCAACAGCACTCATGTACAAGTGTCACAGAAATGTCTTGATAAATAAATGAAAACACAATTATACATGCATGATCCCTCTTCAGTAGGTCTTTTATTAACTTTAATTCAATTTTTAACTATTATAATGTTCACTGAGGACATAGTTGGTAAGGTTGAATAAAGACAACAGTCCATCCAGTTCAACCTGTGTACTGTAGGTGTGTGAGGAAAAATAATTTCCCATATCCCCTAAATTGTTAAAGATGCACGTCCAAGAGTCTTTTAAAACTATCCATACTTCCTGCCGACACCACTGAGTGTGGAAGAGAGTCCCACATCCTTACCGCCCTGACAGGGAACAACCCCCTTTGCAGCTTAAGGTTAAACAGCTTCTCTTCCAGTCTCATCGTGTGGCCCCGTGTCCTCTTACACTCCCTGAGACTGAAAAGTGTCATACTTATGCTGGGATCACCATTGAGATATTTGTACATCACAATTGGGGGCATAAATCTCACTTCACCCTACTATCACAAAACATTTTGGCCGTTCACTGCCTATACAACTCACTTCTCTTTATTGTGAATACAGTTGAAGAGAATTACAACTGTTAATAATCTTTAATAATGCCTACTCGATGGGTAGCATTTTGAACGCTGGGGCATCCGCACGTGGCCAGCATGCCCTGGACAGCGCTAGGGGAGGGGCAGAGAATGTCTGGACTCTGCGTTGGAACACCAGTTTGCTGGCACTCAACTGACCTAAGAGAGGAAATACAGACATGCGAATGAGTGGTCGTGAAGGTTTGCCACTGGTAGATGATGAGCGCCCATGAACGTGTGCCACTGGAAGATGAATTGCAATAATGTGTTGCAAAAGGAACTTCATGAGGGAGGCAGAAAACAAGAAAGCAGAGAAATCATACTCTGTGTGGGGAGGAACCATAGACCGTGCTAGTCGTTTGTCGTGATCGTATGTTTGTAATATAAGAATGGAACATGCAGACTTGTGTCGGAACTGTGAACCGAAGCATTGTATGAGTTGCGAGTGAGCATCAATGTACGAATGAGTGGTACGAGTAGCAACTGGGTGCTTGTGGCAGGTGCCTCGGGGGGAAGGCAGAGCTGCGGAAGCTTGTGGTGCATGTGTAAGACAGGATGTGTTGAATCGTGCCAAAGATTAGAATCGCTGTGTCGCAGATATGACCGGGATTCAAATCAGGCTATGGTGGGTGAGCAGAATTGACCCACCGACTGTGGCGAGGCTTTCTATGCCATAGTTCCGTAGCAAGCTTGGGGATGGCCCATCCCCTCAGGGTGTGAGTGCAGCCATGCTCTGAACCTGGGGAGGGTGACAGAGGGGCGGAAGGATGTGTTTAAGAAGAGTCGATTCAACACCCTAGTTGTAAAGTCCTGGTTGAGGCCGAGAAACCTAGTCGACCGAGAATTTGTAGAAAAGGTGACATAGGAGTTCAGGTTTTAACCTGGCCTGGAATGAATACTGACCCACCCCCCAACATGTGACTGACACCCCTGGGTGAAGATGCAGACCCTATGCTTGTTGTGTGTGTTTTTTTTTTTTGTTTTTTTTTATAAAAGTTTGTTTTTCTTTTTTTTTCTTGCTATGGTCCATAAGGGGAGTCAAGCTGTGACATATTGTTTTTGCCATTTTTATTGTACCTTTGACTTACTGTATATACATAATGTCTCAAAATTATTTACTGCAAGTATATATGTCATATAAAATAGTGTAGATTAACCCCTTTTCGGCTTCATGCACGTTGTATTCTATTGATGCTTTTTTCTGCTACAGCAGTTTAGCAGCAACAAAAACATGGTAAAAAGCCACATTTTTGCATGCGTGTTCATGCACGTTCCCACATACGCCATTAGTACATTCTATTGGCCAGAATTCTGGCCATTAGAATGCATTAACATGGTAATGCAGGAGTTCCCCATAAAGGCACCTAGTGTTATGCACGTTTAGGCGTGTTTAGGCGATTTTGAGCTTTTTATGCTCATAAGCTTCTCTCCTAAACACACATGTGATAATTTTTTCTGTCTATAAAAGCCCTTGTCTATGAACTCCTTTAAACTCCTATGTGTGCACGGACATGTAGGTTGACACGGAGAGGCATTTAGAGGCATAAAAAATGCCTGTAAAAGCAGCGGTTTTGAGCTCAAGTGTGCATGAGGCCTTATGAATATCTGTATTTCACTACAATTACTCTTCCTTTCTGTTCAACAATTGCTGGGATAAAACCTTAGCCACATCAAGAGTACATTGTTTTCAGCCAGTCAGGTCTAGCTGGTAGGGTGGCCATAAAATGAAGAGATACTGCTCAAAGAACAACGGGCAGAGAGTCATCTGCTCATCCTAAAGCAAAACTGAAAGGATGCTGAGATCCTCTGAACTTTTTGCCTGACAGTGTTAACGGTGCACATACAGTACTTTACTCTTCTGTAAAGAAGAGTGAATGATCAGGACAGCTAACAGATTTTTCTTCTGCTGGAGATGCTCTTTATTGCATCCTAGGAGATTAAAGACAGCTTTAAAAAAGCTGCATTACTTGTTAGTATAAGGCCAGATTTGGCTAGCCATATATGAGCAGATGTTTTACCAAGACCAATAGGTGGGAAGACATCTGGCGGTTATTTGTAGTGGTGGGTCCTGATCCTCCTTCGTGTGCAACAGATTTGATCCACACATGTGCAATTAATAACTTGGCATGGTTTCATGGAGATTGTCCAACAATTCATGAGATCATCTCATCTAAATCTATGTCTAAATCTATGTTAGTGAGCACTTCTCTTTTGCCAAGATAATTTATTTTATTTTATTTATTCATTTCAGGTATTTATATAGCGCCGTCAATTTACGCAGCGCTTTACATATACATTGTACATTCACATCAGTACCTACCCTCAAGGAGCTTACAATCTAAGGTCCCTAACTCACATTCATACATACTAGGGATCCAATTAACCTACCAGCATGTCTTTGGAGTGTGGGAGGAAACCCGAGTACCCGGAGGAAACCCACGCAGGCACAGGGAGAACATGCAAACTCCAGGCAGGTAGTGTCGTCGTTGGGATTCGAACCAGTGACTCTTCTTACTGCTAGGCGAAAGTGCTACCCACTATAATCCATCCATCTCACAGGTGTGGCATATCAAGATGCTGATTAGATAGCATGATTATTGCACAGGTGTGCATTAGGCTGGCCACAATAAAAGGCCACTCTAATATGTGCAGTTTTATAACACAGCACAATGCCACAGATGTCGCAAGTTTTGAGGGAGCATGTAATTGGCATGCTGACTGCAGGAATGTCCCCCAGAGCTGTTGCCCTTGAATTGAATGTTTATTTCTCTACCATAAGCCATCTCCAAAGGCATTTCAGAGAATGTGGCAGTACATCCAACTGGTTTCACAACCGCAGACCACGTGTAACCACACCAGCCCAGGACCTCAACATCCATCAACCAGAATTTCTGCACAAACTAATAGAAACCATCTCAGGGAAGCTCATCTGCATGCTTGTCGTCCTCATCAGGGTCTCGACCTGACTGCAGTTCATCATCGTAACCGACTTAAGTGGGCAAATGCTTGAGTAGGCAAATGGTGTCTGGCACTTTGGAGAGTTGTTCTCTTCACAGATGAATCCTGGTTTTCACTGTACAGGGCAGATAGCAGACAGGGTGTATGGCGTCATGTGGGTGAGTGGTTTGCTGATGTCAATGTTGTGGATCGAGGGGCCCATGGTGGCGTTGGGGTTATGGTATAGGCAGGCTTATGCTATGGACAATGAACGCAGGTGCATTTTATTGATGGCATTTTGAATGCACAGAGATACCATGATTAGATCCTGAGGCCCATTGTTGTGCCATTTATCCATGACCATCACCTCATGTTGCAGCATGATAATGCACGGCCCCATGTTGCAAGGATCTGTACACAATTCCTGGAACCTGAAAACATCCCAGTTCTTGCATGGCCAGCATACTTACCAGACATGTCACCCATTGAGCATGTTTGGGATGCTCTGGACCTGCGTATACAACAGCGTGTTCCAGTTCCTGCCAATATCCAGCAACTTTGCACAGCCATTGAAGAGGAATTGACCAACATTCCACAGGCCACAATCAGGGCTGGACTGGGACAAAAATTTGGCCCTGGACTTCATCCAGACCAGCCCACTTCAGTTTTGCAAACATGCACAAAAACAGTATCCTGTGCACTTGCGCAAGAGAGACGTCATCATGGCCCAACTATCCACACAGCAGGAGCACACAAACCCATAATGAAGACCGGGTGAAGGGGGAAGCCCCTGGCAACAGTGACAGCACGCTGCTGGAGGGCTTCGCTTCTCTGGGTAGTGTGATCCCATTTCCTTCCACCTTTTACAAGTGGGATCCTACTACCCAGAGTTTTTTTTCTTGCACTGGGACACTTTACTCTTACTGCTTTGATTGCATATTTTGCACAGTTTTTTATTTCTCTGCACAATCGAAGAGACTAATTTGCAAATTTTTTTGCACTCTTTTTGCACTTTAATACCATGGACATAGTTTGGTTATAATGGTTTTAATTATAAGCATAGTTTATATATGAATTTTTTGTTGAAAATATTTTTATGCACTTATTTTTTGCACATTTCAATACTAATTGACACTTTTGATGACCTTTTTGCTACGTGGATTTTGCATATTGTTTGAATCATTCTTTACACCGATTGTAAGCGGAGTCAATTGCAATGTAAGCTGTAACAGTGGGGTATCCTGCTCTGTGATCCTGTGGCTCGCCTCTTCCTCCATGCACTCTTCCCCCGGGGCGATCAATAGAAAAAGGCCCCTGATCAACCCCGCCTGCTGGTGGTGCTCGCCCCCCCCCCCACTCCCAGGCAGCCCAGCTCTGAGTCCTCTGTCACAGAAACCGGCCCACTGAGCCATCGGCCCACCGGGAAACTCCCGGTAGTCTCGATGGCCAGTTCTATGTGAAGGAGATGTGCAACACTGCATGAGGCAAATGGTGGTCACACCAGATACTGACTGGTTTTTGGACCCCCCACTCCCCAATACAGTAAAACTACACATTTTAGAGTGGCTTTTTTTGTGGCCAGCCTAAGTCACACCTTTTGTGTACATAGAAAAAGTTCAGCTCATGATAAATAGGGGCAAACACTAAAGTGTTGCATTTATAATTTTTCTTAGTGTACAAGAAATCTCTGGCTTGAATGAACATGAAGGATGAGGGTTTGGGACCGAAGTCACTTTGGATCCAGAAATTGGAGCCCACACACATTGTTTAATACCCTCCACTAGTGTTGGGTACTAACATGACTTTGACAACTGCCATGCACTTCAAAATAAGCTTGTTGCTAGGAATGCATTTTGAGGAAGCTTTCCCCTTTCTCAGCCTGACAACAGTGTGGACTAGCAGTCGCTGAACCCTACTGAGCAATAAATTAATATGTATAAGAACACTTGTGGACATTTATAATATATAAAAAGGAATGATATATGGTTTAAACTGTAATTTGAATCCATGGGAAACTAGTATTATTACAAATATGCTGGTATTAAAAAAAAAAAATGTATATAGAAAAAAGTGTGCAATATATATATATATATATATATATATATATATATATATATGATATTTAAAATGTATATACTATACAAAAAAAGAAAGAAATGCATGATTTTTAAAAACAAAAACATAAAATGAAAAGGACCATGCAAAAACATGAAACCATGTGACCATTATATTGATACTTAATAAATAGTGATAACTGTAAATATAAAAGTAAGAATAAAAAAATCTTCTGATAACATAATATTATTTTTTTTAATGTGTGTGCCACATGGCAGAGCCTGCCCACATATTAGGCAAAATACATATATAATCAAAATTATACATGGAAACACAGTTCACAAAACGTTCAAAATAATTGGTCATTAGAGAAATCCTGGGGCTGCCACTGTTAAACTACTGATTGTCTGGCTGTTATACTGACCAGGCTTCATAACTTTCCTAAGATGTGTCTTTCTGAGATGCAGGGGTTTATTTACTAGAGACAAATACACTGTTACACTGTTCACTTTGTAAGTGAAGTTGTACCATGCAAGGGAATTTCCCCCAGAGCTTAGTGAATGTGGTGAAGCTTCACTTTGTAAAGAATACCCAATCACATGCAAGGAAAATAAAAAATAGATTTTTTGTTTGCACTTGATTGAATGATGGAAGCCAGCAGATCTTCATCTCGTTCACTAAGCTCTGGGGATAATTCCCTTGCAGAGTGCAATTCACTTGCAAAGTGATCAGTCTGTTTTCCTTGAGAAAATCAACCCTTCTGACTCTGAACAAGTATGCAGATCAGGGAGAGCAAAAATACATTTCCAAGGTCTTTATCTGCATGCTTGTTGTGGGTGTCTTGATTTTAAGCATGGCAGTCAGGCAAGCTTTTTCAGGATGAGAGTTTAGCAGTCCCTGTTACATGTTTCTATCATAAATGGTTTCCTTTAACACACATTGCTGAGATTAATATTACATTGGCCCCTAAATTTATATGTAATAACATGTTTTTTTTAAAGATTGTTTTTCTTTGAGTTAAAAGACCATTAGTCACCCCTTATCAGTCTCCCCATGAGTTCAGTTTGTCTAGACATTCCATTGATTCCTTCAGCAGGTACTAAAAAAATCCTGCAACTGACACTACAGGTTTTGAATTGCTCATTGCCTGTTCATTACCAGAACCATACTTCAGTATCACAAATGATCTGAATGTGTCACATCTAGGGATAAGTGAATCGTTCCTGTCAAATCTAGTTTTTACTTGGGCCTGTGAATCAGAAACAGGGCCACCATTTAATATCTTTACATCCTTTTTGTTATAAAGATTAGATATAACTATATCTGGAATTATCCCTAATCAAAAAAAGTATAAATCATGGACAGAGAAAATTTTAAAAAACATCTGTCATTCTTAGCCATAAAGTAATGCATAGAGTGGTTCACAACTGACCAAGAAGCACAACTTGCATAATGATCCAATTACACAGGTATAATATCAAAATAATATCAATGATATTACATAAACAGTCATTAGTAGCAACAGCCTTTCAAGTATCTGTATTGTATATTGATTACACTTGTACCTTTATTGCACCCCACTGTTCAGCAGGAGTAAAAAATGCTCAAAGTAAGAATAAATGAAAGGACCCTCCGTATGTAAAAGCTTATACGGAGAATATAATGCATTTATGTCATTTACATTTTCTTTAAAGTTTTTAAACTTGCATATATTTTTATTTTTTGCTATGTAAAATCATTATCTATTATCAAATAGATATTTAATACAGGGTGCACCCATGACAATGAATATACATTATGGATTGAGGACTGTAGAAGTTGTTTCGTCTTCAGACTCTCATTCTGTCTGAAACTCTGTACAGCCTCATCTGAAAAGTTCAAGGTGGGACAGAGAAGGATATAATTCACAGCTCTGACTCATTTACGTGTGTTTAAATTTGAGTTAGACCTATTGAGCTGTACTACAGGCCTTTCTCAAGAGAACAGCAATGATGTGATATCTGACAAAACATGTAGGGCGGAATCTATGTCCACCAACACCACCCAAGCGTGATTTCTGACCAGCGGATCCCAGCCTGGGAATCTTTTTATCTATATGCTGTATTTTACTGGATCTGTGTAGGTTGTTAGCAACGCTTATTTTCAATAAACCATCACTATGTGGATACTCTTCATTTTTTTGTGGGACATCCATGAGACTGATTAGGAAACAGCACAGTCTGCCATGACACTATCTTCACCTCATTCAAATGGATGGATCTGCCACGATTTGTAAATCCATGCTTATCTAGACTCCTATAATGTGGAGTCTAGGGATCTGGTTAGCGTACATCTTATTCACTTATGGTGAAGGTGCACTCGAGTGAATGGTCGTTTATTATCCTTTGGACATGTTTTCAAAGACTTTTGCATTCACTACTTATCCCCATTTTTGAAGCATTTTTGAGACTGTTGTTTGTTATTTACTGTGTTTGCCCATTATTATTCACTTGGCACGGCAATTTATGTTTTATATATTTTCACACAATTTGTTCTGTTGTGTTATTGCCAGTAGCTTTTTGGTTACTTTTGTTTTTACCTGCGCATTAATAATTTTCCACATTCTATGCATTAGGATAAAAAGCCTTCTGTGTGCAGCAGCTCCCCTCAGCCCGTCTAATACTTACCTAGTCATATAGTTACATAGTTGGTAAGGCTGAAAAAAGACACAAGTCCATCAATCCAACCTGTGTGTGTGCGCTTTTATGTCAATATTACATTGTGTATCCCTGTCTGTTGTGGTCGTTTAGGTTACATAGTTACATAGTTACATAGTAGGTGAGGTCGAAAAAAGACACAAGTCCATCAAGTCCAACCCATGTGTGTGATTATGTGTCAGTATTACATTACATATCCCTGTATATTGCGGTCATTCAGGTGATTATCTAATAGTTTCTTGAAGCTATCAATGCTCCCCGCTGAGACCACTGCCTGTGGAAGGGAATTCCACATCCTTGCTGCTCTTACAGTAAAGAACCCTCTACGTAGTTTAAGGTTAAACCTCTTTTCTTCTAATTGTAATGAGTGGCCACGAGTCTTATTAAACTCTCTTCTGCGAAAAAGTTTTATCCCTATTGTGGGGTCACCAGTACAGTATTTGTAAATTGAAATCATATCCCCTCTCAAGAATCTCTTCTCCAGAGAGAATAAGTTCAGTGCTTGTAATCTTTCCTCATAACTAAGATCCTCCAGACCCTTTATTAGCTTTGTTGCCCTTCTTTGTACTCGCTCCATTTCCAGTACGTCCCTCCTGAGGACTGGTGCCCAGAACTGGACAGCATACTCCAGGTGCGGGCGGACCAGAGTCTTGTAGAGCAGGAGAATTATCGTAATTATAGGTGCCTATCTAATAGTTTTTTTTTAAATGATCTATGCTCCCTGCTGAAACCACTGCTGAAAGAGAATTCCACATTCTTACCGCTCATACCGTAAAGAACCCTCCACGCAGTTTCCGGTTAAATTCCTTTTCCTCTAATTTTAGTGAATGGCCGCAAGTCTTTTTGAATGCCCTTTAGGGGAAAAGTTTTATCCCTATTGTGGGGTCACCAGTACGGTATTTGTACATTGAAATCATATCCTCTCTCAAGAATCTCTTCTCCAGAGAGAATAAGTTCAGTGCTTGTAATCTTTCCTCATAACTAAGATCCTCCAGACCCTTTATTAGCTTTGTTGCCTTTCTCTGTACTCTCTCCATTTCCAGCACATCCTTCGTGAGGACTGGAGCCCAGAACTGGATGGCATACTCCAGGTGAGGCCAGACCAGAGTCTTGTAGAGTGGGAGAATTATCGTTTTATCTCTGGAGTTAATTCCCTTTTTAATGCATGCCAATATTCTATTGGCTTTGCTTGCAGCAGCTTGACTGTGCATGCCGTTGCTGAGCCTGTCATCTACTAGGACCAGGTCCTTTTCCATCCTAGATTCCCCAGAAGTTCTCCCCCTAGTGAATAGATTGCATTCATGTTTTTGCCACCTAAATGCATTGTTATACATTTTTCTACATTAAACCTTATTTGTCATGTAGTTGCCCACCCCATTAATTTGTTCAGATCTTCTTGCAAGGTTTCCACATCCTGCGGAGAAGCTATTGCCCTGCTTAGCTTAGTATTGTTCGCAAATACTGAGATTTAGCTGTTTATCCCATCCTCCAGATCATTTATAAATTAAATAGGATTTTATTCCCAGGACAGAACCCTGAGGGACCCCACTTTCCACATTGAACCATTCCGAGTACTCGCCATTTATCACTACACTCTGAACTCGCCCTTGTAGCCAGTTTTCAATCCAGGTACTCACCCTTTGGTCCATGCCGACAGACCTTACTTTGTATAGTAAACGTTTGTGGGGAACTGTATCAAATGCCTTTGCAAAATCCAGATACACTAGGCTACGGGCCTTCCTTCATCTAGATGGCAGCTCACCTCCTCATAGAAGGTTAATAGATTTGTTTGGCAAGAATGATTTTTCATGAATCCATGCTAATTACTGCTAATGATACATTTTTCACTACTAAAATCTTGTATATAGTCCTTTATCATTCCTTCCAAGAGCTTGCATACTATTGATGTTAGGCTAATTGGTCTATAGTTCCCAGGGATATATCTTTGTCCTTTTTTAAAGATTGGCGCTACTCTGGCTTTTCTCCTATCAGCTGGTACTATACCAGTCATTAGACTGTTCATAAAAATTAGGAACAACGGTCTGGCAATTAGTTGAATTCCTTAAGGACCCTTCGGTGCAAGTCATCTGGTCTCGGTGACTTATTTATATTTTTCAAGTCTGTTTCTAATTTATCCTCTGTTAACCATGAGGGTGCTTCCTGTGACGTGTCATGAGGATAAACATTTCAGTTTTGATTACTGAAGCACCCCGTTTCCCTCGTGAAGACTGAGGAGAAGAATACATTCAAAACCTTCACTATCTCACCATCCTTAGTGACCAGATTCCCTTCATCATTCTTTATGGGGCCAATATGATCTGTCCTCCCTCTTTTACTATTTATGTACTTAAGGACCTCTTTTTTACACTTATTGTTTACGAGTAAAAATCATTTTTTTTGGCTAAATAATTACTTAGAACCCCGAAACATTATATATATTTATATATATTATTATATATATATTTTTCTAATACTCTAGAGAATAAAATGGCGGCTGTTGCAATACTTTCTGTCACGCCATATTTCCGCAGCTGTCTTAAAAGCACACTTTTTTGGAAAAAATAAATTTTTTGAATGAAAAAATAAGACAACAGTAAAGTTAGCCAAATTTTTTTATATATTGTGAAAGATAATGTTACACCAAGTAAATTGATACCCAACATACCATGCTTCAAAATTGCGCCCACTCGTGGAATGGAAACAAACTTTTACCCTTAAAAATCTCCATAGGCGATGTTTAAAAATTTCTACAGGTTACCAGTTTTGAGTTACAGAGGAGGTCTAGGGCTAGAATTATTGCTCTCACTCTAACGATCGCAGCGATACCTCCCATGTGTGGTTTGAACACCATTTGCATATGCAGGCGCCACTCAAATATGCGTTTGCTTCTGCGCTCGAGCTCGTCTGGGCAGGGATCTTTAAACATTTTTAAAATTTTTTTCTTATTTATTTAACTTTAAATTTTTTATTTTGACACTGTTTTTTTTTGGTCACTTTTATTCCTATTACAAGGAATGTAAACATCCCTTGTAATAGAAAAAAACCATGACAGGACCTCTTAAATATGAGATCTGGGGTCAAAAAGATATATTTCTCATATTTATAGAGAAATATAGTGTATAGATATATATATCTCATATTTACACTTAAGTGCAAAAAAAAATAAATAAATAAAAAAGTTACTTGAAAAAAAAAAATTCTCCTTTAAGAGCTATGGGCAGAAGTGACATTTGATGTTGCTTCCACCCTCCCATGCCATGGAGCTAAGCAGGGGCCATCCCCTCAGTCGGTAGCCAGGTATCCACGGAAGAGGACGCTATAGTCCCTGCCGCTACCGGCGGGTCGGGTAAGCAGCGGAGATGACCTGAGCAAGGCGGAAGGGGGGTGGGCACCTCTCCTGCTGCCGATAAAAGTGATCTTGCGGTGAATCTGCTGCAGAGACCACTATTACCTTAACCTCCCTGGCGGTATTCCCGAGTCTGGCTCGGGGTGGAATTTCAGAACCAAAAGCGGTAACCCCGAGCCAGACTCGGGATTGCATCGCAGGATCCAGGAAGAGCTTACTTACCTTGTCCCCTGGATCCTGCGATGTCTCCCCACAGTGTGAGCAGCTCATCCTCCGCTCGATTCATCACAGAGCCGATCTCTGTTTCCTGCGAGCATTGCGACGCATGGGGACGGAGAACGGCGCCAAATTCAAAAAGTGAAACTCACACAATACATACAGTATACTGTAATCTTACAGATTACAATACTGTATGAAATTATTTCACATCCCTTTTGTCCCTAGTGGTTTCTCCAGTGGCCTGAATGCAGTTTTATATTATAAAAACTGTTCTTTCTGCCTGGAAACTTGAGCTTGTCCATAGCAACCAAAACTGTCCCTTTACATCAAAAGTAGTTTTAGACCAGCTAGAAAACAGCGATAATAAATTAGAATCACTTGCAGAATTGAGCGCTAGTGATTTGTGGGGAGATCCGTCATGAAACACTGAAAAGTAATGACAGCGACAATTCTGCAACTGAGCAAATTTCAGTGTTTTTGATTTGATTACATTATTGAATTTTTATTATTATTATATTATTATTTGGTATAATTATTTATAGTTATTTATTATATTATAATTTATGATTTTGTGTTTCAAACTTTATCATACCCGAGATGTCTACTAGACTCTTGTTTGGACAGATTTAAGTGAGTTATTCCTAAGAATTACAGGCCTAAAATATAAAACACCAAATTTCCATGCAAAATTATTTTACCGCTTTCAGCATCAAAAATATTAAATAATCATACCGCCAGGGAGGTTAAAGAGAAATGCGCGGCGTTCCCGAAAATACCAGGGTTACGGCATCTAGCTGCTGCAATTACCCCGGTATTTAACGTCAAATTACTGACATACGGGTACGTCATTTTGCATGAAGTGGTTAAAGAATTTCTTGGGATTTTTTTTACTCTCCTCTGCTATGTGCCTTTTGTGTTCTATCTTAGGCGCCCTGATTACACCTTTACATTTCTTATTGCATTCATCGTACCACAGGAATGCTAATGATGACCCCTCAGCCTTGTATTTTTTGAAGGCCTTCTCCTTTGCTTTTATATAAATTTTTACATTGGCATTAAGCCACCCAGGGCATTTATTAGCTCTTTTAAATGTATTACCTTTTGGGATGCACTGGCTAATACCCTTATTTAATATGCTCCTAAAGCACACCCATTTTTCCTCCGTGTTCTTTGTTCCTAGGATTTTATCCCATTTAGTATCTTCTAGCAAGGACTGTAGTTTAGGGAAGTTGGCTCTTTTGGAATTCAGTGTCTTTGTATTCCCCTTATGCTTATTTGTGTGATGTGTGATATATGCTAAAACTAATTTACCTGTGATCGCTGTTTGCTAAGTTGCCCCGTATTTCTACATCCGTGATCAAGTCTGTATTGTTAGTAATCAGTAGGTTTAGTAGCGCATTGTTTCTTGTTGGTGCATTTACCATCTGACCCATGAAATTGTCCTGTAAGACATTTAGGAAATGGCGAGCCTTAGATGAATACACGGTTCCTTCCGCCCAGTCTATGTCTGGATAATTAAACTCCCCCATTATAATGACACTTCCCATCCTTGCCGCCATTTCATACTGTGATTGGATGTCCATCTCCCTCTCCTCCATCAGGTTAGGGGGCCTATAGCATACTCCCAGTATTACTTTCTCCTTTGTAACTCTACCCATAAGGATTCCACCTCTTCCCTTGCTCCATTAGTGATGTCATCCCTCACATTCATATAATTCATATAATTCATATAATTTTTTATATAATTTTTTATATACAGGCATACCTCTCCCCCTTTTCTACCCTCCCTGTCCCTGAGATATAGGGAATATCCGTGAATGGTTGCCAGCCATATATGAGCGCTATTGAACCAGGTCTCTGAAATTCCCAGGAAACCAAATTCCTCCTCATACAGTAGCAGTTCTAGTTCTCCCATCTTGTCCGCCAGACTCCTGGCATAAGTAAACATGCCTCGTAGTTTTGTCCGGTCGCACACTATCTCCTTATTGGGTGTTCTGAGGTTGCAAATAGGACTTGTTACTATACTTACCATGTGTTTAGGTGTTTTATTCAACCTACCACTAATGCCCCCAATACTACCCACTGAAATACGTTCCACACTGGCTATCTCTATGTCTGGACCCTCCCTCTGTGAGCCCCATCTCTGTCCAGCGATGTCCGCAATGTCCACGGCCGTCCGAGACTCTCCCGCCTGATTGGCTGTGACACAGCAGTGGCGCCAGTCTCTGAAATTCCCAGGAAACCAAATTCCTCCTCATACAGTAGCAGTTTTAGTTCTCCCATCTTGTCCGCCAGACTCCTGGCATAAGTAAACATGCCTCGTAGTTTTGTCCGGTCGCATACTATCTCCTTATTGGGTGTTCTGAGGTTGCAAATAGGACTTGTTACTATACCTACCATGGGTTTAGGTGTTTTATTCCACCTACCACTAATACCCCCAATACTACCCACTGAAATACGTTCCACACTGGCTATCTCTATGTCTAGACCCTCCCTCTGTGAGCCCCATCTCTGTCCAGCAATGTCCGCGATGTCCACGGCTGTCCGAGACTCTCCCGCCTGATTGGCTGTGACACAGCAGTGGCCCAATTGGCTCCCATTGCTGTCAAACAAAGTCGACTAGGCAATCAGGAGAGAGTGGGCGCGGCCGCGGCTCCATGTCTGAATGGACACAGGGAGCTGTGCCCCCATAGCAAGCTTTAGCTGTGGGGGCACTCAACAGGAGGGAGGGGCCAGGAGCACAGAAGAGGGGCCCAAGAAGAGGAGGATTAGGGCTGCTCTGTGCAAATCCACTACACAGGGCAGGTAAGTATAACATGTTTATTATTTCTATAGAAAAAAAAATGAGACCTTACAATCACTTTAAGTAAAGAAGGACTGGATATATTTCACATTGTATATACGTGGAATATGAAATGTTTGTTATAATTGTGGTTTGCACTTTAGCTAACAAGCACGTGGTATGCACTTTTGTATATACTATTCACCTTTGAACAGTAAAGGGTAGTATAGTATTTATATATTTTTTTTAATTACAGCTGTACACATTAATGGGATATCAATCTTTAGATGCAGCAAACATTTGAGATCATATTGTAATGTTTGTATTCACTGTGAGAAATTAGAGACAGCGCAACACTGATACTTTTATATTATTTGCCAGGTCCTAGTATTCAAGGAATAAGTGTGGCTAAGCGCAATACTTCAGAATTTTAATTAGGTATATTCTGTGTGTGCAGAGGAGCCTAAGGTTCCACCTTTTGGCTGCAAATGCAAGTATAAAATATTCCTGCCTAAAAAATAAAAAAAAACATACTGTTTTTTTTTTTTTTTTTTTCCTTAAACATAAAAAGAGTAAACTCCCCCGTTGCAGCTTTCTCTCTCTAAATGAAATTCCATTGGGGACCATGAAGAGTAGGGAGGATTGAGATGAGTCATTCCTGACACATTTATCAGTTTTAGTAATTTAATCTTAGGCTGTTTAGGTGTGTAAAGAACAATATATTTTTTTTAAAACATGTATACAGTCCCTTTAGGAATATTTCATGCGGCACAATGCATGTTAAAGTTACAACCACAAAATCATTAAAAACATATGTTGATGTGCACAAAGCAAACTATGGATGCACAGCAAAATTGTTGGTGCATGACTGCGAATTTCTTTTATCATGCACAAACAAATTCACATTCTTCTGATAGTATATAGGCATGCATACACTTGTATATAATGTACACGTTAAATAGCCTCAAACACCTTTGATAACAAATTCAAAGTGTATAGAATCTAGAGAGACATAAAAGCTATAAAATGCAGAATCCTTCAAAGCTCTCTAATTATCAGATCTTAAACCTCAGACGATTGTCAAATTACTCAGCATTGTTACACCGAAGCGGGAGGAAAAAACCCATAATAGGGTTGTCAGATAAGAAAGATGTTTGCCATCGCAGTGTGCCAATGTTATTGCATTGTTATGGGGTTTATTAAAGGTTGTTTTATATAAAGACTCAATTTGAATGCACTGTTTCCTTTGTTTACTAATAAAAGAAACGGCTACTGCTAATCTTATGTTTTATCTCCCTAACATATGGAAAAGCCATTTATTCCAGCCAATCACAATAAAGAACAGAAACCCCGTTTCTGAGAACAGTTATATATCACAAGTTTGCTGATCATTAAAGATATGATTACCAATGGAGAGCCTCTGAAGGTGGCACATTTATGATTGTGCGAACAGATGGGGACATACATTTTCCTTGCAAATACTTTTGAAATTGCTCTACTGGTAGCAGTATAAAAATGATATACAGATACCGGAGCCAAAAAGCAAGGACAAGCGGTCCAGACTTCCACAGTAAAAGCTTCACCCAAGCTCTGTCATCTTTGATTGATCTGCGCTATACCTGGGAAACTTGTTGACTGGTAGAGAAACAGTGCAAATAATTCACTGCACTAAGGCAGATAATTCATAAAGCCAATCGGTCTGTACCACTCGGTGGATGTGACTTATGAGGCCCTTTCTTCAAAGATGCATCATTTTGCAGCATAAACAATATTTAATGTCAATACACACAAAAAAACTGCACACGCACAAAGGAAAAAAAAAGAAAATGAAAAAAAAAAGTGAAATCTACAGGAACTGTAGAGAAGCACAAACCCAACGCAAAGTTATTGATGGTGATCACCGATCATGTTACTGCGCTTTAAATAAACTCAAACAGAATTTTCATTACCATATTTATTAAAAATAAAAGAACTACCTGATCATCCTTTCTGTGGTGTAAGGTTTAATGCAGATGGATTGGGACCAAGAGCAGAGAATTATCTGAGGCAAGAAAAAAAAAAAAGATCAACATTCTGCGGAAAAGAAAGATTCCCTGTTCCAGTTCATTGATGGAGTTGATTAAGTTTAAATGAAGCAGACATTGGATAAAAGTGAGGGTATTGACCACTGGGCACTGCAGTCTGCGCTTGAAAAGGCCTGATACATTCAAAAAAGCAAAATCTGCTAAATGTTCTAATCTTCAATCAAATCTTACATCAATACAGACAAAGTTTGGTAATGAGAGATTCAATGAAGCATGTGGGGGAAAGAATTAATCCTCTTGGTCTAAACTGGGTTCAACTTTGAAGCTTGCTCCGAAGGAAAGACAGTTATCTAAATGCTAAATAAGAAACTTATTGTACTTCTCATTGCATGCTAATCTTTTGTCTACCCTGTCTCTATTATTTCTATGCTCATAGATTCTTGTTGTCATAGTGATTATATCAAACCACACTATGGATGGTTGGAAGAGATCGGTTTTGAATACGAAAAGAACCCCACAGCAACCCTCACTCAAAAAAAACAAGGCATGGCAATTAACCACCTTCTGACCAGACCTGTCGAGTAGCCAGTTCCCCAATATTGTGCTGCTGCAGAAGGTCACGAACCTTTCTTTGCTGGACAACTTAAAGCTAGTAGTCACCTAGGCCTTGACCACTAGTTCTATTAACTTTTATAATTAAATTTGCTTTGGCAGTCAAAACATTTTAAGCTTGTCTTTGAGAGCTAGATCACCCAAATCACCAAGGCCTTATGTTGCGAACTGCACATTTGACTTGTCATTTTGTTGGCTTCTGAAGCTTTTCGTTTTACCATGAGGTTCATAACATGGAGAGCAATGTTTGAAGCCTAAACTGAGAATTAGGAGATTTGAAACCAAAGCCCATGGAATGCTATAATAAAACTCCCCCCCCCCCGCCTTTATCCTTTTACAACTGTCAGGATTATTGTTTATAACTTAAAGTAGAACTATAGGCAAAACTTTTTTTTTCATTTTGGATAGAGCAAGAGAGGGTTATAACCCCTGTCAGATTTTTTTCACCATCTGTGTCCCATTGCTGAGATTTCCCTTTACTTCCTGTCCCATAGCCAAACAGGAAGTGAGAGGAAATCCCTGAAAATTAGGGGAATTTCTTTGGGATCCCTGGAGGACAATCCAAAATTTGGGATTTTCTTATACGTTCAATGATAATGGTAAATAGGACACATAGAGGGTGAATCTCCTTAACAGAGGCACAGACAGCAATAAAAACTGACAGGTGGTCTAACCCCTCTCCATGCTACCCAAACCTAAAAAAAAAAGTTTTGCTTTTAGTTATGCTTTAACCACTTCTGGACCCCCCCGTGCAGGATCACATATATATACATGATTTTGCACATCCGCCTACAGGGGGCGCATGCCACCAGCAGGCCGCTTCCGCTGTGATTAATCTGGACTGGATGTCCGTCGGCACCCAATGATCATCCATAAAACACACAGAATGGAGATCTGCCTATGTAAACAAGGCAGATCTCCATTCTTAGCAGCACATACAGTACACAAAAACACTGTCTAGGCACGCAGTTAACCCTTTGATCACCCTAGATGTTTAACCCCTTTCCAACCATTGTCATTAGTACAGTAACAGTGCATATTTTTAGCACTGATCACTGAATTAGTGTCACTGGCTCCCGCAAAGTGTCAGTTAAAGTCTGATTGTCTGCTGCAATATCTCAGTCCCGCTATAAGTCACTGATCGACGCCATTATGAGTATAAAAAATAAATTAATAAAAATTCCATAAATATATACCATAGTATGTAGATGCTATAACGTTCACATAAACCAATCAATATACACTTATTGGGATTTTTTATCAAAATCATGTAGCAGAATAAATATTGGCCTAAATTTATGAAGAGATTTGATTTTTTAATCAAAAAATTGAATATATTTTATAGCAGAAAGTAAAATATTTTTTTTTTTCAAAATTGGCAGTCTTCTTATGTTTATAGCGTAAAAAATAAAAAATGCAGTGGTGATCAAATACCACCAAATGAAAGCTCTGTTTGTGGGGAAAAAATTACAAACATTTTATCTGGGTACAGTGTTGCATGACTGCACAATTGTCAGTTAAAATAACGCAGTACCGTATCGTAAAATATGGCACAGTCTTGATGGGGGTAAAAATTCCAGAGGTCAAGTGGTTAATAGCTATATTATTTTTAAAAAGTAATGAAATTATTTTCCTGCCCTTACTTGTTCACATGGTGAGAGGGAAAATGCTGCAAGCTTACATAACTTGGAGTTACAGAAAGTGGATACAAATATGATAGAGCTTTCAGGACCCTTAGCCATTCTCTTACATGTAAAGGAAATGAAAGATATAAGTGATCCATTGACAAGTCACGAAGGAAGAATATAACGTTCTCTGGACAGGTTTAGCCGTTCAAGGGAAAGGGCCAGTAACAAGTGATCTAAATGACAGGCTATTACTTTTACTACAGTAATAGTAATAGCACTTTACTATTACTCCTGCCCAACGCTGTATCCTGGCCTAGGCCGACAAGGCCCAGGCCTAGGGCAGCACTTTGCAGGGCGGCAGCACGGAAAGAGTCCCTGCCGGATGGCACTACACTGTTAATGTAGCGCCAGTCTTATGGGGCGGACTGGGCTGAGAGGCAAATTAATCTAGCGCCCCCATAAAGTGACTGCACTGCTTCCAGTATGTGGGCGGTCGGCATTTCGCAACTGTGGGGGGGGGGGGTGCTGCTTCTAATTTTGACTGTCCTATTATCCTGGACCAAAAACCTTCCTCACTGTGCCATATGTTTTCTGCTACACCATTGGCATGGTTATATCTTCTTAGTCCTCTCCATAAAATTATCAGAAATTTGTAAGCACTTGCCGCCCGCCATATAGCAGAATGACGGCGGTAAAATGGTTATGTTATCCTGATCGGACGTCATATGACTCAATAAGGATAACAGAGCTGGTGTGTGCCGTCTGACACACCGCAACTCTGATCGTGGTATGAAGCCTCTGACAGAGGTTTCTTACCACGTGATCAGCTGTGACCAATCACAGCTGATCATTACATGAACCAGGAAGTGCCGGTAAACGTCTTTCTTCGATTCACGCTGACAGGGGGAGCAGATTGGAAGCTCTCCCTGTCAGAGGGGGGGTCTGTGCTGATAATCAGCACATTGATTATCAGCACAGCCCCCATCAAAAGGTGCCCATCCGCTGCCAATCAGTGCCCTGCCAGCCTGTCCCCATACTAAACGGATGTCAGTGCCGATCAGTGCCCACAACAGTGCCACAAAAAGTGCCAATCAGTGCCCCATCAGTAATGCCTCTCAGTAGCTCCTCATCAGTGCTGCCTATCCAGTGCCACCTATCAGTGCCCATCAGTGCTGCCTATCAGTGCCATCAGTTTTTAATGGTCCGCAGAGGTGATCAAATAGCACCAAAAGAAAGCTCTATTTGTGGGAAGAAAATTATAAAAATTTAGTTTGGGTACAGTGTTGTATGACCACACAATTGTTATTCAAAGTGCGACAGCACTGAAAGCTAAAAATTGTCCTGGACAGGAAGCGAGGAAAGTGCCTGGTATGGAAGTGGTTAAAGTAGAACTAGAGGCAACACTTTTTTTTTCATTTTGGATAGAGTAAGGGAGGGTTTTAACCCCTGTCAGTTTATTTTTTACCGTCCCTGTCTCATTGCAGAGATTTCCCTTCACTTCCTGCCCCATAGCCAAACAGGAAGTGAGAGGAAATCTATGCAAATTATGGGAATCCATTGCCACTCCCCCCAGGCCCTCAGAACTAGTGACCCCACTTGAAAATTTCAGGGCGGGTCTTAAACAGCAAGGGGTGTGTCCTTGGCAGGAAGGGGTGGGTCATATTTAAATTAGGAGGTAAAATAAAAAAACCCAAGAGAAGGGTTAACGCTGCGCTAGAACAGTGTAAATTAATGAGTGAAATAGTAAAAGCTGCCAGCACTAAAAGTCCAATACTAAACTTCAAAACACCAAAAAAAACAGAATAAGTGCAGCGCTAAAACAAGATATAAATTGTATAACACACTAAAAATGACCATAAACAAATAAGGTTAATCCACCAAAAATGAAATATAAGTATACAGAATAAGTCTCCCATAAAGGACAGAGACAGATATTTCACCATATAACAAGTGTGAAAAATTATAAAGAATCACATATAAATAAATAAAATAAAAAATGTGATAAAGCAAGTCCCAATTATAAATATTCAAAAAAGTCCATAAGTAAAGTGAATAGATGCTCAAGGTGCATATAATCAAGAGAGATGTGACACAGGTGATACAGGTGAATCCAGCATCCAGTGTGACTTGCACCCAAGTGAGGTATGAGGCTCCTTACCAGCTCAGAATGACCACTATGACAGTGGTCTCACCAGGCATTTGGGAAATTATCAGGTCACCCACAACCTATACCGATCTATCCAGTTGTAAATGTGGAACTCAAAAGACTCAGGTGTGGGGTCCGGAGAGAAGAGCTCACCTGGGGACTACACTGCCGGGAACGTTCCCGGCAGTGTAGTCCCCAGGTGAGCTCTTCTCTCCGGACCCCACACCTGAGTCTTTTGAGTTCCACATTTACAACTGGATAGATCGGTATAGGTTGTGGGTGACCTGATAATTTCCCAAATGCCTGGTGAGACCACTGTCATAGTGGTCATTCTGAGCTGGTAAGGAGCCTCATACCTCACTTGGGTGCAAGTCACACTGGATGCTGGATTCACCTGTATCACCTGTGTCACATCTCTCTTGATTATATGCACCTTGAGCATCTATTCACTTTACTTATGGACTTTTTTGAATATTTATAATTGGGACTTGCTTTATCACATTTTTTATTTTATTTATTTATATGTGATTCTTTATAATTTTTCACACTTGTTATATGGTGAAATATCTGTCTCTGTCCTTTATGGGAGACTTATTCTGTATACTTATATTTCATTTTTGGTGGATTAACCTTATTTGTTTATGGTCATTTTTAGTGTGTTATACAATTTATATCTTGTTTTAGCGCTGCACTTATTCTGTTTTTTTTTAAATTAGGAGGTGCACAAGTTTTGTCAGGCCTAGGGCAGCACAAAACCTAAATACACTACTGCTCCTGCCTTTTGAAAAAAGTTTGCTTGATTAATTTTGCATGGATATGAATATTTGCCAGCATCCTGGAAATTACCTAACTTTTTATTGTTACACCAATCAATGTTATTTAAGATTGATACCTGTTTGAAATCTGCAAAATCCTGTAGCACTGCTGCATACTTACAGTTTGTTGGGTCAAAGAAATGTGCACTGCTCCAACCCTCCAAGTGCTCTCCTCATATACTGGAATCAGGCGCTGGTTTGGAATCCATCACTCAATGGATTCAATCCATTACTCAGTATAATCCAAAGGAAAAGACACCCCCAATTATGTATTCACATGCAAAAAATCAGCTGATAGGTTCAGCACATGGTCCTGTTCCCCAGGACCACCCCTAAAATGTTTAACCCAATGTTAAAAAAGGATAATGTGGTCAGAGTGAGAGAGGCATTTATATGCAATCTTTTCACCCTTGTTCTACTGATATGCAAACTCTTAAAGTGACAATGCAACCTAATAATTATTATTGCTATAAGCAATGGTAGTGTGAGGAGGTAGGTGGGAGAAGAACCTGGGGGAAGTAAAGGGGAAGGGGGGTTGGGAGAGAAAAAAGGTGAGGGAAAGGGGGGCAGGAGTAGGAGATATGTATAGGCAAGAGGATGGAGGTAGGAGGAAGAAGAAGGGGAGGGAAACCTGGGAGGGGGGGAGAAGAAGGTTGAGGGGAGTGGGAAAGAAGAAGTGGGGGTGGGGGGTAGTTAGGGAAGGAGGGGGTGGGAAAAGAGGGTGTGTTTTGGAAGGAAATGGGAAGGTGGTTGAGGAGAAGGAAAAAAGGCAAGAGAGTGTGATGGGGTGGAAAAGGATTGGCAAGGTTAATGCAAAACTTACATGAATATAAACATTGCCACTTAAAGTGGTTGTAAACCACTGGCCTTTTTTTTTTTTTGGAACCTGCATCACATACTAGCACATTATGTTAAACTTACCTTAAAACTGAGCCCGAGAAGTCAACGCTGCAGGGGCTCCTATCTTCACCCTTCTTGCTTCCGGGTTCGTAGGCCTCCACCTCTGTGACATGTCAGAGCCTTAATGACATCACTTCCTCACATGCATGCAGGAGCCGCTGTTCACGCCACAGGCCTCTGAAGGAACAGCATGGGTGTCCGTTGCTTCAGAGTGCATGTGCCAGTGATGTCACTGGCTGCAAATAATGTAAATATAAAGATATTTACACTACCTATATGTAAGCTTTATTATAGGCTTACTTACAGGTAAAAGCAAAAGATGGAAGTTTACTTCCACTTTAATGTGGAATAAATATCTAAAAAGGCTATTACCCATATATATATATATATATATATATATATATATATATATATACAGTGGGGACGAAAAGTATTCAGACCCCCTTAAATTTTTCACTCTTTCTTATATTGCAGCCATTTGCTAAAATCATTTAAGTTCATTTTTTTCCCTCATTAATGTACACACAGCTCCCCATATTGACAGAAAAACACAGAATTGTTGACATTTTTGCAGATTTATTAAAAAAGAAAAACTGAAATATCACATGGTCCTAAGTATTCAGGACCCTTTCCTCAGTATTTAGTAGAAGCACTCTTTTGATCCAATACATCCATGAGTCTTTTTGGGAAAGATGCAAGTTTTTCACACCTAGATTTGGGGATCCTCTGCCATTCCTCCTGGCAGAACCTCTCCAGTTCTGTCAGGTTGAATGGTAAACGTTGGTGGACAGCCATTTTTAGGTCTCTCCAGAGATGCTCAATTGGGTTTAAGTCAGGGCTCTGGCTGGGCCATTCAAGAACAGTCACGGAGTTGTTGTGAAGCCACTCCTTCATTATTTTAGTTGTGTGCTTAGGGTCATTGTCTTGTTGGAAGTTAAACCTTCAGCCCAGGTCCTGAGCACTCTGGAGAAGGTTTTCGTCCAGGATATCCCTGTACTTGGCCGCATTCATCTTTCCATCGATTGCAACCAGTTGTCCTGTCCCTGCAGCTGCAAAACACCCCCACAGCATGATGCTGCCACCACCATGCTTCACTGTTGGGACTGTATTGGACAGGTGATGAGCAGTGCCTGGTTTGCTCCACACATACCGCTTAGGATTAAGGCCAAAAAGTTCTATCTTGGTCTCATCAGACCAGAGAATCTTATTTCTCACCATCTTGGAGTCCTTCAGGTGTTTATTAGCAAACTCCATGCGGGCTTTCATTTGTCTTGCACTGAGGAGAGGCTTCCGTCGGGCCACTCTGCCATAAGGCCCCGACTGGTGGAGGGCTGCAGTGATGGTTGACTTTCTACAACTTTCTCCCATCTCCCGACTGCATCTCTGGAGCTCAGCCATAGTGATCTTTGGGTTCTTCTTTACCTCTCTCACCAAGGCTCTTCTCCTTCAATAGCTCAGTTTGGCCGGACGCCCAGCTCTAGGAAGGGTTCTGGTCGTCCCAAATGTCTTCCATTTAAGGATTATGGAGGCCACTGTGCTCTTAGGAACCTTAAGTGCAGCAGAAATTTTTTTGTAACCTTGGCCAGATTTGTGCCCTGCCACAATTCAGAGAAGCCTGGAGCAGCCGAGTAAAATGAGGTATGTGCAGGGCGCACATGACGGAGGTAATAGGGTTAATGAGTGAGGGGGTGGAGACAAGGTGCCGAGGGGGAGGATAACACAGGGAGGGGACTGATAAATAGAAGGCCCGCCCTGGGAGGTACAAGCAGAAAGTTGTGGAAAGTTCAGGTGCAGCATGGCGGAGATCGAGAGGATCATGGACAAGCTGAGGGAAGAAGCGGCGGTGCGGGGTACAGCTTGGCTCCAGGCAGCGATCGGTTCTGCGCTGGCAGGGGAAGAGCGGCTACCTATGGAGAGCGGGAGAACTGATAACAGAGCGCGCCGCTCTAGGCCGCCGGCGCGTTTCTCCCCAGAGCATCTGGGGACATCACAGCGGCAGCGGGGTAGTCCCGGTGCGGGGCTCCCGGCGGGCCCACCGTCGAAAAGAGCGGCTGGAGGAGAAGGGAGCAGTGGCTATGCAGCCGCTGAGGACCGGAATACGGGGCGGGAAAAGGAGAGAGCGGAGTTGAGGCCTAGGCGGAGAGGATCGGCAAGGAGTGTGAGCCCCGCCCCCAAGAGCAGGGCAGGCGGCCCAGTGGGAGCGCAGGCCAGGACAAGAGCGGGGGTGCCCGGGCCATCTGCATCTGCGGCAGGGGACCAGAGGAGGGGAGAAAGAGGCCGATCGGGCATGGTGAGCAGGAGAGCGGAGGCCGGCAGGACTGCGGTTCCCCACACCGGTCCTGGGAAGGCTGTCCGGAAGTCAGGTGGAGCGGTGAATGCGCAGAGGAGGGAAACCATGGAGGTGGCTGCGGCAGCTATGGCCGGCAGGCTTAGCGGGCCCTCATCAGAGGAGGAAGAGGAGATCCCTGGTGTGCTGGAGGAAGGATCCGGATCGGAAGAGGAGGCGCACCCCCCTTCCAGGAGAGCAGCAGCAGAAGCAGCCCGGTAAGTCTCTTACATCAGGGCATATTATGGGTAGTGATGATATGGTAGGGACAGGGGTTACTGTCGGGGGGTCAAGTGTTAGTGGGGTAAGCGTTGGGCCTGCTGAGGGGGTTTCTGGTTTGTTGGGATTTTTGGCAGGCATCAAGGAGTTGGTACAGAAGTTTGAGGCGGCAGAACGGCCGGCTCCGGTACCGGCGAGGGCGTGGGTCCCAACAGCTGGGAGTGCGGATGTAAACATAGCTTTGCCAGCGGTGGTGGCAGCGGCGCCACCTGTGGTGCAGGAGGCAGTGGCGAGCGGAGATAAGCAGGGGACGGACACTGCAGTGGCGGCTAGGCAGGATATAACTAGGTTGGGGGACGCAGCACGTTGTGAGGTATACGTGTGTTTTGAGGGGCCATTAGGAGCTCACCTGAAGCAGGAGGTTCGAGAAAAGCTGTGGAAGGGTGAGTACGTAGAAATTTTTTCGTTGTTGCCCCTAGAGAAGTTTAACCTGGATAGGGTTAAACCCCATAGTTCCAAGAAAGACGACGAGGAGAAGAGGAGATATCGGTTAATACCTAGGACATTTACAAATTGGTTGCAGGCCTTTGCAATTATGGCAAGCGTGATCGGGGAAAAACAGCCTGAACACTGTTCGGCGTTATTTTGCTATCAAGATGCGATAGGGGAAGCGTACAGATTTATGGTGGCACAGCGTGGCTTAGGTACGATGAACAGTTCAGGCAGAGGCGAGCAGTGCGTCCAGAGCTTCGCTGGGACCACAAGGACATCAGCCTGTGGATGCGCTTGATGACAACGGTGAGGGCTCCTAACCAGTTTTTTCAGGGGGGAGCTGGTGGACCTTCAGCCCAGGGACACTCGGCTGCAAACAAAAAAGGGATCTGCTGGCAGTACAACACAGGGGCCTGTAAGTTTGGGGCCACGTGTAAGCATAAACACGAGTGTACAGGCTGCGGGGGAACGCATCCAGCGTCAAGATGCTTTAAGCAAAGTAAGGGGCGAGCAGGTGAAGCTGGGAACAAAAGGGAGGACTCCGGTGAAAGTGGAAAGGATGCGGCCGTTTCTAGGTAGGTATCCAGATAGGAGAGCGGCAGTCCTGCTGGAGGAAGGTTTTTCGGTAGGTTTTAGGATCCCATGCACGTTAACGGTTACTCCTCCTGTGCCAAAAAACTTACGTTCTGCATTGCAACATCCGGAGGTGGTTTCAGAGAAACTGAAGAAGGAGGTTGCAATGGGTAGAATGGGTGGCCCTTTCGCCGAGGCACCTCTGGCAGATCTGGTTGTATCTCCATTGGGGGTAGTGCCCAAGAAAGAACCCAATAAATTTAGGCTCATTCACCACTTATCGTTCCCTAAAGGTGGGTCGGTGAATGATGCTATTGAACAGGAGGCGTGCTCGGTGACTTATACGTCATTTGATGCGGCAGTGGGATGGGTACGGCATTACGGTAAGGGAGCCTTGATGGCAAAGGCTGATGTGGAATCGGCTTTTCGCCTGCTGCCAGTTCAACCGGAAAGTTTTCAGCTGCTGGGCTGCCATTGGAATTGAGAATTCTATGTAGACAAGTGCTTGCCAATGGGCTGCTCAGTGTCATGCGCGTTATTCGAGTAATTTAGCTTGTTTGTGGAATGGGTGGTGAGGGATGTATCAGGGGTGAATTCAGTCATTCACTACTTGGACGATTTCCTCTGTATTGGCCCGGCTTCGTCCAGAATCTGCGCAGTGCTCATGGCGACGCTGGCACATATCACAGACAGATTCGGCATTCCATTGGCGGTGGACAAGACGGAGGGACCATGCACAGTCATCAAATTTCTGGGCATAATCCTGGATTCAGAGGCAATGGAATGCAGGCTGCCGGACGACAAGTTGGAGGATTTAAAAAAAGAGGTTGCAGGTTTAATAGGATTGCAAAAAGTTCAGTTGCGAGTGTTGCAATCTGTGCTGGAAAAACTTAATTTTGCGTGCCGGATACTACCGATGGGGAGAGTGTTTAGCCGCAGGCTTGCGGCTAGCACAAGTGGCATACAATCACCAAGGCATTTCGTTAGGATCAAAAAAACGCACAGGGAATATTTAAGGGTATGGCATACCTTTTTGGAGTCATTTAATGGCAGGGCAATGTGGATGTCGGGCCCAATCAGTAATTTTGACTTGGAGCTCTTTACTGATGCGGCGGGTGCCACAGGTTTTGGTGCATTTTTCCAGGGGCAGTGGAGTGCTGGTCCTTGGCCACAATCTTGGGTAGAAGGAGGGTTCACGAAGAACTTAGTGCTGCTGGAACTGTTTCCAGTGGTTCTGGCGGTGGAATTATGGAGAGCATCTTTCAGGGATCGGAAGGTGCGTTTCCATGGCGATAACTTAGGGGTGGTGCAAGTGATAAATAGAATTACGGCGTCCTCTCCGCCAGTGATCAGGTTACTACAGCACTTAGTGTTAAGATGTTTACAATTGAATGTTTTCATTCATGCTGTTCACTTACCTGGGGTGGAAAATGTGATAGCTGATGCGTTGTCTCAATTCCAGTGGGACAGGTTCCGAGAGTTGGCGCTGGAGGCGGAGCAACGCGGGGTGCCTTGTCCCGAGTGGATGTGGGACATAGCATTAGATTCACCGCAGGATGGATCGAGCGGTCGGTAAGTGGGGGCACCTGGTCAGCATACCAAAAGGTATGAAAGGAGTGGATGGCTTTCGTTGAAGGGATTGGGGAGGAACCGATCGGGCAGGAAGTGAATTTGCTACTGTTATATTTCCTTATTAGAAAAATGGAGGAAGGTATGTCGGCATCTGTGATTAATGCGAAATTAGCAGGGTTGGCTTTCCTGTTCAAGTTACAGGGGAAGCCGGACGTAACAAAAGATTTTCGAGTGAGACAAGCGTTAAAGGGTTACAGGAGGTCGGTGGTTAAGCGGGACTCCAGGAGACCGGTTACTTTCGAAATTTTGCGGGGTGTTGCTGATCATTTGAAAGGGGTGTGTTCATCTGAATACGAAGGTTTGTTGTTTAAGGTGGCTTTCGTGTTAGCGTTCTTTGGGGCATTCAGGATAGGGGAGCTGGTTAGTCCTTCTAAGAAGGTAGAAGGGGGTTTGGGGTGCCAGGATGTGAAGTTGGATAAGGAGGTGTTGCAGTTGTTTTTCAAGAGGTCAAAAACGGATCAGGTAGGGAAAGGTAAGGTGCTACAAGTTTTTCCGGTTCGTGGTTCCCCGTTGTGTCCGGTGGCCACGGTCAGGGAATTTTTAGCGGTGCGTCCAGATTTCAAGGGCCCATTGTTAGTGCATCGGGATGGTAGTTGGTTATCCAGGTTTCAGTTCGGGGCAGTTTTTCGAAGATGTTTAAAGGGGGTAGGCTTGGAAGAAAAGGAATTTTCTTCCCATTCGTTCAGGATTGGGGCTGCTACGGAGGCATCCAAGCATGGTCTCGACGTGGAGTCGGTGAAACGTATTGGGAGGTGGGAATCTAACAGGTTCCAATCTTATGTACGTCCTCATTTGGTGGTAGGAATATAAAAAAAAAAAAAAAAAGAAGAGAAATATTGTAAGCAATGTTTGGTTTTGTTAATGTTTTTCAGTTATAGACCTTAGTGGTTTTTTAAGCACTGAATTGTTAGTGGTTAGTTTTTCTTGTCTTCTTCTAATTTCAGGTCCGGTGACAAGATTGGTCTGGATTATGGGCCATTCTTATGTGGGTTGGGGGGCAAGAAGGGGGGATGCTCGTTATGAGGGCAGGCAGTTGGGGTTTAACAGGCGAGATGTTTGCATAAAATGGTTGGGCATACCGGGCATGTTATGGGGCAGATTAGTGCCAGAAGTGCAGCGTCACTCTCAGCGAGACAGACCACCTGACATCTTGGTGGTTCATGCTGGGGGTAATGACCTAGGATTGCATTCCATGGTGGACATCACGCGGGACATCAAATGTGATGTGTGGCGATTGATGGCGGAATTTCCCCACACTATTATAGTGTGGTCAGACATGGTGGCTCGTAGATCTTGGAGGATGGCTAGGTCGGTGGCAGGCGTTAACAGGGCCAGGAGGAAGATTAATCGGGAAGTGAGTAAATTTGTAGTTAATAATGGGGGTTTGGCTATAAGGCATATGGAGTTGGAATTTGAGACCTGGAGGTACTTGAGGGCTGACGGCGTCCATCTCAATGAGGTGGGAATAGATTTATGGAACTTGGGATTGCAGGACGGGATTCAGCGAGCTCTTCGGGTTTGGGAGGGCACCCGAGAGTAAGGTTTTACTCTTGGGGTGCTGTGGGGGGCGTTGGTCTGTGCAAGGGAAGGAAGATGGCAAGTAAGAGTGGGATCTGACGTTGTATGGGTCCAGATGCTGGTTCCCGGCTAACGGAGGTTAGCCGGGAAGTGATATGGGGGCACTGCGGTCACTGGCAGTCTCTGAGTCAGCTTGTCGGCTTGAGGCCTATTTTTTTATATATTTGATAAGGACTGCAGTGCCATAATTTTGGTGATGGCCATCGGATTGATTGTCAAGATGTTATTGCCCAGACCAACGCTCTCTTTTTTCCGTACGTTATTGTTTTTGTTTATTGATGGATATTTTTCCATAGTTATTTTTGAATAAAGTATTTTATATATAAATAAAGCAGGCTGCTACGGCCTTTTATACCCCAAGAATGGTGTGGTCTTAATTTGTAGGGGATTAGGAATAAGGGGGTATAGATATGGTCAAGAGTAACATCTGGTATCCAACAGTCAAGAGAAGCCTGGAGCAGCCGAGTAAAATGAGGTATGTGCAGGGCGCACATGACGGAGGTAACAGGGTTAATGAGTGAGGGGTGGAGACAAGGTGCAGAGGGGGAGGATAACACAAGGAGGGGACTAATAAATAGAAGGCCCGCCCTGGGAGGTACAAGCAGAAAGTTGTGGAAAGTTCCCGCCCACCCTCCCTAGGGTTGTTTTTCTTTTAAGGTTGTGCGTTGTGGTTGTTTATCTGTTTTTACAGGTGAGAGATGAAGAGAAGTCGTGGCAGAGGCGGGCGTTGGTCTGTGCAAGGGAAGGAAGATGGCAAGTAAGAGTGGGATCTGACGTTGTATGGGTCCAGATGCTGGTTCCCGGCTAACGTAGGTTAGCCGGGAAGTGATATGGGGGCACTGCGGTCACTGGCAGTCTCTGAGCCAGCTTGTTGGCTTGAGGCCTATTTTTTTATATATTTGATAAGGACTGCAGTGCCATAATTTTGGTGATGGCCATCGGATTGATTGTCAAGATGTTATGTTAAAACCATTTATCAAGTGCTGCACCATACATCCCACTGATTCTCACAAGCAGACCAGACCTGGTTTTTTAATACTTTTTAGGCTCTGAGGAAGAGGAAATTCCTTGAAGCGCATTAGCCAACTATCAATTATTTATCCCTTGTATAGGCAGCTAACCATTCTCTTTTTAGCCCCGTTATGGGCAGTGTTTTTTATTGTGTGTTTTTTACCTAGTGTACCTAGTGAGACTATTGTAATGTATAATCTATAATTATGAATACTAATCCAGTCTATACCATACTGTTTTAAATAAACTTCTTTCTAAGCACTCATGCACTAGACCATGCGCCTTCCTTTTATCTTTTCTATATGCGCACCTAGGTGGATGCAACATCGGTCCAATGCTGCATTTGTGTGTCCCCCATTGCCTCTAAGATAGAGAACTGAGTGGTCAAAGACCCCTAATCGCTCAGTTTTCAGTCTTTAGTAAGCAGAGAGACGGTGACCCCTTCCTGACCAGAGCACTTTTTGTGATTTGGCACTGTGCAGCTTTAACTGACAATTGCGTGGTCATGCGACGTTGCACCCAAACAAAATTTTTTTTCCATAAATAGAGCTTTCTTTTGGTAGTATTTGATCACTTCTGCGGTTTTTATTTTTTGCGCTATAAGCAAAAAAAGAGCGACCATTTTGAAAAAACGCATTATTTTTTACTTTTTGCTATAATAAATATCCCCCAAAAAATATATAAAAATAATTTTTTTCCTCAGTTTAGGCCAATATGTATTCTTCTACATATTTTTGGTAAAAAAAAATCGCAATAGCCTTATATTGATTGGTTTGCGCAAAAGTTATAGCGTCTACAAAATAGGGGATAGTTTTATGGCATTTTTATTTTTGTTTTTTTTATTAGTAATGGCGGCGATCTGTGATTTTTATCAGGACTGTGACATTATGGTGGACACATCAGACAATTTTGACACTATTTTGGGACCATTGCCATTTATACAGCGATCAGTGCTGTAAAAATGCACTGATTACTGTGTAAATGACACTGGCAGTGAAGGGGTTAACCACTAGGGGGGTGATAAAGGGGTTAAGTGTGTCCTAGGGAGTGATTCTAACTGTGGGGGGGATGGGCTTCAAGTCACATGACAGCGATCACTGCTCCCAATGCCTTGTTTACATAGGCACTTCCCCGTTCTGAGGCTCCGTGACATGATCGTTGGGAGACGGTCACGCTGTACGTGGCGGGCGTGCGCGCCTGCTATCCCCAGCTCTTAAAGGGGACGTACAGGTATGCCCATTTGTCCACCACTGCCATTGTGCCGACGTATATCAGTGTATAGTGGTCGGCAAGTGTTTAAGCAGGTCTTCAACATACTCATTGTATTCAACCGCTAACTGTGATAACACCAAATTTAATACACCTGCTCCCTATTCACACCTGAGACCTTGTAACACTAACGAGTCACATGATACCTGGGAGGGAAAATGGCTAATTGGGCCCAATTTGGACATTTTTACTTAGGGGTGTACTAACTTTTGTTGCCAGCGGTTTAGACATTAATGGCTGTGTGTTGAGTTATTTTGAGGGGACAGCAATTTTACACGGTTATACATGCTGTACACTCACTACTTTACATTGTAGCAAAGTGTCATTTCTTCAGAGTTGTCACATGAAAAGATATGATAAAATATTTACAAAAATGTGAGGGGTGTATTCATTTGTGTGAGATACTGTACATGTATCCTCTGATCGGACATTGAACCATTGAGGGTTAGATCCAGTTATTTTATCTGGACCTTACCTTCTTCCTCAGTGAAATTTAGATTGCATTATTTTTTATTAAAGGGGACATTCAGCCATTAAAATAACTTTCTTCATTTTGGCTCCTCACCCCCCAATAACTGAAGCAAATTATTTTATTTTTTAAATTCAGTTATGACTATTTTTTGCACTCTACTGCAGCACTTCCTTCTTTCTTGCCTAGGTAAGAATGACATTGCAGCCCACACTGTCCCCTGAGTTTTCTACAAACCACATCCCAGGAGGCAGTTTTGCTGGTGAAGCTCTGCTGATTTCCATAGTCCAATCATGTGCAAGCAAAAATGCAGTTTATATTCCTTGCACCCGATTGGGTACTTTTTACAAAGTGAAGCTTCACCACATTCATTAAGCTCTGGGAAAAATGAGTGCAACTGCACTTGCAAAGTGCACAGTCTACAAAGTCTATTTGCCTTTAGTAAATCAAACCCTTAAAGGTGGCAGACTCAAGTAGGAAATCGGGCATTTAGTGTAGTTTAAAAAGTGTAATTGAGGGTAAAGTTTATTGGGAAGGGAGAAAAGAGGCAGGAGATCAGCTCTAATTAATTTGACTATACTGAAAAAACATTATTGTGAAAGCAAAATAGGGCTAAACCAGAATATGAAGTGAAGTAGTCATAAAGACGATAAACTTTACAGCACCGACAAATCAGCTGGAGTGTCTAAACCTTTCAGCGTCATCTGTTTGGGATAATTTTATATCTCTAATTAAAATTCATACATGCAAATGCCTGGGGAGAACATGCACTTTAATATAAAATGCATTTTTCTTTTAAAATTGGGAAAAGGGAAAATAAAATTACATTATGATGTTTCTTTTCAAATACTTTTTTTAGACATTCGAAAAGTCAATAAACAGCATGCTGTGTGTTGTCACTGGTTGATTTTAGATTGTGTTAGGTCTAACTATTCCTTACCAAACAAAAGTTTTCTAAAACAAATTCTTATATATATATTTTGAATCACCTGGGAGCAGACCCATAAGTTTGTGGAACATATGACTTAATGTCACCATAAATCAGCAGAAGTTAACATAGAAGGAACAATGATTTGGAACAAATGAAAAAGTACAGATGACTATTTAAAGCACAACAAATCACCCATCATTTTAAAGCCATATTTATCAAACGTACCGGTTTATTTTACTGCTCACGCTGCAAGTGTTTGAGGCAACAATTCAAATTCAAAATAAGTTGTCACATTTTATGACTTAGAAAACAAAGTACAGCAAAAGCCCTAACCTGAAGAATGAGTAACTTGTTGTAGCCTAATGTAATGTAATGTCCACAGGTGGACTTCCATACTTTTAGATCCTCTCTGATCTTCTGACTGAAACTCCCTCCACTGTCCCCAAAAGACTCAGAACTGTGGAGGTTTTTTTTCAGCTGAAAAAAAGCTAAATAGCAACTGTTAATAGACTTACTACCAGACCTTCAGTCATTTTAAAAGTTTGCATGAAGAAATTCCTTAGATGTTAGAGTATAAACCAAATCATTAAAATGCTGTACCATTTATCATTACAAGGGAGCAATTAAAGTGTATCTATACCAAAACATGTTTTAGAGAAAGTTTGGAACCCCTGTCAGGTTTACTTCTACCTGGGGCTCCATTAAGAAGATTTCCCCTAATGTTCTCACTTTCTACTCTAGGGACATTTTACCAGACTAGGAAGTGGGTAAAAGTCTGCAACAGGGAAACAAACAACAATAAAAAGTTGACAGAAGTTTTATCTCTAAAAATCCCTCCTTCCTCCCTGTATGCACTCAGCCCCCCTCACATCTGTACGCATTCCCCCCCCCCCGCACATCTGTATGCATTCAGCCTCCTCACACCTGTACACACTCAGCCCCCCTCACATCTGTACACGCTCAGCCCCCCTCACACCTGTATGCACTCAGCCCCCCTCATATCTGTACACACTCAGCCCCCTCACATCTGTACACACTCAGCCCCCCTCACATCTGTACGCATTAACCCCCCCACACATCTGTATGCATTCAGCCTCCTCACACCTGTACACACTCAGCCCCCCTCACATCTGTACACACTCAGCCCCCCCTCACACCTGTATGCACTCAGCCCCCCTCATACCTGTACACACTCAGCCCCCTCACATCTGTACACACTCAGCCCCCCTCACATCTGTACGCATTAACCCCCCCCACACATCTGTATGCATTCAGCCTCCTCACACCTGTACACACTCAGCCCCCTCACATCTGTACACACTCAGCCCCCCTCACACCTGTATGCACTCAGCCCCCCTCACACCTGTACACACTCAGCCCCCTCACATCTGTACACACTCAGCCCCCCTCACACCTGTACGCACTCAGCCCCCTCACACCTGTACACACTCAGCCTCCCCACACCTGTACGCACTCAGCCCCCCTCACACCTGTATGCACTCAGCCCCCCTCACACCTGTACACATTCAGCCCCCTCACATCTGTACACACTTAGCCCCTTCATACCTGTACACACACAGCCCCCCTCACACCTATACGCATTTAGCCCCTCTCACACCTGTACGCACTCAGCCCCCCTTATACCTGAATGCACTCAGCCCCCCCACACCTGTACGCACTCATCCCCCCTCACACCTGTATATATATATCAGTGTCAGGAAATGTTCCATCCGCTGGTAATATCTGTTATTTGGCATGCAGTACTGAGGTCCACCAGCAGGTGTCTACTGGCAGTTTGGAACTGTCAGGAGAGCTTTTCCCTGTTAATGTTATGTCATCTTTGGGCCGCAGTACTGGCGTCCACCAGCGGATGGATCCTGGCAGTATGGAGCAGGTATTCCCCTCTGCAGACAGGTGTCACCTGACGTTAATTAGCAGAGCTGCAGTATAAATACCCGGCAATTGAACACTTATGTTGCCCTGGTATTGTCCTTGAGCCCTGATCTGCATCCTGTTACCCTGATCCTGAACCTGAAGCCTGATTCCTGGAACCTGTTGATCCTGTTTCCTGTCCATTACCTGAACCCTGAACCCTGGACTCTGGACTCTCAGCCTTGTACCTGACCCGTCCCTCCTGTGATCCATCCATCCTCTCTTGTCCTGTTTATCTCCCTTCCCAGCTACTGATTCCGTGTTTATGACCCCGGCCTGGCTTGACTACGATTCTGGTACTCCCTCTTGCTACATATGCTGGTTGGTTTTATAGCACTGATTGTTTGGTTGTTCACTTATATTTGTGGTGTGTTCACATATGCATTTTCCTTAAATAAACTTACTTTCACCTATTTATGACCTATTTATGTCTGGTTCACTCTGTCGCAGTCACACAGTTCTGGTCACATCTGGTTTATGACAATCAGTCCCCATTCCCCCACAAACACATCTGTAAATACACAGAAAGCTATGCCCCCCTGTACACAAACAATCCCCTCCCTTCACTTGTACACACAGCTCCTATTTGTAAAGGAGGTCTTCTTAGTCCCAGGTCTTGTTTACACAAAGTCTAAGTGTCGCTGAATGAAGAAAAGCTGAAGCCAATCACAGTTCATGATACAGTACAGCAAGCAGTACACACACTCCTGTGCCCGGGCCCCCCACATGTGTATTGGCTGTCCCCCCGATGGCAGCCTTACATACAAGCATTGGTGCAAAGATAATCCCCACTTACCTGGTCTAATATCCTCTATATATTTTCTATATACTCTATACTTCTGTATACTCTTCACTACTAATGGTTCTTTTGTGACCCCCTCCTACATACTAACATAGGTGGAAATCAGATTTGAGCTACACACTGGCCGAGGAAGACTAAGCTCAAATTTGGCTCACTACAAAAGCCTACATTAGCAGTGGAGACCAAATATAAATTGCTTACATGCTGGTACCTGGTCCCAAGTCAACAAGTCAGCTTTGTTCCACACTACCCATGTACCCTCATCAGAGGTTGCACAGAGGTTGGCATATTTTTTAATATATGGTGGACACGCCCTACAGTTCATAGATTCTGGACTATTGAATGATCTACATGCTATATGGCTATCATATATGCAGAAACCCTATATGGAGCCCCACCCAACTATGATATCTGTTAACCTCATTAAACTGATGATATTGATACTGTAAAGTCTGGGGTTACAAGCAATTGTGGTAGTACTCTAAGACCATCTGCAAAGTCATTTTTAAACAAACAGCAGTAAACAAAAATGGCTTAATTTCAGCAAAATGACAACATAAAAGTCTGATTATCTTTAGCACAGTAACATCAACATAGTTACATCCACACAAGGCTTTTACCTGCAGGAGGTTTAGTACAGTCTAAGCACAGATAGGTGTCCTTTTATGAAACTGAGATCAGCGGCGATCCCGAGTCTCATCGCTCATCTCAGGTTATTACCAGTTTATGAAACTGAGGTAATCAGCGGAGAACATGTTCTCCGCTGATTATCGCAGCACAGTGAGAATCTGTAACTGACTGTCACAGAAACGGCCAGTTTATGAAGGTGCGATCTGTGACAGAATTCTCACTTTCTGATTCACCATTCCAGAGGTGGAGAATCAGAGAGAGAAGCGCGAAGCTGGCTGAGTATTCTGGAGAAAGCAGCACATCTTCCCCACCATTACACACCCCAAAACCAGCAGGTTAGGAATTTAGAGAGAGAGAGAGAGAGAGAGAGAGAGAGCATATAACATATATATATGTATGTGTGTGTGTTTATTTCAATGTGTATGTACATATATATACATATATATATATATATATATATATATATATGTAGGAAGGCCAGTATGGTGGCCTGAATTTATGGGAGGAGCCCGGGGGGTATTTAAGCAGCCCGCTCACCTGTGGTGCTTGTCGGTTTCCTGTGCGCGATATACGTCACTAGGCCGACTATTCCGATTTCAGCGTTCGCAAATACTTGGCTCACAAGTTCCCGCATTCGTGATCTCCGTGCCCGAGAGTTTTTGAAGTCCGCGTTTACCGATTCGTTCGCACCACGCGTCTGGCTGGGCTGTCGCAGGTAGGGTCCCCTCGGATTTTTGTTGTTATGTACGTTATGTCATGTCACTAAACCGTGATATCAGAATTACGAATCACTCGCAAATTTCACGAACGTAACCGCATGTGTATTACTCGCACTGTCGTCATGTTACCATTTCGCGTTATCTGAGGAAACCACAGCAACGCAAGCGTCGCTTCATTTCAGACAGGTCTTAATTGTTAAACATGTGTCAGTAGACAGCCATAGCGATTCGTAAATGCATAAATCTTTTCGAACCACGTCAGTTCGATACCAATCATTTCTCATTTCTGAAACATTTCTAAATACATTTCTAACATTTCAAACCATTTCAAATCATTTCTCATTTCAGTCACGTACCGCGCTCCGATCCGAATCCAGTCGCACCTAAAAGATGCACCGATTCGCTCCGGTGTGCCCCAGTAGTTACGGCCTCATTTCAGTACATGCTCCAGAGTCACGTCATTATCAGTCGTTATGACTCATCGATTCGTACCTCTGTCATGGTTATCATTTCATTTCCACGTATCACGCTCCGATGCGAATTCAGTCGCATGGAAATGCACCGATTCGTCTCGGCGTGCCCCAGGTATTAGCCACATTTCAGTACATGTTCCAGAGTCCGATTCGTAGTCAGTTGCTACAGCAGCACGACCGATTCGCGCCTCTGTCATGGCAAACAATATGTTACACCTGCACTTACCGCGCTCCGCTTCGAATCCAGTCGCATCCTCCATGCACCGATTCGTTACGGCGTGCCCCAGGGCTCGGCCTCATTTTTGAAACATGCTCCAGAGTCTGGATCATAGCTAGTCGCAGATATCGGGCGACCGATCCGCATCTCTGTCATGGAATTGCTACCATTTCACTCCCACAGCGCATCACCGTTTCGAAACCAGTCGCATCCGAGATGCACCGATTCGTCACGGAATGCCTCAGTTGTTTCGGCCGTATCCATACCTATACCAGAGCTCGGTGCGTTGCCAGTCGCAAAATGCGGCACAACCAATTCGAGCCTCGGTCAAGGTAAACATTTCTCTCATTTTGTTTCTTACTGCGCTCCGATTCAAATCCAGATGCATCAAACATGCACCGATTCGTCCCGGTGTGCACCAATGTTTTTCAGTTGCCTCATTTCAGTACATGCTCCAGAGCCCGGTTCACGGTCGGATCAGTCACGACACGACCGAGCCGGACCTCTGTCATGGAGTTCACTCATTTCATAATCAAGGCAAACATTTCAAATCATTTCATTGTCACAAGATTGTAAGCACCATACAAGTCATTGCTTCAAGTTAGTCAGCAAACCCTTCACGAACTATCACCTTTCATTTTCCTCCAGGTCAGTCAAAGTTCAGTAGGTCCACCCTGCACCAGGTTGGACGATATCCCCCCAGGTAAAAAATAAAAAAAATAAAAAAGTGGGAGAAAATAAGTCGGGTAAGTATGACTCAGGGAATCAAAGAAAAAACTTGAAATTTATGTCACCCCCAATAGGTTACAGTCAACCAAAAATAAGAGCTCAAAGACAGGATATTCTCACCAGAGCAACCATTTCGCAGGCCGGCAGCGAAGACTTCACGGCCCCTCTGTCACCTTCCCCGGTCTCAGAGAGCGGCAGCGTGCAGTCCCTCAGGGAATGGACTATCCCCAAACTGACGGCAGAGCTAAGACGCAGAGGTGTGCCCTTCCCCGCCACAGCGAGGAAAGGCGAGCTGTTCAAACTCCTCTTTCCCCCACCAGCAGCAGGACCCAGTACCCAGCAGGCATCCCTCCAGTCAATATCTTCAGCCATCTCACAACTTCACACGATGGTGTCGTCCCTGTCTACCTCGGTCACAGACGTACAAACCAGGGTGGCACTCCTGGAGGCACGACCGGCCGCGGCTATCCCCGACCAAACCGCAACCCAAACCTTAACACCCCTTCCTGCAGGTACCTCAGGCTGGAGCCCCATTGTCTACCCCTCCCATTTGGTTCCAACCAGTATCAGGAAGGACATTTTGGATGGCAGAGACGTCAACCTGGCCTCTCTCCTTATTTCTGTGCACGATCTGGCAGAAAATAAGGCCTACTCCTGGGGTGACATATCGGTGGTCCTTAAAGCCAAAGACCCCAGACTGAACCGCAAGTTATCCGTCCCAGAATTCACCCTGGCCTTTGGCATGCTGAGAGACGTCCTATGCTCAGCCGCCCCCAGCAGAAGGGAAGAGCTGGACTTATACCTCCATACAGTAGTAGACTTGGGCTACAAGTATGGAGGATTTTCCTTTAACGACTACCACCGTTCCTTTTCCGCAAAGGCCGCTGCCAGACTCACACAGTTCCAAACAACAACAAATTGGAGTCTCATGGACACAGAGCTGTTCTGCCGCTATTTTGCCGGCTTACGCTCACCCCTGTGTGCGATTTGCCAGTCCTCCACCCACACTGCCACCTGGTGCGCCAATGCGACAACCAGACGTCCCTTCGAATTTCCCTCTACCTCCGGTGCACTTCAGGGTCAGTCGGCCCCTGAACAAACGCCTCAGGTGGACAAATTCGGACGCCCAGTCCGAACCGTGGGAGGGGCAGCCATCTGCAATAATTACAATTACGGGTCCTGCAACTTCAGTCAGTGCCGCCTACTCCACATCTGCACCTTATGCCAAAGAGCGCACCCAAGAAACCTGTGCGAAGTCAAACAACAGAAGAGGGCATGACTAAGCCGGATCAACGTCTTATGGCTAGGACTCTACCTCACCTCACATCCCACCCCCTCCCTGGCCACCTACCTTATCCAGGGCTTCACAGTAGGCTTTCACACCGGCCTCATTTCACTACCCCACAGTACTTACGAATGTGGGAATCTTCGTTCAGCAGCCATTGACGAACAAGCCATAGATCGGCTCTTACAAGCAGAAGTAGACCGAGAGTACGTTATAGGCCCTTTCACTCAGCCCCCTTCCAGCACTTGGAGAGTCAGCCCTATTGGGCTTGTCAAGGGCAAATTCACAAATAAATTACGTTTGGTGTACGACCTGTCTGCGCCTCATTCTTCCCACATTCCCAGTCTCAATTCCCTGATCCCCTCCGAAGAATTCTCCCTAAAATATTCCTCCGTGGACATGGCGATACAAGCAATCATAAAAGCAGGTACAGGTGCCTGGCTTTCCAAAGCCGACATCTCGGATGCCTTCAAGCTCCTGCCTATCCACCCATCCCTTTGGTGCTGGCATGGCATCAAGTGGAAGGAGGCATATTATTTTGCCACAAAACTGACGTTCGGTTCGAAGAGTAGTCCTTGGCTCTTCGACACATTCGCTCAGGCCCTTGCTTGGATACTGTTACACAAGGCTCAGTGCCAAGAAGTCATCCATTACCTGTACGACATCCTACTAATAGAACCTCCCAGCAAGCCCCCAGAAGACCTCGACAAACTCAGAGTGATATTCGGAAATCTCAATGTTCCCATCGCCGAGCACAAAGTCGACGGCCCAGCACACAACATCACCTTTCTCGGGGTCAAATTAGACACCTGCGCTATGCAAGCCAGTCTCCCCCTCGACAAACTAACCCGTATCAGGGCGGTCCTTCACAAATTCACCCACACCAAGGGGTGCACCAAAAAGCAGTTACAATCTCTCCTGGGAATGCTTAATTTCGCCATGCGAATTATTCCACAAGGCCGCACCTTCGTGTCACGCCTGCTGAGATTCCTGTCAGAAACACAAGACCCTGACCAGATCCTAAATCTAGACTCCGCAGCAATAGCGGACCTATCTATGTGGGAGGAATTCCTGTCCGCCTGGAATGGCATATCCCTATTTATACCCATGGTTTCGGCCCAGTCACCCCAGGTGGTGACAGACGCTGCAGCCTCCACAGGTTTCGCGGCAATTTTTGGCCACCAATGGTTTTCAGGACCCTGGCCTCAACAGATACTGTTGATACCCGGCTTTATTCGAACATCTTCCCTCTTCGAACTCTATCCCATAGTGGCAGCTGCACAACTCTGGGGTCACCATTGGGCAGGGCAAACCATAGTCTTCACCACCGATAATCAGGCCACGGCAGACATCATTAACAAAGGCAGGTCCAAATCCCTAGCAGTCATGTCCTTCCTGCGCAGATTGGTACAACTGTCTTTACAACATCAGTTTAACATACACTGTGCATTTATTCCAGGCAGATACAATTTAGCTGCTGACGCACTGTCACGTTTTAACTACACCTCCTTTTTCAAACAGGTTCCCGGAGCCGAACCAGTGTCGGCCCCTATGCCTGTCTGGTCACAACTGACCCTGGACTAGTTCAACATTTACAAGGAGCAACGCAGCTCATCAATCACTCACTCTCTCATAACACACTCAAAGCCTACCAGACAGCTTGGAAGGCGTTCAATAAATTTCTCACATCCTGTCGTAAAGGACCAACAGATGTCAAACAGGTACTGGCCTTCACTTCATACTGCCACACTCAGCTGGCCTTATCTTACAATACCATTCGGCTATACCTAGCCGGCATACAACATTTCTTGACGCTTCAAGACCCCACAAAACCTTCACTATTCTCATCACACGCCATACGAGCCATCCTAAGGGGCATTCAGAAACAACAACCAGCGACCAGCACCAAGCGCTTACCCATTACGGTGCCCATCTTCAGGGATATGTCGACTATGCTGGCTACTTCGCCATTCGGTCTGCTCCCCAGCACGGTCCTACAAGCAGCCATATATTTGGCTTACTACGGGTTCTTGCGACCTGGCGAATTCACCTATAACAACCCCACAGACCAAGTACTATGCAGACGGCACTTGCTTCGCTACCAAGACCATTTCATCCTTCACCTCGAGGTCTCTAAAACCCAGCAAACAGGCTCGGGAGTGGACATTCACCTGTACAAAACCAATAACAGCTGGTGTCCAGTCACCGTACTCAACCGTCTCCTGTCACTCCTGCCTGAACAACCGGACACCAGTCCTCTTCTACCATTCCCAGTTAAACCCTTAAGCGCCTGTCAGTTTGTAAAACACATAAGGATACTTCTCCGCAATCTTCACCTTAACCCCAGTCAGTACTCCGGACACTCCTTTCGCATCGGAGCAGCCTCCGCAGCATCCCGCAATGGGGTTCCAGACCACGTCATCAAAAGACTAGGCAGGTGGAAATCAGCCTGCTTCGCCCGGTATATCCCCAATCCTCAAGTAGAGATGGCACAGGCATTTTCAAAACTGGCTCAATGAATAACTGAAAACCAATAAAATATTATACCCCTACCTGAATGTTTTTGCCCCCTTATTTTGGCATACCGGCCATTAGACCAAGGCACACTTTCAGGTCCATTTCATATGGTAAGTCCACACTTCCAGGTCTATTTTCGATGGTAAGTCTTATCTTAATTATAAATGTTATCCATGTCCATATCGGACATAGGGCTCCAACCATAAGTAGGAAGGCCAGTATGGTGGCCTGAATTTATGGGAGGAGCCCGGGGGGTATTTAAACAGCCCGCTCACCTGTGGTGCTTGTCGGTTTCCTGTGCGCGATACCCACCCTCCCATCCCCATTTCACAGCATTTCTCAACTATTCATTTCTCTTTACAGAATAATCATTTCTTAAACCAGGGTATGCCCCCTTATTTTGGCATACCAGCCATTAGACCAAGGCACACTTTCAGGTCCATTTCATATGGTAAGTCCACACTTCCAGGTCTATTTTCGATGGTAAGTCTTATCTTAATTATAAATGTTATCCATGTCCATATCGGACATAGGGCTCCAACCATAAATATATATAGATATATCTATATATCTATATATATAGATATATATATAGATATATAGATAGATCTATATATCTATATATAGATAGATCTATATATAGATATATAGATCTATCTATATATCTATAGATATATCTATATCTATAGATATATATAGATATATAGATGTAGATATAGATATATATATATATATATATCTATATCTATAGATAAAGATATAGATATATATCTATATATAGATATATATCTATATATATATATATAGATATATAGATATATATCTATATATATATATATAGATATATATCTATATATATAGATATATATCTATATATATATATATCTATATCTATATCTATATATATATATATCTAGCTATATATATAGCTAGATATCTATATATATATAGTTATATATAGATATATATATATATTTTTTTAGATGTTCACGTCTCTGGCTGGGTTCACACATGTGCGATGCATGAACCAACGTGATTCCTGTGCGGGTTTCCACATCACACCTGCATTGACATCTGCGCACCACTGCAGGAGTCAATGTAAAGTTAATGACACCCCAAGATCATTTCACAGATCGCAGTGCGAACTGTGTAACGGTGCAGGAATCGGATCGAATCGGTGTTCACACCCATGCAATCCGATTCCAGTGCGGACCAAATAAAGGGTCCTGTACCATTTTGGTGCAAATGCAATATGATTTAAATTTGCATCGCACAAACATTGCATGTGATATGCACAGCAATGCGTCATGTGCAATATCTGTGATTGCACAATTGTGATGCCAGCCTCTTTCTCTCTCTCTCTATTTACTGTATCTCACAAAAGTGAGTACACTCCTCACATTTATGTAAATATTTTATTATATCTTTTCATGTGACAACACTGAAGAAATGACACTTTGCTATGATGTCAAATAGTTAGTGTACAGCTTGTATAACAGTGCAAATTTGCTGTCCCCTCAAAATAACTCAACACACAGCCATTAATGTTTTAACCACTGGCAACAAAAGTGAGTACACCCCTAAGTGAAAATGTCCAAATTGGGCCCAATTAGCCATTTTCCCTCCTCGGTGTCATGTGTTACAAGGTCTCAGGTGTGAATGGGGAGCAGGTATGTTAAATTTGGTGTTATCGCTCTCTCTCGTACTGGTCCCCAGAAGTTCAACATGGCACCTTATGGCAACAAACTTTCTGAGGATGTGAAAAAAAGGAATTGTTTCTCTACATAAAGATGGCCTAGGCTATAAGAAGACCCTTAAACTCAGCTGCAGCACAGTGGCCAAGATCTTACAGCAGTTTAACAGGACAGGTTTCAATCAGAGCAGGCCTCGCTATGGTCGACCAAAGGAGTTGAGTGCACATGTTTAGCGTCATATCCAGAGGTTGTCTTTGGGAAATAGACGTATGAGTGCTGCCAGCATTTCTGCAGAGGTTGAAGGGGTGGGGGGTCAGCCTGTCAGTGCTCAGACCATACGCCGCATGGCAACAACCATGAATGCCAACATCTACTGTGACATGATCCCCTCCTTTCAGAGACTGGGCCGCAGTATTCCAACATAATAACGACCCCAAACACTCCTCTAACACAACCACTGTCTTGCTAAAGAAGCTGAGGGTAAAGGTCATTGACTGGCCAAGCATGTCTCCAGACCTAAACCCTATTGAGCATCTGTGGGGTATCCTCAAACGGAAGGTGGAGGAGCGCAAGGTCTCTAACATCCACCAGCTCCGTAATGTCGTCATGGAGGAGTGGAAGAGGACTCCTGTGGCAACCTGTGAAGCTCTGGTAAACTCCATGCCCAAGAGAGTTAAGGCAGTGCTGGAAAATAATAGTGGCCACACAAAATATTGACACTTTGGGCCCAAGTTGGACATTTTCATTTAGGGGTATACTCACTTTTGTTTTCAGTGGTTTAGACATTAATGGCTGTGTGTTGAGGTATTTCGAGGGGACAGCAAATTTTCACCGTTATACAAGCTGTACACTCAATACTTTACATTGTAGCAAAGTGTCATTTATTCAGTGTTGTCACATGAAAAGATATGATCAAATATTTTCAAAAATGTGAGATATATATTGTTTGACATAACATATATATTTATTGTAAATAACTGTTAATGATTCTTTATATATACATATATATAAATATATATATGTATATATATTATTCTACCTGCATTTAATTGTTATTATTAATGTAATTTTTATATAATTTTTAATTTATTAGTAAATAAAATTTTGTAAACCCTGAAATATGGTTTTACCCATGGCATGTTCTGTTACAGTTATATGGGTGTTTATCAATCATGAAATATATGTTATTTTAATTTATTAATAAATATTTATACTTGTATACTTTATTAAAATTATTTTTGAATGATTATAAATGTATTTTGCATTTATATGAATGGTGTATAGCTGCATTACATATGTTGATTACATTCATTTACTATACACCATTCACATTTAAATAGGCACATGTATGATCTTTAAATATTGATAAAAACAATATTTTTTTTATAATTAGGTTAACGTATATTGTGTAGGGGGGAATTTAACTTAATTATTTTATTAATATGTTGGGGAATAATGTGTGCTGATTCGTTTTCAACTTTTGTATTTTACAGTTCCTCATACTGTAATCCTGCTACATCACACGAGATTACAGTGAGAGGAGCCATTCTCAGGAGTTCCCGGCGTCTGTAGATCGCTTCTCAACTCAACATGAGAAGAGAGCTACAGACCTTCATAAACAGGCACTCAGAGGAGAGCGATGAGAATGCCTGAGAACTGAATAGCGGTATTTTACCGCAGTTTCATAAAAGGACACCTTAGAAAGCTTCCAGCAGTTATGTAGAATTCCAGACATCTTTCCACTCTAAACTACTCACTACTCTACACCTGCTCTAGAAGCTTCCTGTCTTTAAGGGCCTCTTCTTGGAGGTAAGTTAACTTCTCAGGGACCAGAGTCCATGTAGTCAGGGTTGGAGGTGCTCTCACACCCAAATATTTATTTGTACCTTTGAATTCAGGACCTAAATGAGGATTTACCATTCCAGAGATGACTGTAAGTCAGTCCTCTCCTCTCCTCCAGAGATTGACCATTGCACCCTTTACATCTTTCTTCTTCACCTCTCTATACCCTTCAGTACTGTTCAGTTATAGCATTGGCATCTCTGTCCATTACATTCCTAAAAGTGATAACTGTAATGCCCTGTACACACGGTCGGATTTTCCGACAGAAAATGTGTGATAGGACCTTGTTGTCGGAAATTCCGACTGTGTGTAGGCTCCATCACACATTTTCCATCAGAATTTCCGACGCACAAAGTTTGAGAGCTTGCTATAAAATTTTCCGAAAACAAAATCCGTTGTCCGAAATTCCGATCATGTGTACACAAATCCGACGCACAAAGTGCCATGCATGCTCAGAATAAATTAAGAGATAAAAGCTATTGGCTACTGCCCTGTTTATAGTCCCGACGTACGTGTTTTACGTCACCGTGTTTAGAGCGATCGGATTTTCCAACAACTTTGTGTGACCGTGTGTATGCAAGACAAGTTTGAGCCAACATCTGTCGGAAAAAATCCATGGATTTTGTTGTCGGAATGTCCGATCAATGTCCGACCGTGTGTACAGGGCATAATTGTAACAAAGTATTTAAAAAATCCAACAAAAAAAGTTGTCTCGAAGCGTCAAAATCTATCGGTATATGGCCATAAATTAACAAACCAAAAAATCCTCACAATCTGGGTATGATGCAGCCAGCTAGCCAACCAGTCTGGAGGACTGTCCGTTGCATATAACGTACTCACCGCAGTTTTTCAAAATATGAAGTTTGTATTTTGGATAGGGCATGGTCTATCGATCTTTTTTTAGCCATCTTCATATTGCTGAATAGTCTGCATATGTGGATGTTGATCTTTTCTTGTGCCAAACCCAGTATGGACCCGCAAGTATTACGCAATACTCTTATTTTATATGCAATGGACAATCTGGAACTGTATGTTTTTGGCTATTAATGTGAACTTGTATATTTAAACAATTTGCATTGGATATGCACTGAATTTTGGACTTTAATATCACTGTTCCGGTCTACATTAAATGGGACAATTTGTACATTGCATTCAAAAGATGTGTGAAAATGGGACTCCATAAAGACAGTCCTAAGCCTCTTACTGAATAATAAGTTTGAAGTCCTTTTCCTGGTGGGATCTGGGGACTTTACCTATACAATAACATGGGACTATTAGGTTCCCAAGCACTATGAACATTGGAAAATTGAATAAGTGATATTGTCCCAGAATACTTTACTGTATGGCTTTGTATACTGTGTACTGCAGATGCAGGCTAATATCACAATCTCTGTCAATATTTATTTATATCTTCAGAAAGCACTGAGCACTAGCAGGATTATAGTGAGACATGGTCTCCAAGACTGTGTATGACTGCCTTGTCTATTACCTTTCCCAGAAGTATCAGAATTTAAAAGGCAGGGAAACTGCATCCTTTTAATAATGATTGAGTAGTAACTGGCAAGTACTGTTTGTAAGACTGCCATACACTAGTTTTATCACAGATGTACGTCTAACTTATCTAGAACATCAGCTGAAGGGACAATACGCAGCAGATAACATGACAAGGTATGACTGCCATGTAATATAGAATATTACATCATTCTTATAAGTTGCACATAAACACCTTTTGGCAGATACTCACTTTTAATATTTTTTTTACCCTTTTCACACTGTATACTCCTAAGGATTTTTCTTTTTTAACTGATTGCCAGGATTATTGCTGGTTTACTGTAGATGTGTGCATCTGTAGTCTTTATGGTTTATATTATATCCTACAATGGTTGTTAATTTGATTGTACTCTCTTTGTATTAATAAATATATTATGATATTAAATATTGTGGTTCACAATGAATATAATTCGTTTTTGATGTACTGTACTGTATATACAAAGTTTGTCCAAAAAAAGTCCAGCCTTTGTTAAAGTGGTTATAAAGCCTAAACATTTTACCGTAATTCATTCCATATTTAGGCATCAGTATCTCCACCCATTCCCCCTTTTACTTACCTAAGCAATAATTCCATCCAGCACTATGCCCGTCTGCAGCTCTTCTCTCCCCTCACTTCCTGGTCATACAGGCTTTGCTGAGGCAGTGGGAGCCCTTTGCACAGCCAGTGACAAGAGAGTAGGGGGTGGGAATGAGTCCCACTGTCTGTGTCTAAATACGCAGACAGTGAGGCTTGAGAGTGAGCATATAAAGTGCCCTGGGTATCTTGAATCTTCAGTATGCAGTTGTCTGCCTAGTTTCATGGCCTCCCTTTTCCAAACTCTCCCCTTCCTGTGGCCAATGAATCCACTCATTACAGTGATAGACCAATGGTGAAGTAGAGGGCAGAGAGGCACACCAAAGCACCCCGATGCATAGAAGTAAAAGATTTGCAAAAGTAGAAAAGCCTGTGTTTTACCAGCATGCTGCAAAGTAGGACCCTTGTTTTCTGTGTGGAAGCAGTGATCTACTTTGCAGAAATCCAACACTCCACCTTCTGAGTCACAGCCAGTGTCTGGGGTTAAAACAAACATAAACCGCAGAAAAGAGTACCTAGGTACTGTGAATTTTAAAAGCGAGAGGAGAATACCAATCATCAGATTAGGCATAAGAAATTATATTCTCAATACCCTTGGTCTCAGTCATGTAACATAGGTCCATTTCCATATTTGTTGTAACACATTGCAGTCTGCTCCCAAGGACATGCCTTTTTTAATACACCTTTTGTTTTGATGTACCTGGAATGTATTTAGCTGACGTGAAGGTTTAATTGGGTTTTAGAAATGTAAAGGTTCGTACACGCTAAGAAAATCGGGGTAAAATTTGAGTCTAAGGAACGATCATACGATTTTCGGATAGTGTGTACAAAATGTTTGACAGCCAAATCCGACCTACAAAACGAAAATTTCCAAAGGGACAAATTCCACATTTCTTCTCTTATGGGACCAGAAGGAAGGCTATTGGTTTAATGTGTACTGTTTTTGTATGAGAAAAATCAGAAACAAAAGGCTGCGCATCATCAGAAATAGGGATGAGCCAAACACCCCCCTGTTCGGTTCGCACCAGAACATGCGAACAGGAAAAAGTTTGCTCGAACACGCGAACACCGTTAAAGTCTATGGGACACGAACATGAATAATCAAAAGTGCTAATTTTAAAGGCTTATATGCAAGTGATTGTCATAAAAAGTGTTTGGGGACCCGGGTCCTGCCCCAGGGGACATGGATCAATGCAAAAAAAAGTTTTAAAAACGGCCGTTTTTTCAGGAGCAGTGATTTTAATAATGCTTAAAGCCAAACAATAAAAGTGTAATATCCCTTTAAATTTCGTACCTGGGGGGTGTCTATAGTATGCCTGTAAAGGGGCGCATGTTTCCCGTGTTTAGAACAGTCTGACAGCAAAATGACATTTCGAAGGAAAGGATTTGTTGCAGCCATAAAAAAAGTCATGGTCCCAAAACGTTAATACAGAATACTGAAATTAAAACAAAATAAGACTTTATGTACATATTGTATCTCATATTCCTTCCTTACTTGTTCAAACATTGAAGTGTTTTTAATCAGACATTTCACCTTTTTAAATGCCTATTACATACTATAAGCCCAAGTACCAGGCAAGAGTAGTGACAAGGGATGTGTATTAAAGGGGAATGCTGTATTTTTTTTGACAGAATATTTTAAATACGCTATGTAAATAAAAGGATGTAATAGCTATGGTTGCAAATAGAAGAATGTGTATATTGGGTTACAAATAGATATGTTTTTGTGTTTTTTTTGGGGGGTGTGCATAATTCCTGACCCACACTCCACTAAGGCTGTTGTTTGATGATTGCTTCTAAATCTCACATGTTAGACTTAAAACTGCTATGTAATGGTTTAGATCAGGGATATGCAATTAGCGGACCTCCAACTGTTGCAGAACTACAAGCCCCATCATGCCTCTGCCTCTGGGTTTCATGCTTGTGGCTGTCAGAGTCTCGCTATGCCTCATGGGACTTGTAGTTCTGCAACAGCTGGAGGTCCGCTAATTGCATATGCCTGGTTTAGATGAAAAGGAAGGTCCCTGCTTATTTATTCCTGCTGTGTATGTCAATGTAGTTTGTGTGCTGCCTTTTTGGCTTTTGTATAAACTTTTTCTGTTTTTGCTTATCATAATCCTGCCATTTAACTTTTTTGGGGTTTGGGCTGAGGACTTCTGACCACCACAAAGTTTTGTCATGGTTTTTATTAGCTTGATTTGTGTCCCTGCTTTTCTAATGTGATTTGTTTAATGTATCTAATTTTTAGTGTCCTACCCTTGTAGATTATAAGCTCTTTTGAGCAGGGCCCTTCTAACTATATTGTCAAATGCTGGAGCATCATTTAAATGCCTTTTATTATTTTTTTGGCACATTAATGTAACAAATGTTATACTAATCTTGAAAAAAATGTTTATTGTTTTTGGCTTTATGTTTGACTTTTGCAGACTCAAAATACATGTTTTATAAGTGCAAACTATTCATACCCCTTCAAATCTGTATTAAATCTAGTTGCATACAAAAGTATTTGGTTGTGCACACATGCTTGTCCTTGATTAGAAAATGTAATGGGGGGAGAGGGAAGAAACCCCACCCCCCCAAAAAAAAAATTTCAGGGCTCTACTAATTATTTTGTGGACTGGGTAAGCCATAAAATATGTCGACCAAATGCACCAAATTACGAAAAAAATACTACAAAAACAATAGTTTAAACAAAATTTGGTTCAGGGACCCCCCAAAATCAATACAGGCACTTTGGGTCTGGTATGGATTTTAAGGGGAGCTCATTGCCAAATTTTTCAAAAAAATTGGCGTAGTGTCCCCCCAAAATCCATACCAGGCCCTTCATGCTCCCCCTGAATCATACCAGGCCGCATGCCCATAACATTTGGGGGTCCCCCCCAAAGCACCTTGTCCCCATGTTGATGGGGACAAGGGCCTCTTCCTGACAACCTATATAACTATGGGGCGTGGTCCCTGGATGGCGTCACCTGGAGACTCCGCCCTCGACATCACGGACCCATGATGAAGTCACAAGGAGCAGGGTATCTAAATGACATCATCCACCCTATCGCAGCACCGGAGGAGGTTCTTTTAAAAATTTTCAGTGAGTCGGCGGTCGAAGTGTTGGGGGAGGAAGAAGAAGAAGCCTGGAGGACGAAGCGAGGCAAGAAGAGGCCAGAGGAGAACTGGAGAAAGAAGGAGAAGACCGGACAAAGAAGCGGAGGAAGAAGACGAAGACCGGAGGAAGTAGCGGGGGAAGAAGAAGCCGGAGGAAAATTGGAGGAAGAAGGAGAAGACCGGAGGAAGAAGGAGATGACCAGAGAAAGAAGCGGGGGGAAGAAGAAAACATATTTAATAAAGAACTTGTCAAAAACTGTCTTTTGTGGTTTTTACTTTTTGACGCTCTTTTTGGTGAATGGGTAGGGGCTCAATGTACTCCATACTCATTCACATGGGGGTGTCGGGATCTGGGGGCCCCCAAAGCACCCTCCCTGTGTTGAAGGCATGCAGCCTGGTTCGGTGGGCGCTCGCTCGTCCCCCCCTTTCCTGACCTCCAGGCTGCATGCTCGGATAAGGGTCTGGCATGGATTTTCGGGGGACCTCACACCAAATTTTTTTACATTTTGGTGTTGGGTTCCCCTTAAAATCCATACCAGACCCAAACAGCCTGGTACGGACTGGTGGGGGTGGCCTATGCATTTTTTTTTTTTAATAGCCTGGTCGCGGCAATTGTAACCGCGAGTCATTTTAAATGGGATTCTTTTCTTTAGAAATGTCAGTTTTGCTGTAACATGTTTTGTATATGCTACAAATGCGCCACTTTACAGGCACATTAAGGGGAACCCCCAGGCACGATATTTAAAGGAATTTTTCATTTTCATTGTTGCACTTTAAGCATCATTAAAATCACTGCTCCTGAAAAAACGATTGTTTTTCTTTTTATTTTGTTTTATTGATACATGTCCCCCTAGGGCAGTACCCAGTACCCAGACTCCCATACCCCCTTTATGGCCAATTACCTGCATATAAGCACTTTTTCCTGTTTGGCTCCTACAGACTTCAGTGGGAAACTTAATTGACACTTGCAGATCTGCGGAATCGCCGATTAGCGCTGATTCCGAATTTACTAAGACATTTAATTCTAATAGCGTGATTTTTCAGGCACATGTTCACCTAGTTGAACTCTTAATGGTAGTGTGCCAGTACTTCCCAAACTCTGAGCCCGGGTTCACACCACAACGGGCTGCGGATCGCACAGGAGCGCTGTGCGTCCCTGTTCCATGTTTCAGGGACGAGTCAGGGCCGATTCAATGCCTGAATTCGGCCCTGAAACGCAGCCAAAGACGCACAGCGTTTTTGTGCAGTGCGCTCCGCAGCCGCCCCGGAGATATGTGAACCGGCTCCATAGGGAGCCAGTCACATTCTCCTGCTATGTGAATTAGATGTGCGGAAACGTACATCTAATTCGCATAGGTGTGAACTCGGGCTTAATAAATTGCCCCCTATGTGTCAATTTTCTGTAATGTTGTTATCATGTCTGTACAATATTTTTTTTTTATGTGAAACATATATACTCTTAAATGTAGACTTTTGGGATTAAAAGCTCCATGATGTGTGTCTATTTTCAAACTGTGGCCTACCCCAACTACATCAATCCTGACTATGGACTCTGTACAATATTTCTAACTTCAGAAACCGCGGGCCTAATAAAAAGGCTAACATAGTGTTCATGGAGCATGTACAATATTTCTGGCTTTTGTCTCAGATGAAATACACTCTAAAATTTATTTCATGATAAACCCTGACTTGCCACTTTTTCTTCAGTTGTGGCCCAGTAAAACTGCTTGCATTATGTGCAGTGAGTCTGTGCGATATTTCTGGCTATTGTCGCTGAAATAATCCAATTTTTATTTCATAATAAAAAGTGCCTTATCTCTTCCTTTTACCTTGCAAACCATTCAAGCTGATTGCATATTCTAAAAACTGCCTCATTCCTGGAATGTAGGATTGTGGTTTTGGACTCTGTTTTGACATTTTATTAAAATTTTACAACCATACAGTGCAGTAGTAAGAAATAAGAAGATTACAACCTATACTTTGAAATTGCTTTGCCACTGGCCAATTGGTATGAAGTTGAGGTCTTTAGCTTTATTTTTTGGAAGAGTACACTTTCCTACAACTTTGACATCTATTGTGGCTTTTACTTCTACTGCTCAATTTCAGATTATTGGGATTATCAGCTGCGGTGCCGATATCGGTGGACCCCAGTACAGGTAAGTGTCCGATTATTAAAAGTCAGCAGCTGCAGTATTTGCAGCTGCTGGTTTTTAAATTTTTGCAACCGTGGGCTGACCTCCGCTTTAAGTTAAAATTAATCAGATAGGGGTGATGCTGCTGTGTATAAGCCACAAAATAATGTAACAGTAAAAAAAATCATTTACACATGCACTCCCAGTTTACAGTGTTGCTGACATTTACCGTAAGAATTGTATTGTTCTGTAACACTGCAAACAGCTTTAAGACCATTTTGAAGGAAATGTTTTAGAGAGGAATGGTGTTTTTCCTATGTCACCCCCAAAGTAGCATAAAAAGGAAGGTCCTCTCCCCACTGAACAGTATTTTTTAACATTGTTCTTGTTCTACTTACACTAACCCCATACATACTTATTTTGTCTCTGCAATAGTAAAAAAGCAGTCCTTTCACCCATGCCAAAATCACTCAGCCCTGATATCCCAGTGCCAGAACAAAATACTCTTAGTCCCAGCATATGTACAATCCACATTTTGTAAAACAACAAAAACAGTTTTTTGGCTAACATCATTTATGTTTCATTTAAACCAAAGTAACAGTTTGGCTTTCATCTACCTCAAAAGACAAGGGGTTTAGAGTTAGAAGTTCTCAATGAAAAGCTTAATAACAAAAGCTGTGGGATTTATAGTGAAATTGTATATTATTAATGTTATGAAAGGAGCATTAATAAGGAACTTGAATAACTGTTTGAACTTTAATTTGTTCATTAACAGGATTTACCCCCTCACCGTGATAATTATTAGTTCTTTCAAGAGCATAGTGCAAACTCCCAGCTACAAAGTAAGAATGTGGCGAAAGTTAAATGCACGGTAATTAAATTGTTTAATTGAGAAGTTTTATGTAATAAAGTGATAAAAAGAGGAAATGTAATTAGAATTAAGTGTCCTTTAGTTATATTTCATTTGAAAACAATGGTCTTTTAAAACAAACTCCAAATGTTTGGTTCTTTTTTCTGGGCTAAGGGTGATCTTTTGTGGACTATGGAAAATATAAAAGTATATCATACCAGTGTATGGAAAAAAAACAGTCACAAAAAAGTGCTAAGAGTTTAAAAGCAAGCTGCACAGTCAGTATATAACCATCAGAAGATGCATGTTAATGAAGTTCTGAGAGGCAATTCACTACCAGGCAATTGAGATGAGCAGTCAGTTCACAATAGCACAGGAAGGTGGAGCAATTTACTACAAGCCTAGGAGGCAGGGCCAAGTAACTACAAATCCAGATGGGAAAAGCAATTTATTAGAACCACAGTTGAGTTGGGCAAATCACTGCAAGCTTGAATGGAAAGGGCAGTTCACAACAAGCATAGGTAGGAGGTTCGGTTTACTACAAAAGCAGATTTCAGAAACAGTTAACAACAATCTCAGGTGGGAGAGAAAGTTCACTACAACTGTAGATGGAAATGAAAAGTAAATGGCCCTTAAAGTGGCAATAGGTTAAAACCTCTGTTAGGTGTTAATTGATGTGTAAAAGATAAGGTTTCTATATTCTGAGCAACTAATATTTTAAAAGTCAATCAGAGAAAATTTTGCTTAGAGTCCTGATAGCCTTGCTCCTCCAAGTCTGGAATGCTATACCCAAGAGGCATAACATCTCCTCCTACGCTGGTTCCTTAACCCCTATTATGGGTAACCCAGAGTCACAACCTTCCCCTATTGGGCAGACACTAGGCCAAACTTGAATAAAAACCCTGTGTGAGATCACAATGCACCCCTCTTCATGCCATGGCAAATGACTAAGTTATTTCCAACTATGTGTATATGATTATTCCTGCGCTATCATGTGTGTTACAGCAGAGCTATTAGGAAAAGCTGCCTGCACCGAATAGGGTACAACCGGACCCTGCTAACAGATGAATGTAATATTAAGGTGGTGCTGCGCTAATCCTAGCAAAGACAACAGTTATATTGAAATAATAATACTAATCAACTAGAGGTCTAAATAAGCACACTTAGGTGTGGATACAAATAAATAAAAAAGTTATGGATAGTATGTGATCAATCCTGCGTAAAAACCAAACGCTAAAAAAGAAAGTGCAAGGTGCAACCACAATATATATATAATAACTATCAGTGAATATCCATATCCAGAAGTTACACTGTGAAAATAGCAAAAAGGTGCAACAGTAGTTGTAGGAGTAAATCCTCCTATGTAAAGTGCAAAATGTTCAATGTAACAGTAAATTCCTGTGTGTAGCATACACACAACAGGCATAGAAAACAAAGTGACTTGTGCAGTAACAGAATCCACGTGACTGATAATGCATAAACTTTAAATCAATCAAAGTGAGTGAACATATGAAAGTCCTCCTTCCCAGAGTGAAACCGGCTTCCTAGTATGCACATATAGCAGTGAAGTGCTCAGATATATCAAAATAGTGCTCCTCTTCATGTTCAGACACACACTAGTAAGTAGTGGCCCCCTACCTTAAGGTAATGGGGTAACAGCATATGACCAGTGTTGGGAGTACAATCCTTTCTTTTTCCTCCTCTATCCTCACGATCCTAATCTCTGAACATTATTCCCTCAGGTGGTAAAGGGGCACAGAAATAGAAAGAAGAAAGTTCACAAATAGCGTAATATTGTCAGGCTAAAACTTGATTTTATCAATATATAACATGGGTACTCACAAAGCAGCAGTGAAATAGTGGCTTATCTCCAACGAACGGCGAGCTCATAAGCCTCAATCAGCATAGGTGCCTGTCCCGTCCCTATGCGTGATGGTACGCAACACGTGACTTCATCAGGGTATAAGTGGAGGCACAATGAGTGTCTTTAAATAGCTGTCTAATACACAATACTTGTACATTTTCTTGTAGTCCTATAGAGGATACCATAGCGGCCATCTTCCCGAAGATATACGGGCACGGCCATTGTATTGGTTATCCACTGTATAACTATGCGGCCGTGAGAGGGACTATGGGCAGTACATCGTAACGTCAGCTGACTATTGACAGCCAATAGTCAGAGCAAGGCGTATACAATACCCTCGACTGTCAGCAGAGGAGGAAAAGACCAAAGCGTCCATACCGAATTTCATCCTTTGCTGGATTGCAAGTTTACCAGGATCCAGCAAAGGATGACATTCAGTATATCTTCGGGAAGATGGCCGCTATGGTATCCTCTATGAGACTACGAGAAAATGGCCGCCCAATATTGTGTATTAGACAGCTATTTAAAGACACTCATTGTGCCGCCACTTATCCCCTGATGAAGTCACGTGTTGTGTGACGTCACGTGTAGGGACGGGACAGGCACCTATGCTGATTAAGGCTTACGAGCTTGCCGCTCGTTGGAGATAAGTCACTATTTCACTGCTGCTTTGTGACTACCCATGTTTTATACTAATAAAATCAAGTTTTAGACTGACAATATTACACTATTTGCGACCTTCCTTCTTTCTATTTCCATGCCCCTTTACCACCTGAGGGAATAATGTTCAGAGATTAGGACCGCAAGGATAGAGGATAAAAATAAAGGATGGTACTCCCAAAATTGGTCATATGCTATTACCCCATTACCTTAAGGTAAGGGGCCACTACTTACTAGTGTGTGTGTCTGAACACGAAGAGGAGCACTATTTTGATATATCTGAGCACTTCACTGCTATATGTGCATGCTAGGAAGCCGGTTTCACTCTGTGAAGGAGGACTTTCATATGTTCACTCACTTTGATTGATTTAAAGTTTATGCATTATCAGTCACGTGGATTCTGTTACTGCACAAGTCACTTTGTTTTCTATGCATGTTGTGTGTATGCTACACACAGGAATTTACTGTTACATTGAACATTTTGCATTTTATATAGGAGGATTTACTTCTTCAACTACTGTTGCACTTTTTTGCTATTTTCACAGTGTAACTTCTGGATATGGATATTCACTTATAGTTATTATATATATTGTGGTTGCACTTAGCACTTTCTTTTTTAGCGTTTGGTTTTTACGCAGGATTGATTACATACTATCCATAACTTTTTTATTTATTTGTATCCACACCTAAGTGTGCTTATTTAGCCCTCTAGTTGATTGCTATTATTATTTCAATATAATTTTTGTCTTTGCTAGGATTAGCGCAGCACCACCCTAATATTACATATTTCCAACTATGCCATTTCTACAAAAAGCATAAAACATTAGGCTAGCTTCATAGGGATCTAACCCCATGTGATAATATGTGCCTCTCAGCCACTGAGTGTCCACGCACATCTTCCCCGCTCATCCATTCTACACCCGAGACTGGGAGAGAAAACTGGGTCATACCCTTCCCTCGGTGGATTGGAATAAAACCTTTCTCTTCAATTTCAGACTAACTATTACCTTGCAAGCTTAAGAGAAAAACGTAAAAATCCTGTCTAGGTGGTACAGAAGCCTGGTTATGCTACAATAAGATCATCCCAATGTCAGCGAATTAGGGGCCAGCCCGCTAGGTTAAGAAAGTGAAACAAGCCTTTCTTTGTTTTTCAATTGATCCAGGAAACCTGGACAAGAAAACGACTTCTGGCCTTTCTTGCCATGTTCTACTCATGATTAGGTGTTGCCATGTTCTACTCATCTTCATCTGTTCCAAGATCAGACCATTCTGGAAATCCATATTTTAACTAAGCCACCTAATCATGAGTAGAACATGGCAAGAAAGGCCAGAAGTCGTTTTCTTGTCCAGGTTTCCTGGATCAATTGAAAAACAAAGAAAGGCTTGTTTCACTTTCTTAACCTAGCGGGCTGGCCCCTAATTCGCTGACATTGAAATTTAACCAATGTCCCTACTATAAGGGAATGGGTTACTGAATTAAACAACGACATGAGGATGGAAGAGATACTGGCTGATACTAATGAAAATTTCAATAAATTCAGGGACTTGTGGTTCGCAGGGATTGATTTCTCTATTGTGGATTTAAACCAACTCCCCACTGGCGCCATACATGATATGAGCAATTAGTGCTATGCAACTAGGGACTAGTCTGGTACCTGTTCCTGTTCTCTCCTCTTTAGTTGATATCTAATTCCACCTAGCTACCATCTGCATGTTAGATTGAGCCAGTCATTTGTGGGATTACTATTGTTTTTCTGTTAACTTATCTCTGGCTGCAATTTGTGTAATACTGATATGGTCATTGAATGTTTCATGTTCTATCTTTACAGTTGATAAAACTGTTTGTATATCTGTTTGTATATCTTTGCTGAAGTGCCACAAACTTAACAAACTTTTATTCTGAAAAAAAATTATTTAGCGGATACCTTGCTTTCAAATCTAATATTCATATAGGACATAAAAGCTTTAGGCATCATAACCATATATAAGAAAAACTTAAAACAACTACACAAAGTTTCCATAAATTAAACAGGTTATATGCAAGAAAAGCCAGACTCCGGTGGAACATTGCTTTTTTTTTAAGATATATGAAGGGATAACATCTGTCCATGTGAATTGCATTTACAGATTTTCCCACATATAACACAATAAAAAAAAAAACCTGAAACAAAGATGGGAAAACAATTTAAAATCATCTAGCAAGAAAATTATGCAAATTGTATGTGATCTTTATACACAAGTAAATTTAGTAGGTGAAATGCAAACAAAAACAACTTCTCTAAGTTGTAGCATCTAAGAGAATTTGTGGGGGGGCGTGTCTGGTCGTTCAACAGGGAGGACGTGTGCTGCTCTAGCTCCGTCTGGGCTGATTGCATCCAGAGCCATCTCTACCCTTCCTCAACCCATCGAGGCTAGTTACACACCTCAGGGGTATCTGGACACTTTTGGCTACAGCCCCTGGGGACTATCCAACCTTTTTGACCCCTGGAAGCGGTTCGGGGCCTACAGCTCAGCCCGAGCCTCGGACGCCAGTCGCCATCTTGGGCCCTATCTAACACCCGGAGCCCCCGGATCTCCGCTGCTCTGGACTAGAGACCTCCGTGAAGCTCCCACACGGCACCCTGTCCGCACTTGGGATCCCCCCGTCCCAGTATCTTCCAACCGGAGATCCCTCCTCTGACGGGCCGACCTCCGGGGGTCCGACGCCATCCCGCGGCCTACCGCTCCGACCTACTCCACCTTCTGCACAGCGGTGAGTACCTGGATAATTTACCATCTATCACCTACCTCTCAATCGGCCCCCCCATCAGAGGGAAATCCCGTTCCTGGGCCCAAAAGAAGCCACCCGAGGCCTCCGCGCTATTGGTGCTCTCCCGGCCGGCCTAGACTGTCAGGAAAGTCCGAGGCTTCGGCCTACTCACGGAGGTCGGCGGCCATCTTTGTACTCCCTATCCACATTTGTGCCTTCACTTGCTCAGTGCAGCCATTGCTTATACTCATTTAGGCTCCGCTTCAATCAGATCTCCCCCTGATCTATAGCTGAGGGGGAACTTTCAGTACCTGCAAAGGGGAAGGGAGGAGAAAGAGAGAGAAGAGGAAAGAAAACATTTTTTTTTTTTTTTTTTTTTTTCCTTTTCACGAAAATCTCCACAAGCAACCACAGTATGTTGAAATATGTCCGACGCTGAGCAAATGTAAGTGAGAGGTGCCCCACACGGCTACCGGCCTAATAGTTCCAGTTATGCCTTCCAAATCAGCTAAATCTCGTTCTGCAGCAGGTAAACGATCTGGTAAAAGGTCACTGTCTAACTCAATATCTGCAGGCTCTATTCAACAATATTTGTCTAACGCACGCGGCACTCAGGCCCGAACCTCGAGACTAAGCGCCTCTCCCTCATCTCACGCTGCCTCAGTGAGGGGAAGCTCTCCAGCCTCTTCATACTGCTCTGATCTCATGGATGACCCAAGTTCCCCTGCTGGCTCCGAAATGACTACGCTGATGAGCGGTCTTAAAAAAGAACTTGCAGGCATGTTCCATAACTTGGAAAAGTCTATTAAAAAAGAGATAACTGCAGTTAGGACTGACATGTCCCACATCTTGGTCAGAGTAGAGGAGACGGAGCAACGGCAAGATACCCAAGTGCTAGCCATTAAAGAACTGCAGGACACTGTTACCCAGCTAGCATTTGCTCATCGGGCCTCCCTATACAAACTCGAGAACCGCAATCGAAGAAACAACATACGGGTCAGAGGCCTACCCGAGGCTACTGGAGATAGTGACCTAGAACCATCAATACGGGGCATTTTCAACACCATTATGGATAATCCTGTCACCGCACCACTCCGCTTTGACCGGGTACACCGGGCTCTGAGACCCCGCAATACTAACTCTGACCAACCTAGAGACGTTATCTGTCGCCTACATTACTTCGAAGATAAAAATGCAATTATGATGAAGATGCGAGGCCTGCCTAGCATAGATTTCGACGGGGCAACCATCACCGTATTCCCAGACATCTCCAAGGACACCTTAGACCGTCGCAGAGCTCTAAAGCCGCTTCTTGACCTCTTGCGTACAGAAGGGATCACATATAGATGGGGCTTCCCAGCCTGCCTGATTGCCACAAAAAATGGCCGATCCCACACACTAAGGTTCCCGGAGGAACTTACAACCTTTTCGCAAGCTCTTAATCTTCCGCCCGTGGAACTCCCAGGCTGGCAGGATGCCCCCTATCCCCCCTCCTCTTTGCCATTACCTTGGAACCTTTTCTAGCGACAATTAGGAACAATGATAATATTCAAGGCATTCGAGTTGGTAAGAGTTCCCATAAATACGCAGCATATGCTGACGACATATTATTTTTTATTCAACAACCCCGCATCTCCATACCTAACCTAATGTCAGCATTTTCCATCTTTCAGTCAATCTCTAATTTCAAAATAAATCTATCCAAATCAGAAATTTTAAACATTAACTTCTCCCAATCCGAGGTGTCTTCCCTGAAACCTCTCTTCCCCTTTAAATGGGAACCAAAACATATGAAATATCTAGGTATTTATCTCACTCCCAACCTTCACTCTCTTTTCCGACATAACTATATTCCATTGCTTAACAGGATTAGGGAAGATCTACGAAAATGGTCCAGTTTATCCCACACCTGGCTAGGTAAAGTAAATATTATTAAAATGAACATATTACCCCGCATACTCTTTCTTTTTCAAATGCTTCCACTAGGGGTTCCAGTGGGGTTTTTCACCATTTTGCAAACCATGATCTCCCGTTTTGTTTGGAGGAACAGTCACCCCAGGATATCTAGAGAGATACTGTTTCGCTCCAAGATGTCTGGGGGACTGGCACTACCTAATTTTAAAGCATACTATCAGGCGGTTGTACTTTCTAGGATAGCCGACTGGAAGTATGCTCTTGATTCAAAATTGTGGGTCCAACTTGAATACCTTTTGAGCGGTGTTGATCTATCGGTAGTTCCTTGGATACCCCGCTCCTGCAGGAATCTTGATCGATCCACCTCAACACTCACTATATCCTCATTAGCTATATGGGACGCCCTACATAAAAAATTCTCATGGGGGTATAACTCCCCTTTAACACCCCTCCTTAATCACAAATATTTTCTACCAGGTTTATTAGATCCCGGTTTCCAATCTTGGAGACCAAGAGAACCTTTCTTATTACATCACGCCCTCCGTGGCAATACACTTAAACCATTACATTTGATCATCGATCCCAAACCTGTCTCGTTTATCGACAAATGGAGATACCATCAATTACAATGTTTCTTAAGCTCTCTCCCTCATCCGCTTAGAGGTTTGCAAGATCTAAATCGAATAGAAGAAATATTCTACCCAAAAGACCCTCCCTTACATAGTATTTCTCTATTTTATAGAGCTATTATTGCCCTTCAAAATCCTGGGTTTCCACCCTTTTTGGTAAAATGGGAGACTGACCTGGGTTCCCCCATCTCAGACAATCAAAAGGACAGGGTCTTACAATTGGCTCACACTTCCTCCCTTGCTTCTAAGATGGCAGAGGTCAATTATAAACTACTCACTAGGTGGCATTACACCCCCGTTAGACTTCACCAAATGTTCCCCGCCAGTTCCCCATTATGCTGGAGGAACTGTGGGAACGAAGCCACTCATGCACATATCTGGTGGTTTTGCCCACTCATCCGCCCCTACTGGATGGCCATCTGCAATCTGATTTCACAGATTATGGAGGTAAATCTACCCATGGACCCATGGACTATCCTTTTTCATGCCTCTACAACCTCCATAGGCTCATATAAACGTTCACTCATTCCTCACCTTTTGAACACAGCCAAAGCCTTAATTCCCACCTTCTGGGGCCAAGCAGCAATTCCGTCTATTAGGACTTGGTTGCAGAAGGTTGATGAAGTTCAACTCATGGAGAGTATTACCCATAATATCAAAGGGACTTCAGAAAAACACTCAGCCACCTGGGCTCCTTGGGTGGTTTTTCAGTCCACCTCCTCATATAAGGATATTATAGTACAGATCTCATAAATTTATTACTTTTATATCGTCACAAAATTTCGATCATTCAACATTTTGCACATGTATGCCAACACCCCACCTTATCCTCTTTCTTCTCATTTTACCCTCTATCCTATTTACTATCCCCCTTATTTTTTTCCTTTTTCATTTCCTCTCCTACTATCAAGTTTTCTGCATCTCAAGCTTTCTGTTAGCTTCATTATTTCTCTCTTATCTTACTGATGCAAGGTTTTTCATCTTGTTCTTACACTTTGATTTCTATGTTTACTCTGAAGGAATGTTTTCCTTTTTCTACTCAATTACTACATTGATTCTCATCCTCCTTTCTGAATATACAGAACTGTTTAATATATCTCAGGCTTCTTGACACTCATTGTATATATCCGAGCATTGAAATTGACTTTGCTTCTCATAATATTTGTACCCAGTTTGTGACATAACTGTTTATTTTTGTAATTATTTTCTTTAATAAAAATTTATTAAACAAAAAAAATCTAAGAGAATTTGTCTATATGTATCCAAAAAAATGCAAAATTTAAACAACTTTGGAGAGAGTACCAAAAAAAAACTATTTGAGAACGATTCACAAGCATACAAGGCATGCTTATGTGTATTGAAGCACATGTCCCTCAAGCCATCCTGAAAAGCAAAAAATAGCATTTATAGAAACTAACGTTGATCCTGAAGTGGGTCAGATAGTCCCCCTTTTATATCAGGATCTGAAACCTAAAAATATACTACAAAATTTGTAAGGCCCACTATAAATCCAGATGCCAAATTGATAATATAAACAAAAAGAAAATAACTTAGCACTTCCACTTCATGAGACCACAGTAACACATTTCTTTGCTAAACCCCCAGAGAGGTAAAACACAAGATATATTCTATAATATACTGTATTCTATTGCACAAGCAATTCATAACTCCTTAACATGGTCCGCTCAAAGTACATATCCTCCTTCGTGATTTTATCATCTTTTTTTATGCCACCAAATGCCAGTTTTCTTTGAACTCTTATGACTCCATACACATGACCACAGAAGACAGTTTTAGGAATAAACACACACAAGGAATTTTGGTCTGGAAGCATTCCCAAATAAAGAATATCAGGACCTTTTATTTTATTTTCAAGAGAAATTAAAACACGGTGACAATTGAGCAACTATCTGTTAGATAGTTGCTCAATTGAAAAGGTTTGATATTTTGCCCCTCCACAAAACACAGATTCATTTGAAACAATTAAAAGCCTGTGCTTGCCAGGAAAATAATTTAAAGTTATCTGCATGTGACAAAAAGAAGACGCCCCTTTGAAAGCCTCATAGACTAGTGTCAACTGTGTAGAGAGTGCAGGGCTCTTAAAATGTTAAAGTGATTGTAAACGATCACCTTGTAAAACAACATATTGCATTTAAAATAGAAAAGAAAGGCAAAACATTTTTGAATAGATAGAAAAAAAATATTATGAATACCTTTTTGCCCTTTTTTAGAAGTGATCAGATTCCCTCTGTTCTCAGCTGCATAAGAGCTGGGGGGAGAAGAATCAGAAGCAGACTGATCTTCCCAGTGACAGGCTGCGCAGCGAGGGCATGTCAGGACAAGCATAGCTAGAGAACTGACCACTGTGTGCTCTCCCGCTTAGTGTGGTCAGTTTTTAATAGGAAAGCAGAGGGACTGGCAGGAACCCCAAGGATTTCACATAAAGGAAGCAATATGAAGAGAACAGGATACTTTTCAGGATACTTTTCCACACAAGTACATGGTGCAGCAGGCACATATCAGGAATATGAAGTGTTGGGGTAACAAAGGCTTTATGGGAGCTATGTGAAGAAGGGCAGGTAGAGGAGGAAGAGAAAATTGATGAAAGCAATTGTGTAAGAAACAGGTAAGTGGAGAATTCTTTCAGGTCTCTGTCATCAACATTTCCATCTTTTGCCCTGAACACCAATGTTGTCGCCTTTGTCAGCTGAGCATTAAAATATATTGCTCAACTAGTTGTGAATAGGATCAAAAATGGAAATCTAAATGATAAGTAATTATGTACTTTTAGATGTCTCTCTAGATATAATGTTATCTAAACCGGCGGTAATGTGGTGATCATCAACAGTAAATTTGTATCTTTTTGTGAAAAAAATATAAAAAAACAGAAGTTGATATGTTAAAGAACTACAACAAACCAAAATGACTTACCAGAAAGTGTTTTTGAGGATTATTGACTGCTGTAGCTAAAAAAGTTAAAATAAAGATACAGACTCCTTTTAAAAATTACAAATTCTCCTACATCCTATGCCTTGCTAAAGGTGCAAAACTATCCCTCACCATAAAAAAACAGACAATACGTGAAATTATTTCCCCAAACAACATGTGGCCTCGCTACTTTCATATGTTAAAGACACACATAAATTGGTCAAAATGTTAGGGGATTTAAATGTTCCTCCAGATACCTGTGTGTCTCTGGATGTCCAATCATCGTATATGAGCATCCCTGATAGACAAGGTATAAAATGTGTCAGGAAAGCAATACAAAATTCTTATGTAAGATCGCAATGCTTCTTGAGTTTTTCCTTCTCCAAAGAATAACTTTTTTGTACTCTCACTACCTCTAGATGTAGGCGACAGTGATAGATACTACTTGTGCATCATCTTATGCAAACCTGTATCTGGGGGGAGTGGGAATGTAGCATTTGCAGCCATTATGGTCTGTCTATACACCTGTGCCATATTTTATTGAGGCATGGGTACATAGACAGTATCTTTTCTTCCTGGATGGGACCAGAGACAATGTTATATTAATGCATGAAGATTTTAAATGTAAATGATGAATAACCTGCATTCTACAGTGTCAGTGAATAAGGATAGTTTGACATTTTAACCACTTCAGCCCCAAACCATTTGGCTGGCCAAAGACCAGAGCACTTTTTGCTATTCGGCACTGCGTTGTTTTAACTGACAATTGCGCAGTCGTCTGACATGGCTCCCAAACAAAATTGATGTCTTTTTTCCCACAAATAGAGCTTTCTTTTGGTGGTATTCGATCACCTCTGCAGTTTTTATTTTTTGTGCTATAAACAAAAAATAGCGACAATTTTGAAAAAAACGCATTATTTTTTACTTTTTGCTATAATAAATATCCCCAAAAAATATATAAAAAAACATTTTTTTTTCCTCAGTTTAGGCCGATACGTATTCTTCTACATATTTTTGGTAAAAAAAATTCGCAATAAGCATTTATTGATTGGTTTGCGCAAAAGTTATAGCGTCTACAAAATAGGGGATAGTTTTATGGCATTTTTAATTTTTTTTTTTTAATTTTTTTTTTTTTTTACTAGTAATGACGGCGATCAGCGATTTTTATCGTGACTGCAACATTATGGCAGACACATCGGACAATTTGACACATTTTTGAGACCACTGGCATTAATACAGTGATCAATGTTAAAAAAAATTGCAGCGATTACTGTAAAAATGTCACTGGCAGTGAAGGGGTTAACACTAGGGGGGCTGTAGGGGTTAAGTGTGTCCTAGGGATTGATTCTAACAGTGGGGGGGAGGGGCTATGTGTGACACAACACTGATCACCGCTCCCGATTACAGGGAGCGGTGATCAGTGACATTGTCATTAGGCAGAACGGGGAGATGCTTGTTTACATTAGCCGGACCTGCAGTCACGGAACTCCCGGCGGGCACGCACACGCCTGCAAGCCGCCTCTTAACGAGCCACGTACAGGTACATTAATCTGTCTGTACGTGCCCTTCTGCTGCAGTATATCTGCGTGAGGCGGTCGGGAAGCGGTTAAAAAAATATATCATAAAAGAAATAGATGGCTCCATCTCCTCTTCCCTATATTATAAGACACCAGCAGAAAACACAATCTTGCATACCAATAGTTTTTTTTACACACTTATGCCCCGTACACACGGTCGGATTTTCCGATGGAAAATGTCTGATCGGAGCGTGTTGTCGGAAATTCCGACCGTGTGTGGGCTCCATCGGACATTTTCCATCGGATTTTCCGACACAAAGTTGGAGAACAGGAGATAAAATTTTCCGACAACAAAATCCGTTGTCGGAAATTCCGATCGTGTGTACGCAAATCCGACGGACAAAGTGCCACGCATGCTCAGAATAAATAAAGAGATGAAAGCTATTGGCCACTGCCCCGTTTATAGTCCCGACATATGTGTTTTACGTCACCGCGTTCAGAACGACCGGATTTTCCGACAACTTTGTGTGACCGTGTGTATGCAAGACAAGTTTGAGCCAACATCCGTCAGAAAAAATCCTAGGATTTTGTTGTCGGAATGTCCGAACAAAGTCCGACCGTGTGTACGGGGCATAAGTCTAATACTGGGAATTCCTATAGGCCTCTATCAAAAAAATTTTAGAAATTGTTCAGAGGAAGTCATTTATCTGCTCGTTTGGGACTCTAATATTTACTATGTTGGAACAACAAAACTTTTAAGATCAGAATTTTTAATCACGTCTCAGATGTATCAAATAAAAACATAAGCGCATTTGCAAGGCCTTGCTCACATGGGAGCTGAGACCTGGATACCGTGAATTTACTTTTTTTTCTGTGTTCCTAACTAGCAGGTGCTGCTTGCAGGCAGCCCTTTCAAATCTATGAGGATGCAGCGGCTGCCTGGACACTGCATGGACACTCATTCTAATGTTATATGTGTATGAATGCAGGTGAGTGGCTCTGAATGCAGACATTGTGGTCTCTTGTATTCAGAAACTGTTTGTCCTCCTGGGTCCAGGATAAAAGAGAGAGGGAGTGATTACAACAAGAGCTTGTAAAAACTGTAAAGGAAGTGGATCTATGGATCACGGTTGCATGTTCCACTACATTCAAATGATTCAGTAAATCTTCCCTATGAAGAGGGGATTTTTCAGTAATCTAAAGAAATCTTTTTTTTTCAAATCTTTTCATCTTTTTTTCATCACTTTTTTTCAGCTTTTGGCATAGCTTTTCCCTATGTTGATTTTATGGTGGTTCTAGATGGCTTTAATCTTTTCCAAAAAAAATACATACAATACAATACATAATAGAGATGATACTATAGTGCATATGTACAGTATACACATATGATAATATTCATTGATTGTTATATTATTTTTATATCATTGTAAAAACCTATAGCACCTTTTACAATGCTAGCATATCATGGGGTTAAAATAAAATAAAAATTCTGTATGATCTCTTGACCGTGTTTGCATCCTAGTTCAGAAATGCACTGAGATTCATTATGAGAATTAGGAACATACTGTGATCTACAGATTAGGCATACCAGGAATGCCTAGCTTCAAAGTCACAGGCACATATTGCAGCATTACTGCTTTCTATTTGAGGAAGTCACCAGGAAATGCATCACAAACACAGTTTCTGCCATACAGGACCCCCTTATAACCAAATGTTCTCCAACACTAGGACAGAGACTTATTTTATTGATGACGCACACAGCTGTGTTTTCTTTATTCAATAGAGTGTATTACATCTGGAGGATATTTACCATGAATTTATGCATGGGGTATGCAATGTTCGCAAGACTCATACCTAGATTTGGGTGATGTATCCATGGCTGTTTCGTAGCTTATACAGAGCTTTATGAGTACATGTTATACATTTGTATGCAATTCATATCAACTTAAGGCACCACTAAGGTTGCATGATGCACAGCCAATTAAGTGCAACAATTCAAAGACTGAGTTTGTGTAACTTTATTTATGCCATTTGGAATTATAACATTCTATTCTAACTGTCTTGAATATATACTGATGTGTGGCTATTAATACAATAGCTTGCAAATGGTAATTGTTTGGAGACTGATCTGTAATGTATGATAAATGAATATGTCTGACTAGAGATGGGCGAACGGTTCGGCCCGAGCATAAGTTCGGGCCAAACTTTTGCTGTTCAGACATTCGACAAACAACCAAACAAACGGGTCGTTTGACCATTTGTTCGGCCCCCCGACCAACCACAATGCATTGCGGCGCTGAATAGTGCATTGCAAGCCCTGATTGGCTGAAGCAGTGAAAGCTTCAGCCAATAAGGGCACAGAGCACTGTCAGAGTCATGATTGGACACTGTCATCATGACTTTGTCCAATCATGGCTCATTCCTGCCCCACAATATAAAAGTATTCTTTCAATGGCAGGCATTTTCAGTGTGATTTAGACATAGAGAGAGATAGAACAGGGTTCTGTTCAGTGCTATTAGTTAGTTAGTGTGCTATACTGTGTTATTTTTCTTCAATTGTCAGTGTAGAATATTAGTTTAGTGTCAGTTTATGGATAGTGTGAGTGTAGTGAGGAGGACCATCATTCAGCTTTGCATAGTGTGCAGCTACAGTAGGGACAGCTCAGATAGTTTCACTGTAGTGTAGTGAGACCGTGTCATTCATACATACATACATTAGTGTAGAGTAGGGACAGCTAATATAGTTTCAGTGTAGTGTAGTGAGACCATGTCAGTAATCTGTACATTAGTGTATAGCTAGAGTAGGGACAGTTCTGATAGCTGTAACAAAGTATTCTAAATAAATAAAATAGTGGCGCTATGACTAAGATATCCTAAAATGTTAATAAACCATAAAGTAGTGATACCTACTGTTATATACCATTAACCTAAAGTGCTAGTATTAAACAATAAGCAATACGTGATAATTCAAATAATATTAATAATGATATAATAATGAAACTGAATAACTTCCATAAAAAATCATAAAACAGTCCGTGCGGTGTTTAAACTGTTACATAGAGTCCAAGCCAAATAAGTGTGTTGCATTAGTGAATCAAAAGTTGTGATCTTCCTCTGCCATACAAAAAATCTCCTCCACCACACCGATCGTGATTGTGTTCCACTCTAATGGAGCCACACTCACCAAATACATATGCCTTGCATTCTCATGCGCGGCATGTAAGCATTATAATCATCCCTCCAGGGGGTCACTCAGGTTGGATGGAGCTGGATCCACAGCAACTGGAGCTCTTTACTAAGCAGCACCTCTCAGCAGGCAAAGATGTATCACCATGCAAGAAAAATAATGCCTCCAATGGTGTGATAACGTTTAAAAAACATTTATTAAATAAAATTAATGAAACCTTCTAACATTGTACTCACATTTGTAAAAAATTAAAACAGCATATACAAGACACTCCTTGTGATTGGTAAGAACAATGCACTAGTGATCACGGTGGATCCGGGATGCAGCCTAAGAACTCTCACCCCTTCCCTTGCTGGATCCACAGCACTACGAGGAAGTATCAGCCGGCCACAACAGATCACAGTGCGTCATACGCCATTGCTAGGTTGCCGTACAGCCACGCCTCCGACATGTTTCGTCATATTGACTTCTTCATAGGATTGGCTGTACGGCACGGCAACCCCTCCCTTATATTCCCCACACAGGAGACTGGCAAACGCAATCCACATCGCACAGACTCCCGGTGGAAGTGATGTTAGAGTGCCTGCGTGCACTGGCAAACGTGATCTACATTATAACAGACTCCTGGCGGAAGTGTGATTAGAGCGCCTGCGCGCATACCGTGTCCCCGTGAGTGTAATGCACCATTCCCATGGCACATGCAGCACAGGCAGCAGCTATGAACATCTAGCTAGTGGTAATTGATAATGATAAACATATCCTTTTATGGCAGCATGCAGTTAAGAATGATGAAACACCATACAATCGCAGCATATAATATAAGAATGTAGTACACATCCCCCCACATGACAACTGCGAATTCATTGGTGTAAATTAACTGCTTAGGTAAAAGGTTCTGATAGCGTCAGTGTAGTGACGGTTGAACACCCTCTATTTGATTGCGTTACTGCCAGTTTAGCGCCATTTACTTCTGTGTGCGTTACTGCCAGTTTAACGCCATATAGTTCTGTGTGCGTTACTGCCAGTTTAACGTCATATAGTTCTGTGTGCGTTACTGCCAGTTTAACACCATATCGTTTTGTGTGCGTTACTGCCAGTTTAACGCCATATAGTTCTGTGTGCGTTACTGCCAGTTTAACACCATATAGTTTTGTGCGTTACTGCCAGTGTAACGCCATATAGTTTTGTGTGCGTTACTACCAGTTTAACGCCGTATAGTTCTGTGTGTGTTACTGCCAATTTAACGCCATATAGTTTTGTGCGTTACTGCCAGTTTAACGTCATAAAGTTCTGTATGCATTACTGCCAGTTTAACGCCATATAGTTTTGTGCGTTACTGCCAGTTTAACGCCATTTACTTCTGTGTGCGTTACTGCCAGTTTAACACCATATCGTTTTGTGTGCGTTACTGCCAGTTTAACGCCATATAGTTCTGTGTGTGTTACTGCCAGTTTAACGTTATATAGTTCTGTATGCATTACTGACAGTCGTTACTGCCAGTTTAACACCATATCATTTTGTGTGCGTTACTGCCAGTTTAACGCCATATAGTTCTGTGTGCGTTACTGCCAGTTTAACGTCATATAGTTCTGTGTGCGTTACTGCCAGTTTAACACCATATAGTTTTGTGTGTTTCTGCCAGTGTAACCCCATATAGTTTTGTGTGCGTTACTACCAGTTTAACGCCATATAGTTCTGTGTGCGTTACTGCCAGTTTAATGCCATATAGTTTTGTGCATTACTGCCAGTTTAAAGCCATATAGTTTTGTTCGTTACTGCCAGTTTAATACCATTTACTTTTGTGTGCGTTACTGCCAGTTTAACACCATATAGTTCTGTGTGTCACTGTACGTTTGGCGCATTATATTGCAGTATATTATATCCATGGAGTGTGTCTGTGTAGTGTGAGTACTCAAATTAAAGTGCACCAATTTGAGTTTGATTGATTTTACATTGATTAAAGTGCATCTACGTACAGATTTCAACTTCTTCTTTACATTTGATTATAAGCACCGCCCCCTCCCTCCCAATAATGTCTGGGAGGACAACAAGGAGAGGCAGACGTTCCCTTGGCACTGTAAGGGGGCCAGCAATAAATGTGTCCACAGGCAAAGGTGGACATGGTGGTCAATCCTCAGGCAGGGCATAATTTCCTCTGTTTAGTGAGTTTGCCCATGCTATCCAGCCACAGCATGCAGAGGTGGTGGCGGACTGTCTGACTAAACCTTCCTCATCCTCTGTCACGCAAGCAGAGACAAGTGTGCAGTCCCCTGCAGTTACCAGAGTGGATAAATCTGCCTCCTTGTCCACATCTATTCCTGCCATAGCCCCAACGTCAGCTATTGAGGAGTCAGCTGAGTTATTTGACCACAGCATCAGCCACTTGCTCCTTGATGATGCCCAGCCATTACTGGATTCAGATGTTGGTTCTGAGGTTGAGGATGACAGGAACATGAGCCTAAAGAGAGGGAGGAACACTGGTAGACAAATTGGCATTCATGTTCCCCAAGCCACAGCGTATTGACAAGTTGTCTCCAGTGGTAATGATGAAGATGGAGGAGATGATGATGAGGTTACTAATGCGACTTGGGTGCCAGATAGAGCAGAGGAGGAAACTGAAAATGAGGCGGCACAACCCCAAGGAGGCCAACCTCAAGAAAGAGTAGAGAGCAGCCACCCTATTCCATCACATTCTGCAGTTGGGCCTTTTTCAGCACTTATGCAGCAGATCACACTGTTGCTATCTGCAAACTGTCTCAGTCACATCAAACGTGGCAAAAACACCAACCATATTCATATCATTGCAATTTTTTCTGCCTTCATCAAGAGCACCTCTATAGGGTTACAGTGGGAAGGCGCCCCCGACACCCAAAGAGTAATTTTTCTGCACCTGTTTGACAGTGGCAATTTTTTACATTAAGGCCAATTCTTGCTTTTATCAAGAGTACCTCTATAGGGTTATGGTGGGAAGGTACCACCAACACCCAAAGACCAATTTTTATGCACCTGTTACTTCTATACAAAGTCAAAGTGACACCAGAATGTATCCAAAAAATCTCTAATCTTGTTCCCAGTGCACTACATTGTGGCCTCATCATACACACTGGCTCCCCAGCTGTTGCTGAGCAAAATAAAGGCAGCTTGTGGGGAAAATGTAATTTGTTTGGCTTTATAAATGCAATTATTGCTGCAGCAGATTCTAGACATGGTACAGATCTGCCACTTTACAGGTAGATTAAGGGGACCCCCCAGGCACTATATTGGAAGGAATTTTTCATTTTTAGGCTTTCACCTAAAAAATCAAAAAATCACTGCTCATTTAAAAATGCGTTTTTTCACAAACTTTTTTTTTATTGATACATGTCCCCCAGGGCAGGACCCAGACCCTTATAACCACTGTATGCCCAATTACTTGCATGCCTTCAAAATGGGCACTTTTTATTTTTGACGTTCGGGTCCCGTTGATTTTAATGGGATTCATTATTCGTGTCCGAACTTTCGCAGTGTTCGGAAGTTCTGGTGCAAACCGAACATGGGTCTGTTTGGCTCATCCCTATGTCTGACATATCCAGTCCTGGAAAATAATCAAAGTTCAAAATCTTAGGGCTCTTTCACATGGGGCGGATCAGTGATTATCCACCCCGTGAACACCCGCCGCCGATCCCACACTGTGTAGCGACGGACCCTATGGGGGATCGGATGATGACGGACCGTAGAGTCTGTCGTCACCCGATCCGATCCAAAAATGGATGGGAAAAGTAGAGTTTTCCTCCGTTACACTTTTCGGATCGGAGCGGGTCGGATGTCAGCGGACATGTCACTGCTGACATCTGACCCTCCATAGGGATACATGTATGTCTGTTTTTCATCTGAAAACGGAAGGATGAAAAACGGACATACGGATCCCCCGTGTGAAGGAGCCCTTACATTCACTTTCTGTAGTTTACACAAGAATTTCCTTTCTTTACCTATATTACAGAATTTGTACCTCCATACCCGGTTATTTCTTTCCTTTAATTTAGGGATTAGACTAAAAACCATATACTTGTGATTGTTTTGAGATCCAAACAAAAAAGAGCTATGAATTATCTCAGCTGCTCTTCAGAAGATAGGGACAACAGTACAAGTTGGTGAAAACTTACAATATTCAAGTCAAGATTATACTCATGAACACAAGAAAAGTGTGGCTTTTCTTAATGTTTTTAAAACAATATGGTTATTTAGACTATTATCAAAACAATTTTGTTGTGTAAATTAAATAATTATATTTGTATTTCTCTAGATTTGTCCTAATTTTCTATTCTGGTATTAGTGCAAGCTAATCTCCTCAATGCAGTCACAAACAGAAAAAAAAATCTGACATAAGTCCTAATCCTTGTCCACCCAAAAATGTTTTGGCAAGAGTTGAGATTCAAATTAGGATTGAATCCTTATTTGGCCCAAAATTCCAACCTTAACCACTTCAGAACCAATCTATAGCCGAAAGATGGCTACAGCGTGGCTCTCTTGTTCCAGGAAGGTGTCCATGGACCTCCTCCCAAAACCACGCCCCTTCGGACACAGCAGATCACAGTTTGTGGTAAAGGGCCAATTACAGCGACCTTTTACCATGTGATTAGCTGTATCCAATCACAGCTGATAACATGTAAACACACTTGCTGGTTATCTGCATTCCTTCGCTCACATGGTGTCACAGCGCAAGGAGAAGAGAGCTGATAACCGGCAAGTGTGACAGGGGACATATACACGGATAATCAGTGCAGCCCCATCCAGCCAATCAGTGCCCATCAGTGCCGCCTATCAGGACCCATCAATGCCACCTATCAATGCCACCTATCAGTGGTGCCTATCAATGCCCATTAGTGCTGCCTATCAGTGCCCATCAGTGCCACCTATCAGTGCCTATCAGTCCCACATATCAGTGCCACCTAACAGTGCCTATCAGTACAACATATCAGTGCAGCCTCATTGGTGCCCCCTCATTTGTGCCCATCAGTGCTGTCTCATCAGTGCCTCCTCATCAGCGCAGCCTATCAGTGTCCATCAGTGCAGACTCATCAGTGCACATAAGTGAAGGAGAAAAATTATTTGCAAAATTTTATAACAGAAACTAATCAAAAATGTTTGTTTGTTTAGCAAAAAATAAAAAAACTCAGGGGTGATTAAATGCAACCAAGAGAAAGTTCCATCTGTCTCAAAAAAATGATTCAAAAATTTCATATGGGTACAGTGTTGTATGACTGCACAATTGTCATTCAAAATGTGATAGCACTGAAGGCTGATAATTGGCTGGGGCAGGAAGGGAGTGAAAGTGCCCAGTATTGAAGTGGTTACAATTAGATCATACTTTCTGAATGTCAATGATATTCATAATTCTCATATTTCGTTGATTAATGCCATAATGCCCTATTCCTGTTCACCAATCCCAGGGCAGCCAATAAAGTGTGGATAACTCAGCCCCTGACTATAAGAAGAGAGACTAAGTATTTAGCTGGTGATAGCAAAAGTACATGGAAAGTGAATTCAATAACAAGAGTTTAGTGTAGGTGATTTAGTTAATGTTCTTGAGTTTGGTATATTGTTGTGGTTGGGAACACTCTCCTTAGTGTAGGGATGTGTGGATATACCTGCAGATATACCCAAAATGGCAAGCTGACCTACAGACAGGGACAGCGGTTCTATGCATTGATGTAGCAGAGGAATGTCTTAGGAGGACACCTCCCTTTGACTTTTGTCTCCACATTTTAGCTTGTTGACGCTGCTGCCAAATTGTGGGGCCACTGGCTAGTTTTTACTGACCAAATCCTTACGGCTGTAGCTTTACTTTTTTGGAAAGATATGTCCCTTTGGCTTTTGTCTCTGCATTTACACCTTTTGGCATCCCACCAAACTGTGGTGCTACTGGCTCGTTTTTACCTAAACATAACTGAAAGCTGGAGCTCAGAGTGATCTGGCCTTGGCAATATCAACAGGGACTGCAGGTGCAGCAGAATTAAAGTAGGCACACCCTTAATACCTCTGAAGCATAATGTGTGAGTAGCACCTCTTCCTAGGGTAATATGACTTATGATGTAAAGCAAATAATAGTCAGCAAATATCAATGCAATGAAACAAAAATTGGTTTTGAAAACATTTGAAAAAGTTACATTTAAATACAATAACTATGAATGGTATCAATAACTAATTTTTGCAATGCCACTTGCTTTATAGGTTTAGTGTCCCTTTAACAATTAGATTACATTAGCATTTATTCATGACATGAGTATAATCTAGTATATTGTTGTCTATTATAACTGCTTTGGAATTTGGCAGAAGTTCTCTACTCCCAATAAAAACAATTAGCAGTTCCTCCCCTAAGAGTCACTTTGCTTGCAATATTTTGCTCATGATCTCTGTTTAAAATGCCACATATGGCTCTAACAGCAATCCAGAACCACAGGGACTGTCTAACAATCAGTCGTTGCCCTGTCAGAGATATTTTGTCCAAGCATGTGAACAAAGCTATGGCCTTAATACTCTGTAATTAGCCTGTTTAATGGCCTGTTTTCTGCACAGGCATACACACATGGAAGGCAGGCAAAAACCTACACACAGACTTAAAAGCAAGCGAACACCAGCTTTTAGGGAAAATCCATTTCCCCCAAGTCATGTAGCAGGAAGGGGATTTGGACACAGATTTAAAGGCAAATAAATTAACAGATTTGTGAAAATTATCTAGCATTGAGACCTGTTTTATCTTTCCAATCTCCCTTGCTGCCCAGAGGACCCAATTATAACGACCAGAGATTTGGTAATACCAGGTCATCACTAATACTGAGCTCTGTGCACCTGGTGTTCAACAGATCCTTGACTGTGCATTTAAATATCTTGGTCTTCTATGGTAAAATATAGATGGTGTGTGATTCACTGCCTGCTATTTGACACTGACAGTAATTTAAAAGCCCTAAGTATATCAAGTTACCATAATAACAACATGCAAACACTTTTGAAAGAAAAACTCATCAGTATACTGTCTTGGTGTAATCAAATCAGTGCTTTGTGACTTAAGCCCCGTACACACAATCAGAATATTGTACAAAAAATACCGCTTTCAAACACAGCCGTATGATAATCTGATCGTTAGTACACATTTTTCGTCTGAAATTTTTTCCGAAGGGACAAACACAAAAAATTTTCTCGCACAATACCAGATCATATGGTTTTCATTTAATCAGTACAGTTTTCATCCGAAAATACACTTCCAAATTTTTACTCTGTCATACGAGAACTTTCGTACTTTGGTAAACTATTTTGCTTTCAATATGGAGACAAGCATCCAAAATGAAACGGACGATCATTCGTCCAATAATCTCATTGTGTGTACTAGGCTTTAAAGGGGACAAAGTTACAGTAACTGTGTAAAGGTCTCGCCTCATTAACCTTTTGGATACTCGTCTCTCCAGCACTCCTCCGTCGCTCCTTCCTCTGAAGTGAAAATAAAAATAGAATATATGACATCTGTATGTTGTCACTTTAAATTTCCAAACTTAATGGAATATTCCAAACATTAGTAAAAATGTATTTATTTCAGCATTTAACTTGATTTCTTGACAAATCTGCACAAAATGAATTAATGATGTAATAGGGTATTACTGGCTGATATACAATCCAAATTCCAAAAAAGTTTTTTTTTAAAAGGATTCTTTTTTTTAATTGGGAAAACCAACTTTATTAACTGGAAATGCACAAACATACATCAAACATTGGGCATGTACATCAAAGACAGTATAACGGCACAGGTTTCACATTCAAAATACCCCACTCTCCCGGACACAAAAAACAACACCCTGTTATGAATTCCTGGTGAGGTTATAGCCAGATACCCAGAGTTCTATACATAAATCTAGCTTGGAACTTATCTACTTCTACATCAGGTAGCAGGCCCAGTATACACAACTTAGGGTCCAGAACCACTGGGGAACCCATCTCCCATATTAAATGGTAGAACGTACTTGAGTTGCTAGTACGCAAAGGGCATACCAGACTATGGGTAGGTTGGAATTTGGCCATCCTCGTGGTGTCAGGTATGCCTGGTGTACAATGTAGAGTTGTGTAGTAGTGTTAGCCTGTCGGAAGGTTTAGGTGAGGCTGTTTTAACATTTTCTAAAATGTCATCCCAATCTGAGTCACTGATGCCCCCTACATCCTTTTCCCATCTCTCCTTGGCCTTCTGAATTACTGTCATCACCCTTGGAAGCCTAATTGTGGAGTATAAATTTGATATTAGTTTTTGGGTGCTGTACCCAGGACTATCCCCAAGGTCTGGGGCTGGTCTAGTGTAACGGTGGTGTTCCTGAACTGGGACCATAGAGTGTGGCAAAGTTGCAAGTACCTAAACATTAGATGGTGTGGAATAGAATAGCCTTCTTTGAGGTATTGAAACGTTCTAGGCCCTGTAGTGGTGATTACATGATGGAGGTAAAGTATCCCATAGGAGGCCCATATGTTAGGGTCTGGTATATGTTGAAGTTCTGGCATATGATTATTAAGCCAGAGAGGGGTATGAGAGTGAATATGTCCTAGCTTCAGCTTCTTTAAAGTTATTTCCCATACTTTTTGGTGGTGTGAAAGCATACCGACATTATATTGAGGAGATCTTCAACGTAGTTGTCCTCCACGAAGAATGGCCTGAATAGGGGATGCCAATGGGTTCCTTGGATTGTCACATACCAGAGCTCTATATCTCTGCATATCAGTCATGTTATAATAATACATGTGAGATAGTTGTGAGGCTAGGTAGTATTCCTGTAAGTCTGGGAGGGAAGTTCCCCCCATGGATGTGGGATTTTTAAGAACATGCCAAGCCAGCTTGTGTCTACCATGCCCCCAAACAAATGAGTTTACGATAGCTTCCATCTTTTTGAAAACTTTTAGGGGAATATATAAGGGTGCATGCCATACCATGTAGAGAATCTTAGGACATAGGATCATCTTGATGATGTTTATACGTCCCATAACAGCCAGAGGCAATTTAGACCAGGCTTGTGTTTTGGTTTTAATTAAGGTGAACAACAGTTCTACATTAAGAGTGATGTAATCTCTCAGGTTTCTTGTAACATGTACCCCCAAATATTTGATTGAGTCTACTCTAGCTAGTGGTAGGTCTGGATATGTGAAAGGTGGGGAAAAATGTTCCAAGGGCAGGATCTGGGATTTAATCCAATTTATGCGCAGCCCATAAAAACTTCCCATCTTCTCAATGATTCCCAGTGCCGCCTGCAGCGATGGTCCCTGGTCTGCCAGGTACAACATAGTATCGTCTGCATACAGTCCTATTTTTTCCATAGACGTGCCCAGACGTAGTCCCTCCACGACGGACGCTGCCCTGATGGCAATAGCCAGAGGTTCAGCTGCTAGGGCATAGAGAAGAGGGGAAAGAAGGCACCCCTGACACGTGCCCCTCTCGAGGGGGAATTGGTCAGATAACCATCCATTGACATATACTCGTGCTTTAGGTGATTGATACAGAAGCTGCACCCATTTAATGAAATTTGGCCTGGAGGCACTCCCATAGGTATGGCCACTCTACGGAGTCAAAGGCCTTGGCAGTATCCAAGGCCACCACCACCCTTGTACCAGAGTTATCATGCTGAGCTTGAATATTCATAAATAGTCTCCTAATATTCATGGCTGTGTTCTTCCCTGGCATAAAGCCCATCTGATCAGGGTGTACTAGTGAGAAAATAACTGTATTCAGTCGTGAGGCGAGTATCTTGGCCAATATTTTTATGTCTACCTGGAGCAGAGATATGGGATGGTATGATTCAGGGTAGTGGGGATTCTTCCCTGGCTTAGGAATGACTATTATTTGTGCTTCTTGCATGGAGGGGGGGAGTATTCCCTTATCAAAGATGTTGTGGTATAGCTGTTTTAGTTTAGGAATAAGTAACTCCAAGATGGTATTATAAAATTATAGGGGAAAACCTCCAGGCCTGGAGCTTTGGATTTGGCTAACTGAGATAGTGCTTCTGTGAAATTATTCTGTGTTATAGGTGCTTCAAGCATCTGTATTTGATCGGGATTAAGTTTGGGGAATTGTATAGTATGTAGATAGTTTCTGATGTCTTGTTGGGTATGAGTGTTCTGTGTCTTATACAACTCACTGTAGAACATTTTGAACTTTGCCGCTACCTGGGGGGGGGCAGTAATTATATCACCCTGTGTTGTGGTCAAGGAGACCACCACCGGTGGTTTGTAGTTTAAATGGGCTAGGTACGCAAGCAGTTTTCCTGCTCATTCCCCTTGCTCAAACACTCGCTGTTTACAAAAGAACACTTGCCTTCTGGCTTGTTCTATGTGCATTTATGTAACTAACCGTGCTTGCATTTTAACCCTTTGGAGGTTGTCAGGGCTGGGGTCCTCATATATCCTTTTTCCAATTCTTGTAATTTGTCCGATGACTGCTGCATAATAAGTTTAGATGACTGCTTGAATCTATTTATCTTAGTTGATATGATCCTGCTCTTTAAATACATATTTCTCATTTCAAGATCAGCCAAATATTTTCAGTTGGTGAAAGGTCTGGGCTGCAGGCAGGCCAGTTAAACATCCGGACTCTTCTACTACAAAGCCATGCTGTTGTCATTGACGCAGTATGCATTTTAGCATTGTCCTGCTGAAATATGCAAGGGCTTCCCTGGAAATGACATTGTCTGGATGAGAGCATATGCTGTTCTAAAACCTGGATATATCTTTCAATAATGATGGTGCCTTTCTAGATGTGCAAGCTGCCTATTCCATCTACCCTAATGCCCCCCTATACCATCAGAGATGCAGGCTTTTGAACTGAGCACTGATAAAAAGCTGGAAGGTCCCTCTTTTCTTTAGTGCAGAGGACGTAGTGCCCATGGTTGCCAAAAAGAATGTCAAATTTTGATTTGTCTGACCACAGAATCGTTTTTGTTCAACAGACCATTTTAACTGGGCTTTGGCCCAGAAAAGACAGCAGCGTTAAGATCATGTTCAGATATGGCTTCTTCTTTGCATGATAGAGCTTTATCTTTTTTGGATGTCACAGCAAACTGTTTTCACAGACAGAGATTTTTGGAAGTATTCCTGTGCCCATGCAGTGATGTCCATCATAGAATCATGCCTGTTTTTAATGCAGTGCCATCTGAGGTCTAAAAGATCATGGGTATTCAATATTGCATTTCTGCCTTGTCCCTTATGCTGAGATTTCTCCAGATTCTCAGAATCTTTTAATAATATTATTTGCTGTGGATGATGATATATTTAAAGTTTTTGCAATTTTATGTCAAGAAACATTATTCTGAAATTGTTAGACAATTTTTAGATGCAGCTTTTTACAGATTGGTGAACTTCTGCCCATCATTACTTTTGAGACATGCTGACTCTCTAAGATGCTATTTCTATGCAGTGGCAGCGAGGCATTTGGCTTTCTATATGGTCCTTCAAAAGGTTAAGGGCATATATCCACCTGCTAAGTGCTCACATATGTAGCATGTCTTCTCCATCAACTGGGTCTGTGGGAGTTTCCTCGGTGTGCACTTGTATAAAGTGGTGATTACCTTTGAAGACTTCAGTAACATGAAAGCGATCCTCTCCACTCTTGTATGTAAACTCGATAAAAGGGATAACCACTGTCAACCCATTATACATGTACTATACGTTCTCGCCTTTGCCCCCTTCTGCAGCTCCACACCAGGGAGAGCTTTTAGTTGGATGTCATAGCATACACCATGCTCATAGTAATATGCACCTTTATACCTCTGAACTTTCTGCAAAATACATTGCATAAACCCAGCCTTAATTTTGCTATGGGGATCAGTCTTGTGAATTAAAATATACATGGTGAAAATATATACCCGTGAGTGTAATTGTGAAACAGCATGAAATAGATGGCAATAGCAGGGGCCGTTTATCAGAGGTATTTATATGTGGAAACTTGTCTTATGTGAAGGAATTTAGTTTTATGGTGACATTGTTTAACCACTTGAAGACCAGACTTTTTCTGGCACTTTTTAGATACAAGTTTAAATCAGTATTTTTTGCTAGAAAATTACTTTTTTCCCCAAAACATTATACCTAATTTTTTTAGCAGAGACCCTAAAGAATAAATTGGCGATCATTGCAATTTTTTGTCACACAGTATTTGCGCAGCGGTTTTTCAAACGCAATTTTTTGAGGAAAAAATACACTTTACTTTAAAAAAAAAAACGATAAAAAAAGCAATACACAGAAAGCTTAGAAAAATGTAAGTTAAACATATTAACAACACAGTAACGTGAAAGTAAGGGGAAGAGGATGCAATATAAGCAAACAACAAGCAGGAAGAGAGTGGTATGGGTAAGAAATTTAATAGACACTTTTCAGACATCTATATATGTATGCAAAACAAAGATCCAGAATTGGTAGCCTGTGGTTGTAGTTGTGACCGACTGATAGGGTCCATTGGAAGAGATTGTGAGTAGCTACAAGAATCTTTTGGTAAGATGATCTACAATGGTTTACAATAGTAATGGTACTGTTCATTAAAGTAGAACTAAAATACAAAAGTTTTTATTTTAATTTTAAACAGAGTAAAAGAGGGTTATAGCCCCTGGAAGGTCTTTTTTGTTATCTGTGTCCCTTTGGAGACATTTTTCTTTACTTCCTGCCCCATAGCCAAAATAAGAAGTGAGAAGAGATCCCTCAAAAGTGAGGGAATATCTGCTTGTCCACAGAGTCACCACAGCTAGTGACCCCATTGGATGATTTCCCCTCTATTTTTGTCCTGGGGGCAACCCAAAATTTAGAATTTACTATTACCTTGCCACCCTATCCAAAACTAAAGTTATACTTGAATTTTACACAGTGCAAACAGACATCAGTAAGTATCCAACAGTCTGAAGTTCAGCCAACTTTCTATGCTTTCTATAATGTAATAAGTGTTATATGTATAATTTGCAGAGAAGGTCCATCCTTCAATTAATCTTAGTTGATCTAATCATTTTTTTAAACTATTCTCTGGTAGTTGGTGGGGAGACAGATCTCCAGTGTCCCAGTATAATATTCATATTGTTTGGGTTAAGATCTTGTCTCATGAAACAGACATGTCTATGGGTCTGAGGTGATATTAAAAGTGCATATGCATTTCCTATCCACTTGAAGACCAGGCATTTTCTGGCACTTTTTTTTTGCTAGACAATTACTTAGAAGCAGAGAATAAATCTGTGCGTTTTGCAACTTTTTCTGTCACACGGTATATGCACAACTGTTTCTCAAACGCAACTTTTGGGAAAAAAACTACACTTTTTTTAATTGTAATGCAAAATAGTCCTGATTTTGTATGTATAATATAAAATATGATGTTAGGCTGAGTAAATAGATAGCAAACATGTCACGCTTTAAAATTGCCATGTCCGCGCAGTGGTGACAAATAGGGATGAGCCGAACACCCCCCTGTTCGGTTCGCACCAGAACATGCGAACAGGAAAAAAGTTCGTTCGAACATGCGAACACCGTTAAAGTCTATGGGACACGAACATGAATAATCAAAAGTGCTAATTTTCAAGGCTTATATGCAAGTTATTGTCATAAAAAGTGTTTGGGGACCTGGGTCCTGCCCCAGGGGACATGGATCAATGCAAAAAAAAGTTTTAAAAACGGCCGTTTTTTCAGGAGCAGTGATTTTAATAATGCTTAAAGTCAAACAATAAAAGTGTAATATCCCTTTAAATTTCGTACCTGGGGGGTGTCTATAGTGTGCCTGTAAAGGGGCGCATGTTTCCTGTGTTTAGAACAGTCTGACAGCAAAATGACATTTTGAAGGAAAAAACTCATTTAAAACTACCCGCGGCTATTGCATTGCCGACAATACACATAGAAGTTCATTGATAAAAACGGCATGGGAATTCCCCAAAGGGGAACCCCGAACCAAAATTAAAAAAAAAAAATGACGTGGGGGTCCCCCTAAATTCCATACCAGGCCCTTCAGGTCTGGTATGGATATTAAGGGGAACCCCGGCCAAAATTTAAAAAAAAAATGACGTGGGGTTCCCCCTAAATTCCATACCAGACCCTTCAGGTCTGGTATGGATTTTAAGGGGAACCCCGCGCCAAAAAAAAAAAAAAAAACGGCGTGGGGTCCCCCCAAAAATCCATACCAGACCCTTATCCGAGCACGCAACCTGGCAGGCCGCAGGAAAAGAGGGGGGGACGAGAGTGCGGCCCCCCCTCCCTCCTGAACCGTACCAGGCCACATGCCCTCAACATTGGGAGGGTGCTTTGGGGTAGCCCCCCAAAACACCTTGTCCCCATGTTGATGAGGACAAGGGCCTCATCCCCACAACCCTGGCCGGTGGTTGTGGGGGTCTGCGGGCGGGGGGCTTATCGGAATCTGGAAGCCCCCTTTAACAAGGTGACCCCCAGATCCCGGCCCCCCCCCTGTGTGAAATGGTAAGGGGGTACATAAGTACCCCTACCATTTCACGAAAAAAGTGTCAAAAATGTTAAAAATGACAAGAGACAGTTTTTGACAATTCCTTTATTTAAATGCTTCTTCTTTCTTCTATCTTGCTTCATCTTCTGGTTCTTCTGGTTCTTCTGGCTCTTCTGGTTCTTCTGGTTCTTCCTCCGGCGTTCTCGTCCAGCATCTCCTCCGCGGCGTCTTCTGTCTTCTTCTCCTCGGGCCGCTCCGCACCCATGGCATGGGGGGGAGGCTCCCGCTCTTCTCTTCTTCTTTTCTTCTTTTCTTCTTTTCTTCTCTTCTTCTTCATTTTCTTCTCCGGGCCGCTCCGCAATCCATGCTGGCATGGAGGGAGGCTCCCGCTGTGTGACGGCGCTCCTCGTCTGACAGTTCTTAAATAACAGAGGGGGGCGGGGCCACCCGGTGACCCCGCCCCCCTCTGACGCACGGTGACTTGACGGGACTTCCCTGTGACGTCACGGGGAATGCCACAGGGAAGTCCCGTCAAGTCACCGTGCGTCAGAGGGGGGCGGGGTCACCGGGTGGCCCCGCCCCCCTCCGTTATTTAAGAACTGTCAGACGAGGAGCGCCGTCACACAGCGGGAGCCTCCCTCCATGCCAGCATGGATTGCGGAGCGGCCCGGAGAAGAAAATGAATAGGAAGAAGAGAAGAAGAGAAGAAAAGAAGAAAAGAAGAAAAGAAGAAGAGAAGAAGAGAAGAGCGGGAGCCTCCCCCCATGCCATGGGTGCGGAGCGGCCCGAGGAGAAGAAGACAGAAGACGCCGCGGAGGAGATGCTGGACAAGAACGCCGGAGGAAGAACCAGAAGAACCAGAAGAGCCAGAAGAACCAGAAGATGAAGCAAGATAGAAGAAAGAAGAAGCATTTAAATAAAGGAATTGTCAAAAACTGTCTCTTGTCATTTTTAACATTTTTGACACTTTTTTCGTGAAATGGTAGGGGTACTTATGTACCCCCTTACCATTTCACACAGGGGGGGGGCCGGGATCTGGGGGTCACCTTGTTAAAGGGGGCTTCCAGATTCCGATAAGCCCCCCGCCCGCAGACCCCCACAACCACCGGCCAGGGTTGTGGGGATGAGGCCCTTGTCCTCATCAACATGGGGACAAGGTGTTTTGGGGGGCTACCCCAAAGCACCCTCCCAATGTTGAGGGCATGTGGCCTGGTACGGTTCAGGAGGGAGGGGGGGCCGCACTCTTGTCCCCCCCTCTTTTCCTGCGGCCTGCCAGGTTGCGTGCTCGGATAAGGGTCTGGTATGGATTTTTGGGGGGACCCCACGCCGTTTTTTTTTTTTTTTTTTGGCGCGGGGTTCCCCTTAAAATCCATACCAGACCTGAAGGGTCTGGTATGGAATTTAGGGGGAACCCCACGTCATTTTTTTTTTTTAAATTTTGGCCGGGGTTCCCCTTAATATCCATACCAGACCTGAAGGGCCTGGTATGGAATTTAGGGGGACCCCCACGTCATTTTTTTTTTTTAATTTTGGTTCGGGGTTCCCCTTTGGGGAATTCCCATGCCGTTTTTATCAATGAACTTCTATGTGTATTGTCGGCAATGCAATAGCCGCGGGTAGTTTTAAATGAGTTTTTTCCTTCAAAATGTCATTTTGCTGTCAGACTGTTCTAAACACAGGAAACATGCGCCCCTTTACAGGCACACTATAGACACCCCCCAGGTACGAAATTTAAAGGGATATTACACTTTTATTGATTGACTTTAAGTATTATTAAAATCACTGCTCCTGAAAAAACGGCCGTTTTTAAAACTTTTTTTTGCATTGATCCATGTCCCCTGGGGCAGGACCCAGGTCCCCAAACACTTTTTATGACAATAACTTGCATATTAGCCTTTAAAATTAGCACTTTTGATTTCTCCCATAGACTTTTAAAGGGTGTTCCGCGGCATTCGAATTTGCCGCGAACACCCCAAATTGTTCGCTGTTCGGTGAACTTGCGAACAGCCAATGTTCGAGTCGAACATGAGTTCGACTCGAACTCGAAGCTCATCCCTAGTGACAAACAACAAAAATCTTTCTAGCCTTAGGCGACACTTTAAAAGCCTTTACAGGTTACCACTTTAGATTTACACAGGAGGTCTAAGCTAGAAATACTGCCTATGATTTGATGTTTGTGGTGAAACCTTACATGTGTGGGACAATCGATGTTTGTGTGCGTGCGGGACTGACGCATACGTTAACCTTTTTAATTATTAATTTATTTTGTTTTTGTTTTTTAATTTTTACATTGTTGCTTTTTTTGTATCACTTTTATTGCTGTTACAAAGAAACAGGAGTAAAGGAGTAAACATCTTTGTGACAGCAATAGGCATGTGACAGGCATTCTTTATGGAGGATCTGGGGTCAACAAAACCCCAAATCCCTCCTCTGCACTTAAAAGCATTCAAAACACCAAGATCAATGTTTCTGAACACTTTTGATTCTTTGGAAATGGTGCCGATGACATCTGGAAAACCAGAAGTGATGTCACATCGTCGCTTCCAGGTTACCACAGTGGAGACCCGATCAAAGCTGAGCTTTGTTTGGGTGTCCAACCAGCCGGCAGTAGGAAAGAAGAGCCCGAGCATACCGCAGAAGGAGAGGGGAGGATGGAATGTCCCCTCCCACTGCTTGTAATCAATACGGCAGGGATTGACAGTCTGTGCATAAACATTTGGTCAGTCTGATCCAATATGTCAACAAAAATACAACCTAGTGCACAAGGCATGGTATAACCCCTCAGGATTTTAAATGATAGACCAAATCTATAGTAAAAAATATATATTTATTATTCACATTATTATGTATAATTCAAATAACATACAAGTATCAAAAAAGTTAGTCATAAAAATGTAGGCATTACAAACATAGTAGACATGAAACTTAGCTGCCCTGTACAGAAATTCTGGGCTAGCAGAGATCAAATCCGGAAATGACGCCTGACATGTTTCGGACGAGGACGTCCTTCTTCTGAGGCTCAATGTCACTTATACCAATCGTTTAATCTTTCTACAATATAAATATAATAGAAATTAGTACAACAATAGAAATAATAAGGAAAAAGAAAAAGTTGCCTATTAGAGTGTTACACTTTAAAAAATGGTGTACATGCTAAACCAGAGCTCATGGAGACAGGACAATGGGTTGAATGTACTTACACGAGTGGATCAGCCGGCACCAGACACATGAGAGAGGAAGATGGGATTAGCATCTGCACCCCTCTGGGGTCCACAGGCAATCAGGGCCACTCAAAGCCTCTCAAAACTGGAAGTGGGAGAGTGGGAGCCACTGCAGGAGCACCCAGCCAGTGATGAATGAACCAGCAATGGCAGACCGGTCCCTATGGGGTGTATAGCGCAATTGAACTGGTATATGTCTGTAATATAAGCACAAAGGAGCACCAGAGTGATATATTTGCAATATATAGCACTAAATATAAACCAATTTGTCAAGTATGGTCCAATAGTAAATAGCTAGATCAGTCAATGTCCCATATTAAGACCGACAGATCCAAGCTCATGAAAAATTACAAAAATGTTAATAACATACCTGAAATGGTTTGTTTGAGTAAAAGTCACTACAGTGGCGTGGCTCAATCCAAATGACCGTCCATGCCAAACAAACAAATTATATAGAAACAGGTAAGTACAGCTGACCCTGATTGCTAACAAGCAACCAGAGTCAGCTGGGACCAGATAACACGCACGTTGAGTCATGCAGTAGGCACTGCTGCATGTTTGGATGCTCCCAGACGAAGCTGCGGGTGGCGCCAGCCCACCCCGAGGGGCAGAGCGGTGTTCCACGTTGTGATGTCACTAGCACGTGTGTGTCCCAGACATCCGCGCCTCAAGCTGAGGCGCAAACAGATAGGGAGCCAACGCTCACATAAAAATGCGAGCTGGAGGTTGCCCGGGCATGGCCCACCTAACGGCCTATCCCTGAGGGCCTCCCACGTGCTGGACAGTGGGTCACTTCCCCACAAACCAGAAGGGCCCAGCTGGGAGGGTGACCCACTGTAAAAGTGGATAAATAGCCACGCAGGGACACGGAAGTAACAACGACATCATGTGGCCGGTACAAGGCCTGGAGGTACAGTTGCATTAAGGCAAAATATCCACCTCAGTTCACTCTGCAAGAGTTGCTTATTTAGGTCGCCCCCCTCGGGTTGTTTGGAATATGGTCAAGAGCCAGAAATCAGAAAGCTGCTTGTAATAGCAATCAAGCAGCTAGTTAGCCGATTGCTATTACAAGAGAGCCGACTGTCGGCTTTAAAAGATGGTACCGGGGTAATGCCTGCAGCTGCAGGCATCACCCCGGTACAGCTACTTGAAGTACAATGATGTACCAGGTACGTGATTGTGCAGCAAGTGGACAAGATTTCTCTTCAATATGAGTGAATAATTGGGCAATAAAACTGGACATAAGATTTTGTTCCTGTAGAATCACAATGTCCAAAAAAATTATTAGAAACTTTGGGGGAAAGGGCATGTAGCTTTTGGGGAATGTTATACCAACATAATAACAGTTTAAATTTAGTTTCTTCTAGTTTAGGGTCAATGAAAGAGGTATATGACAGTAGTAAAATTGTTCCTAATCGTCGTATAGAGGTAGTTGGAAATCCTGTTCCTATTTGTTTAGATAAGATGGATATGTCAGCAAGTCTAGATTGAGCAGGAGTTTATAATATTGGGCTATACACTAAGTTGCCTGCCCCTTTCTTAGCAATCATTGACATTAAGGAAGCTGTCATGCATCAGAAATACCCCTACATTTGGAAAAATGCACAAACAAACTTCAGACTAAATTTTAGGTTCATCCCGACTTTGAAGGAAGTGTAGCAACTGTCTGCAGTTCCAAAAATTGAAAGAGTGAGTTCCCTATTGATGTCTTAGGTCTTGAGGAAAGCACAAATTGGTAACATTGTATACATCTCTCATTTTTGAGTTTGAGTTTAAAGTTGACTTGAAGCAGAGTTTGACCCAAAAATGGAACTTCTGGTTTAAGTGATGGTGACCCCCTGACATGCCACATTTCGCATGTCATTTTTTGGGGGTGGGGAGCAGATACACAGTTTTTATGGGTACCCAGCTTCCACTTCCTCCCTGGGCTCCGTAGCGCAGGAAGAAAGCTCACTTCTCCCCCCTCCCTCCCTGCAATCTTCTGGGACACGTCACAGGTCTCAGAAGATTGCCCCGACCATTCACAGCGCGCAGCCCAGCTCGCACATGTGCAGTGAGTGCCCAGTTGTGAAGCCACAGCCGGGCACCCACAGTTAGAATGTCGGCCCCTCAGAGAGGTGGGGGAGAGGAGCAGGACTTCATGAGCCTGCATCGCTGGACCATGGGACAGGTGAGTGTCTGATTATTAAAAGTCAGCAGCTACACCTTTAGTAGCTGCTGATTTATAAATGGGTGGAACTCCGCTTTAAGGAACACTGCTTCATTTAGAAAAGATATGTTCATAGAGCGGCATTAAAGGTGAGTTGTAAAACTATTTGTGTTTCTTGTGCAAGGCATCTCATGTATTTAGTAGACATGTGCACACTGAAATATTTCGTTTCGGTCGTTTTCGTCTGAAAAATAAATTTATTTAGTTACTCCCGAAATTCGTTTTTTTATTCGTTTTTAGATTGTTATTGTCATCATCATGTCGAATCTCCTATCTATATCGAACTGTTGTAGCAACGAAAACGAAAATAAAGCATTTGTTTATGTCGGATCTTTCATTTTTCGGACTCTGCACTTTCGTTATCGTTTGTTAAAACGATAACGAAAATACCTGAAATTCGGACGAAAATGCATTCGGACGAAAATGAATGCACATGTCTAGTATTTAGTGTAGAGGTAGTAAGTGTGGAGGTCAATGCTGATAAGGTACAGAATTTCTGAGAGAGCCATCGAATATAAGGTAGGAATGAATCATACATCCCTATTTCAAGGCTTTTCCAGCATTTGTGTTGTCTGGTGTGTAAAGAAGGGAAAAACAGGGCAAATACAGGCTACTTCCTGAAGGGGTATAAATCTATTTAACATCTCAATTTTAAAGAGGTTAAGGATTCTCCATATACTTTAAGTTCATGAAGTAGTACCAGTAAAAATAGTCTAGGTTCTCTAATAAAGATTAAAATGTCATTCGCTCATGTGTTGATTTTGTGTTCAATATTTAACCTTTTTTATGCCAGGGGTACCTGTGGTAATATGTATAGTAGTATAGTAGCAAGTTTTCTATAGATATAAAAAAGAGCATGAGTGATAGTGGGTTCACATTTCTAGTGCCACTGAACAGTTGAAAAAGTTGTGTACAATGCTTAGATTCGGGTAATTGGAACAAGGCCCATGTGAGCCAATGTTGCTATTATATAGTCCCAGTCGACCCAGTCAAAATCTTTTTTGCATCCGTGTAGGAGATGACCTAGGTCCTTTCTATGCTTTGATATATGAATTAGGGAGATTGCTTTAAAGCTTTGTCCCTAGTTTCCCTGCCTGGCGTTGAACTAATTTGATCAGCCGAGATCCATTGAGAAGAGGCTGTGGTCTAGTCACCAGAATCTCTATGTATTATGAATGTTTCATAAAGATATTGTTCCATAACAAGCACAGGCCGGTGGATCTTTGCATTCTTTAGCGAGTATCGTGAGCTGGCAAAAATTCAGTTCTGGTCTTTCATCCTGTCCCTAAGATGTTTGCAAAAGCACAAAAATTGGGGTTTGGAAAATTTTAAAACAGGATAGGCTTAAGCCACCTGGGCCTGGACATTTTCTAGAACAGTGTTTATTATTGCTAATGATATTTCTTCTGGAGTGATATATGTTTCTAAAGATTGTAGGATACATTTTGGCACTTCAATTAATTTAGCAACATGTAAATAGTTATTTATTTGTGTAGTATAAAGATCAGTGTCGAAGACCATGGGAGTGTCTGTGACCCTATATAGAGTTTGGTAGAAATTGCAAAACAATTACACCATATACCTAAAGAAAGTACCAAATGTTTTTGATTTTATGAATTCATGTAGCCAATTTACTGGCTCTGAGGGCTCCAGTAAAGATCTTTCCCGGTTTGTTACCCTACTCATAGAATTTATGTGCAACCAAGTTGCATGGACATTTAGTAGTGTTTTAAAAGCTTTTGTTTTTCTTGTTAGTTTCTGCAATGTATTTAAAAAGTTTGTTTATGAGAGAGTTCAAGATATAGTATAGTATAGTCATGGAGTGATCCTTTCTACAGTTTGATGCAAAGACCAATCAATTTGCCCCTAATCCCTACTTGATGCTTTTTCCAGACAGACATTGGAGAGATGTCTATTTGAGAATATTCCAAAGAAAGTTTAATGTTATTTGCCAGTTCTTGTCTCATGGTTGAGTCTTTGAGGAGAGAATTATTCAGTCTCCATTTTGTTTAGTGTTTGGTATAGCATTACATATGGATGCTGTAATATTATCTGAGAGTGTCATGGAATGAATTGAAGAGCATATGAGATCAGAACTGATTACCACAGTAAATACAATGCCGCAGGATATGTACTTGGTTCTTCATTTTTGCAATTTACGAAAATTTTAGCATTAGCCTTAGCTTTAAATATATCCTGCAAATCGTTCTTGCTCAGTAATAAAGGTAAATGATAAAATTTAAAAAGAAAATGCCCCAAATACTTAGAACTGAATATTCTATGTGTGTTACAGAATACCAACCTTGAAGTTTACATTTGTTCATTTCCATGGAAACTTAATGTGTTTTTATGTAACATTTGGCTTGGTATCGGCACAGATCATGTGGAGTGATTCACAGTGTGAAATAAGGATGTGAAAAGTCTTCACCCAGATAAAATCATCACTGTGTTAAAGGGAAATTATCACTTTATTACAACCTACATTAATTAAATTGAACACGCTAGCAAACCGTCTATGACATGTCTCTGTATGACAGCATTTAATTCAATATGCTTTTCTTTTTGATATTTTTTATTTTTTATTTTGGTCTTTTAAAAAATATATCAAAATGTTGATTGTTGATGTGAAAGTGTAACTCCACTTTTATTGAGAAAAAAACATTCCCTTCTGGGTGATCTATGTACATTACAATTTTTTTAACAAACTTTGTTGCATATTACTACCTTTTGTTATTTCTGAAGAAATCGCTGTATGTTTGCCTGTGCCCATGTTCTAAGTGAGTCTAATGGGAGTGATTTCATAATTATCAATCAGCTGCTGCACCTGCATGGCACTAATGAGGAAAGCTGCTTGACCTGAATCACTTTAGGTGTGATTTCCTATTGGAAGTATCTCACCAAAAATGATATTTTTGTTGCAGGGATGCCTGAAATCTGACTTGTATCTTAGGGCAGACTGCTGGGAAAAATGTTGAGCTAATCACACGAGCAAGAAATGCCATATTTGGGGGGTGTTCTGTACACATTCTGTGTACAGAACACCTTCAGGTAGCCATATTGCATTGCATTTTCAGAAAATGACAGAGCTGCAGATTGAAAAGGAAAGGTAATTTTTAATAACATTGAATTACAATATGACTTGTGTTCCAATCGTCTACGCTGTATTATTTATTTTTTCCCACGAAAGTGGAGTTACCCTTTAATCATTTGCTTTTTCAAAACACTCGGCTTCCTGTATGCAATATAGCTAGTTACTAGGCAGTAACATTACAATGAGCCTTTCACAGAAAATGTGTGCCAGACTTAACACCAAGGCAGGTAAGGTTGGAAAAACATATATTATATAGAACATAATTCTAGCAGTTGTTCATGAAAGTGGTTGTAAGGGTAAAAGGTGCATTCTCTGCATTAATGTAAAAATCCTTTTGATAGTAGCACACACCCAGCCCACCCTGAATATACACCTGAGCCCGATCTGGAAGCAGTGCTGTGCACACTTGCAGCAGCTTTTCTCTCTTCCCACACAGGCCTGTCTAAGAGCAGCAGTAGCCATTGGTTCCTGCTGCTGTCAGTCAAAAGCTGTGAGCAGAGAGTGGGGTCGAGCTGGGCTGTCTTCTGTGCTGCAGAGCTATTGCCAATGGAATTCCCCTGTCGTGAAAGTTGTTTTGCCAGTGGAACTCCCCTGTCGGGAAGTTGTTTTGCTAGTGGAACTTCCCTGTCGAGACGTTGTTTTGAGCATTCTGGTTTTCTGGCCAGCTCGTTTATACTCTCTTTGCCTTTTGTCACCTGACAGCAGGCTTTTTAGTCTCTAAACAACATCACAGTGGTTTCTTACATCAGGGGGCAGGTTAGAACCTGCAGGGTCAATCCACTGAGAGAGGTAGAGATGACTGTGATCTGCCAGGTGGAGAATAATCTCTCTAACATCTCATTGAGTCTACATTCAGAACTTCCATGAAGAATCCATATTTTGTAGCCCAATTGGGCAAAAAGTGGTTCCTACATCCAGGTTCCTTCAAGTGGATTTCTTCTCTGGACAAAATGTCAGAGTTAGATCTGCTAGCATCTCCTTACTATTACAAGCTGGAAAGCTTATTCCCTAGGGGCTTGGGCCAAGCCCTGAGTGCGTATGCTGTGACAGATCATGAAAGGTCTCACAAGCCATATGCTTTCCCTCCAGTCCGATCCACATCCAGTTTTTTTTTGTGGGAGGGGTCTGTTGCTAAAGACCATGGCAAATATTGCAGTAATTCCCCATTGGCCAAACAGGCCTTAGTTCCTGCTTTTGATACCTGGTTATGGGATTGAAGTCTTTTCTCTCAGATGAGATCTTCTGTCGCAAAGTGCAATACTCCACCCTTGTTCATCTCTTCCAGTTTCTTGTCCAGGGAGGAAGAGACTGATCAGGCTTGGCTGTTTTTCTCTAAGCTAATATATAAATCCTACAAAAGGATTCGAATAAAGCTTGCTCAATTTAGACTGCTTTGTTTTCTTTGCTTCATTCAACTGGCCAGGTACATTGTGGACTTCAACTGTTCAGAAGCTCTCTTAGAGGGCAGTACTCTGCAGTCCCTGTCATATCCAATGTCTCATGGGTAGAATATTCCTTACTCCTCCAATACTTTGAAGGGGGCTGCATCTGAGACTTGAGAGAGAGCCAACACTCTCTAGGTGGGATTTACTACTTGCTCTGGACTTCCTTGCCAGCTCCAAATGAGATCTCTTTTCAGTCCAGCTTGGTAAAGACTGAGCTAAAAAGACATGCACTCTAATGGCTCATCTCATCAGCCAGCAAGTTTACCAAGATCAAAGCTTTAGGCTAGGAATGATCATTTGGTGACTTACAGCTCCAGATGGGATGCACTCTAAGTGCTATCTCATGACCCAGTAAGTTTGTCAAGATCAAAGCTTTTGGCTAGGAAGGATCATTTGGTGACCTCCAAGGTGGGATCACTTCCAGTCCAGTTGGAGTAAGGATTGAGCCATGAAGTCAATCTCTCTAAGGGCTAAATCCTCAGCAGAAACTTTGCCTTTTAGAATCAGGGCCTTTTATGACCCTTTTGCAGACCCTGCTCCAGATGGGATCTCTTTCAGTCAAGTTTTTAGTAAAGGCTCAGTCATGAAGGCAGCCTCTCTAAATGTTTTTTTTTTCCTCAGTCGGGAGGTTTGCCGGGATCTGGGCCTTGGGCCATAAGAGATCCTTGTTGGCAGTCTGCCTATTATGGGTAGAGTTTATATCCATACTGGGTTGTAATCTGAGGTGGCTTTGGCATTGTCAATGACATGGCCATCTCAGGACTGGCAATGTTGTCCATATCCAACATGGATGTTTTCAGAGAAACCAGATACGCACGGGAGTGCATGCCACAGATCAGAACACGCGCATGCGCAATGTGAACACTTGTGCATGATGGCGCGCAAGTGCCGTGACAGACGCTGGCGCCAACTGCCCTATGTAAACTTGCTAATTTGTAGTCCTGTGAGCCTCCAGGTAATTGACCAAATCTGTTCTCCAAAATAGTGTATCTTTGTAAATGATCAGCTGCTAACGTTGTCTCATAGCCATGAAAAATAGTTAAACCAAATTGTACACACGCTGCGCTTATCAAAATAAAAATGTGAGAAATTTCCACTAAAATATTAATAAAGTGATATTGTGCTTAACATACAAAATATACAAAATCTATTAATACTATACATTAATGTGCAATAAACTTCAATGAATGAATAAATAGGTAAAAGTGCTCCAATCAGCCTGTGTATTGCAAATATTCCACAAAGCTTGTGCAATTTTCAAACATTAATGGATAATTCAAAACAAACATCCATGCAATTTAGTGTTGCATCCATGCATTTCAGTGCTACATCTATGCAATATGGTGTTAGTGCAATGTTCAAACAATAAAAAGTTAAAAAATACGAAGAAACACATCCATGCGATTTGGTGCTACATTCATGTGATTCTATGCAATTCCGTGCTGTGTTGCTGTGCAAAGATCAAATTAACTGTCCAATTTAGTGTTGCATCCACGCATTTCAGTGCTGCATCTATACAGTGCAATGTTCAAACAATAAAAAGTTAAAAAATACAAAAAAATGCTTCCATGCGATTTGCTGTTGCATCCATGTGATTCTATGCAATTCAGTGCTGTGTTGCTGTGCAGTGAACAAATTAACAGTCCACAGATCTTCCACAATCCATTCATGTGTTATTGTGAACACAAACTAAAGTGCTGCGTGCTCATACAAGTGCTCCCCCCCAGGTGATAGCCCCTCACCTTAGGGCGTGCGACCTTGCAATTAAGCTTGGTCAGAATGCGCCTTAGAACCTCTATGGGTTCGATGTTATATGCAGGGTCCTGGATAGACTTGCACTGGTGCCTCTGTTCCTCACAGCAGTCCCGTTTGTACCTCAATATATCAACACAAAAAGGACTTCATGGTGCAGTATGTACTAAATTTATTAAAATCATAAACAAATCCTGCAATGGGTACTCACAGTAAAAGGCGTTTAAGGGCGCCACACTAAAACAGCAGAAATGGACGGGCAACAGCGGCCGGTATGGGGTGGCGTGCTAATCTTTCCCAACAGGTTGTATGTATAACTGACAATGTTGTCCATATCCAACATGGATGTTTTCAGAGAACCCAGATATGTACAGGAGTGTGTGCCACAGATCGGAACACACATATGTGCAATGTGAACACTTGTGCATGACGGCACGCAAGTGGCGTGACAGACACTGGCGCCAACTGCCCTATGTAAACTTGCTCCTGAAGACAGGATATTGCTGGATTATCATCAGCTTCCCCGTGTTCATTGTGCTTCTGTATCTCTGATCTGTGGACTCCTCGTTACCGACCCGGCTTGCCTTGACCCTACTCTTTGATATCCCAGCTTGACCACCTGGACTTTGCTACTTCTTATACTGATGTTTGACCCTGGCTTGGCTCCTCAACCCTGCTTGCTCTTATTTATGCTTCTGGACTGATCTACCATATCTGACCTTTGGCCTGGCTCCGGATTTCTCTCCTTACTAAGCACCTCAAGTACCTCTAGTGCTACCTGCCTGCTACAGTAATCCCTTGGTGATCAGCTCATCTGAGTTCAAGCAAGTACCTGGCAAACCGTGCTTCTTTCAGCACCGCACTCCCTGCTCCCAACTCCGGTGGCGCTCAGCGCTTAGCCGCAAGGGGAGCCCTCTTAGCATCTTGGCCTCCGTACCAGAACCTGACAGTATAATCCAGCCATGTCTGAGGATGACGGAGGTGCTTCCCCTATAGAGGCTTTGGGTCAGCAGGTCACCGCGGTAACCCAATCGGTGCAGAGGCTAAAGAGGGCTACTTCTAGTTGGAGGGTGGTCGTTTGCAACACCTGTCCACGGCACCTGCTTCCCCTGACCTGGGACTCTCTTCTACCAATGCCTCCTCTACCGCTGCATCTCAGGAGTGCACCACTTCCACCCACACAGTGCTGATTCCTCCTCCTGAGCCAGGGGTGCCAACCCCTGACTGGTTCTCCAGAGACCAGAAAAGGTTTAGAGCCTTCAAAAATGCCTGTCTGCTGTATCTGGCTCTCCAACCAACAACCTTCTCCATAGAAAATGTAAAGGTGGGATTTATCATATCACTAATCTCTGACAAACCCCAGATCTGGGCCCACTGCCTGTTGGAACAAAAGAGCCCCGCCATTGACACTGTTGATACATTCTTTGAGGCTATGGCGCAACTATACAATGACCCGCCAATGTATGGCCATGGTCGAAGCCTCCCTGCACACCTTACAGCAGGGACGGCGCCCTGCAGAGGATTACACAGTGGACTTCCGCAAATGGTCTGCAAATACAGGCTGGAACTAAGCTGCCCTGAAGTACCAATACCGGCTGGGTTTATCTAAATCCCCCAAGGATGAATTAGCCAGACTAGCAACTCCTGCTACACTAGAGGGCCTCATTCAGTTGACCATACAGCTGGACAGACATTTACGAGAGCGTCGTTCCGAAAGATCTCAGACCTTCAAACCAACCTGGATGTTACCCAAGGTCTCCTTCCCTCCAGCATCTGGTCCTTCCAGCACTCCCACATCTGAAGTTGAGCCTATGCAGATTGGCTTGAAACTCTCTACGGAATTGCCCCATAAGGCCTAGTAAGCCATCTTATCATACTCCAGTGTACTGTCAAATGTCTGGATCCTCCTCATCTCACCTTTTTCTCCCAGTTTCTCTACAGGTGGCGGAAGAGGGGATGCGACTCTCAGCCATCATTGCATTGACTCGGGGGCCTGTAGCTGTTTCCTGGACTTGACCTTAGCAAAAAAACTAGAATTACCCTTGTTTTCAAGAAACAACAGCTAACGGTACACCTGGCCGATGGCTCCCTGCCCAGTTCTAGACTAGTTACTCATCAGACGCTGCCAATCCTCACAGTGACCGATTCTGGCCATAAAGAATTGGTACGTTTTGATGTACTGTGCTCCCCATGTTTCCGATCATCTTGGGAGTCCCCTGGTTATGAGAGCACAACCCTCATATCGACTTGCTCAAGAATGAAGTCCTGTTCACGTCTACGTACTACCAACAGCATTGCCTAACCTCTACTTTTAGAGACCATACTAGCTGTTTTACCCTACAACCTGTCTCCAATGCCAGTCAACATATACCACCTGCTTACCAAGAATTCCTGGATGTGTTTGATAAAAACACCTCACCCTCCCTATGATTGCCCAATTAAATTGCTCCCAGGTTTTGAGATTCCATTTGGCTTTATCTTCTTCCTCTCAGAAGCTGAACTGGAAACTTTATGGCAATACATTAATGAAAACCTAGAAAAGGGATTTATCTGTCCTTCTTCATCTCCTGTGGATGCCGACATTTTCTTTGTCGAGAAAAAGGATAAGTTATTAAGACCTTGTGTGGATTACAGAGAGCTGAATAAGATCACCATCAAAAATTTCTACCCACTCCCTCTTATCCTAGAATTGCTCCAACAAATCTGTACTGCTCAAGCCTTCTCTAAACTGGATTTGCGGGGTGCTTACAACCTGGTCTGCATTCGTGAACGAGACGTGTGGAAGACAACATTTCGAACATGTTTGGAACATTTTGAATATCTGGTGATGTTGTTTGGACTCTGTAACACCCCAGCCACATTCCAGTACTTTGTGAACGATATATTTTTCGAGAATATCTAGACAACTTTCTAACAAATTCTTGGACAATATCCTTGTTTTCTAAACCCACCCTGGAGGTCCATAGAATCCACATGAAGAAAGTGTTAGTTACGCTAAGGACACATGGATTGTATGTGAAAGCAGAGAAGTGTGACTTTGAGAAGGGGTCAATTCAGTTCTTGGGACTTATTATCATAACGGAGGGAGTTGCCATGGACCCCCAAAAAGTGAAAGCTATCCTGGAATGGCCTTCCCCCTCAGACAAGAAGGGTGTTCAAAGATGTATTGTTTTTTTGAACTTCTACAGAAGATTTATTAAGAAATTTTCAGCCATTATTGCACCCATTACCCAGCTAACCTGCCTGCATTCTAGATTTCAATGGTCCTCTGAGGCCCAGGCAGCCTTCAATAAACTCAAGGCTGTATTTGTTTCAGCAGCAGTTCCCCAGCATCCTGACCCTGCTTTGCCCTATGTCTTGGAAGTTGCAACCTCAGAGGTGGCCACAGGAGCTGTTCTGTCCCAACAACAGGTTCCCAAGTCATTGCTACATCCCGTAGCTTTCTCTTCACAGAAAATGAGCCAGTCGGAAAAAAACTATGATGTCGGGGACCGGGAGCTTTTGGCCATTAAAACAGCCTTGGAAAAATGGAGATACTTGCTTGAAGGTGCGACACATCCCATCTTGATTTTTACAGACCACAAAAACCTGGAACATCTGAGGACTGCCAGATGTTTAAAACTGTTTCAAGCGTGGTGGGCATTGTTCTTTTCTAGATTCAATTTCCATATTACTTACCTCCTTGGATCTAAGAACGAAAAAGCTGATGCATTTTCTCCAGACACTCCTGAAGAAACCATTCCTGGCACAATTATGTCTACTCAAAATTTTCTGTTAATTCAACCAGACCTAAGGGCATTTATTGAGCAGGCCTCTCTCCGGTGCACAGAGCCAGATATCTCATCCTTAAGAAAGGGTTCCTGTGGCACCAGGACAACATTTTTGTTCCTCAGGAAGTCAGATTGCAAAAAGGTTCCACAATCACCAACTTGACGGGCATTTCAGGGTTCGGAAGACAATTGACCTCATCCAGTGATACCTATGGTAGCCTTCCTTAAAATCAGATTGCAGGAAATATGTGAACTCATGTATGATATGTCAGCACAACAAGGGTTCCAATACCAAGTCTTGGGGTCTGCTAAGGCTCTTACCAGTCCCAGAGCAACATTGGAAAAATATTTCTATCGACTTTATAGTTGTTCATACCCCATCAGAGAGATTGGGGAAAAATGGCACACTTCCTGCCCATGTTAGGTACACCTTCTGCCATGGACACAGTGAAAATTTTTATTAAGAAAATACTCAGACTACACGGACTACCCGATAACATTGTCTCTGATAGACGGGTGTAATTCACCTCTGGGTTTTGGAGGAAGATCCTGTCACTTGAGAGGACCAGACCCTGGAGCAATATCTACGGTGTTTATGCTTGTTTTCCCAAGATGACTGGGTCTCTTTGCTGCCTTGCACTGAGTTTGCATACAATAACTCCATACACACAGCCACCAATCAGTCACCCTTCTGGGCTAATTACGGTTTTTATCCCTCGTTTCTGCTCAACACCAGTTCTGAATCTCCAGTACCAGCCATTCAAAACAGGATCTTTTTTTCAAACTATCGAGTCCTCCAAGAAACCATGCGGTTTGGCTAACTGCTATGACTGAAACCTTACTTTTTTCAGCATCTCACCCTTGTTTTGTTGGGCTAGTTAGTTCCCAAATGCATGCTGCAATGGAGTCTGTCAGGAAAACGGAAAATTTCCTATTGAATACTTACCGTAATTTCCTTTCCTGATGGATTCCCTGGCAACAGGAGTCCCTTCCCAGTGTCATGAGTAGGCTAGTTATGGAAGTGGCCTCTTTTAACCTGAGAATTTATGGGAGTGGGGTCCTATGTGGTAGGAGCGAGGGAGGGGCTACTCAAATGTATGCTGCCATGGAGTCCATCAGGAAAAAAAAATTACGGTAAGTATATGATAGGAAATTTTCAGTTTTATGGCAATAACGGTGCATAGCTGCGTAAAGCCACCTTCAATCATTCATGTCTATGGGCAGCTGTACACAGCACCAGGATATCCTGTGCACCAAAAACATGTAGCTTGTTTACACTGCACAAAAAATGTAGCCGTACAGGATGAAACAGATCCAAAGACAGAAAAAACAAAACGCTTTTTTTTTATTTCGTATAGTCCATAATGTAAGTATACATAAGCAATGCAAAGTACCATAGCTATGTGCAAAATGTAGTAACCCTAAAAATAAATCAGAGTTGTGGAAACTGTAGTTGTAGATGAATTCTGGTTGGATGTGAGTTACCACAAATTGCTTATCATCTTTGTACAGACCTATTAAAGCTGAACTCCTGGAAAACTATACAATATGGTTTATTTTATATGCTAAAGGATTTGAAATTCTGTTCAGTCTGTCTTGTGATCCAGACACCTCTGCCAGATATCCCAGTCAGGCCACAGACCACAGACCTCTCTGCAGACTGAACTATAGTTACCCAGTTGCCAACCGCCGCACACCGATATACGTCGGCACAATGGCAGCAGTGAGCAATTGGGCATACCTGTATGCCACCTTTAAGAGTAGTGGTTAGCACCCGCTGCGTACAGTTTGACCGGCGATCGTGTCATGGAGCCTCAGAACGGACACACTTAACCCCTTCATTGCCCCCTAGTGGTTAACCCCTTCACTGCCAGTGTCATTTACACAGTAATCAGTGTATTTTTATAGCACTGATCTCTGTATAAATGAAAATGGTCCCAAAATAGTGTCAACATTGTCCAATGTGTCTGCCATAATGTCGCAGTCCCGATAAAAATCGTAGATCACCACCATTACTAATAAAAAAAAATTAAAAATAAAACTGCCATAAAACTATCCCCTATTTTGTAGACGCTATAACTTTTGTGCAAACCAATCAATATACACTTATTATGGGTTTTTTTACCAAAAATATGTAGAAGAATACATAACAGCCTAAACTGAGGAAAATTTGTTTTTATATATATATACATATATATATATATATATATATATATATATATATATTTTTTTTTTTTTTTTTTTGGGGGGGGGGGATATTTATTATAGCAAAAAGTAAAAAATAATGCATTTTTTTAAAAATTGACGCTCTTTTTTTGTTTATAGCGCAAAAAATAAAAACCGCAGAAGTGATCAAATACCACCAAAAGAAAGCTCTATTTGTGGGAAAAAAAGGACGTCAATTTTGTTTGGGTGCAACGTTAAATTGACGCAGTGCTGAAACGCAAAAAGTGCTCCAGTCAGGAAGAGGGTAAAATCTTCCGGGGCTAAAGCGGTTAACAATGCAGCCTGGTGCAGGAGCACAACCAGGCTGTAAATTAAAGAATCAACAGCACACTGATGAGGCAGTCTCTCTGTTCTTCCCTCCCATAAACATATTCACAGTGTATAACATATTCACAGTGTAACATGTTCACATGGTATAAAGCAACTAAGCTCTGATTAGTCTAGATCCCAGTCTTAGTCTTGCCTTTCAAGGAAAGGCAAATGAGGTTAACATTATTAAAGGCATCCAGGTTTAAAATATTTAATGATTTTTTAAATGAATACATTACTGATTACATTTTTATGTTTGCCTGAAGCTCAGTTATAAAGCCAAACTCCATTTTTTTGGATAAAGTGGAGAAGAAGTATAACTTTGTAAAGTGTATTTTATTGCCTGAGAGAGGAAACTTCACCCTCTGCCTTTCCTGGTGACCACATAAGCAATGAGGAGATCAATCCAACAGATCACAGATTTCAATAAACTCCTGACAGAGGTACTCACCTTTCCCTTGCCAACTTTATCCAAGGCTAAGAAATAGTTAGGCTGGAATTCTGTTTTGAAGAAGTGTAGAGGTGCTCAGGGCTGCAGCAGAACAAATTTCCATTGATAAGTAAGTCAACCTCAAACTGACCTTTGTGAGAAAGGACTCTAATGAAATAGTAACAGGAAATAGAGAAACAATATACAGCGTGGCAATGCTGTATATTTATGTTCAATGATTGGCCTTGCCACAGTTTATGTCTGCTGAATAGTATTTAGTGAACTTTTAGTGAACATATAAGGGGTAGGGTGATGGGGTGGTTGTCATGTCCTCCATGTTTCCCTCCTAGTTGGGCGCCAAGTGATGGTCACATAGGAGGTTTACCTTAGAGAGGGTTCTTCTGTTCTATGCTAGGCACTTTGTTTAGGGTCACTGTTTTACACATGGGGTACCTTTACTTGAACAGATGACTGAACTCTAATAAACTCTCTTGATGTACTTGATGGGAGGGACACGCTGAGCCCTTGTCCTTTTCACCTGTGTATCACCACTACCTCACTCCCAGTAAAACGGTATGAAGAGCTGACTCCATGCATCCCCTTCACTTTAACGCTTTCTCTTCCGTACTTGTGTACAAGTTGAGGACCTCTGAGGTGCTTGTCTGCTCCCATTGCTATGGGAGAAGGACCTGTTCGTGGAGAGAGTGCCGACAACTCCTCCTTCTACATGTACACACTTACAACAGGCTGCTAGAGAGACCTTTGTTACCCTTGGTAACCACTGTATTTTGGCACTATATTAATTCTTGTACTATCATTTTCATATCCCAATGTGCTTAGTGACCCAGGCTGACTATATGTGCCGGTTACTTGCATTACGCCCCTTAACTTTAGATGATGCAAAAGCAAAGTTTCAAAAACTTTACTGAAGAACAAGTTAACATGGCAGCTAAATAAAAGTGCAGTCTTTTCCTAACATACCTACTCCCAACTCAGGCTTGTGCCTGCCCCAGCACACCTGCACAGAATGGAGTTCATTTGTGGCAAAGTCCATAGAGTAGTCTCCAGGATTGGCATTTTTAGGGTGGACTGCAAGTCTCAGCAGCTTCTTCAGACTGTAGCAGGGTCTTGAGGGAAGGTGTGCATCACTTGTCATCCCAAACTCTGCATATTCAGTAGGCTAACAGGACGGAGTCTGACAACGGTACCGACAGGCTCTTATGTGCGTAAGAGTTTTCAAACTCCCACAGCCCTCAGCTCTCTAAGTACTGGCCATTGTCCCTTTTATAGTTCACAGAACCAGTGGATCGGACCCAAAAAAAAACGCCCAAAAAAGCACAATTAAACATAACCTTCTCAACTGGGGAAGCATAAACTCTACCTGCCTACAAACTGTACTGGGTTTGGTTCACAGAAGGATCCATGAACCCAGTCTGAAATTTACAAACCCTGAATGTAGTGCCCAAGCTGTACTGTTTCTGACCTTTTCAACATCAGTTTATACGCTTTTTGTAACAAAGAAAAAAACATTGGTAGCTAGGCACTGCAATAGGGCAGACATACCAAGTGCAAAACAAAAAAAAAATTACTCTTTTCTGGGAATTAGGTCTTTTAATAAGGCTTAAAAACCAATGGTAAAAATACATGATTTCTTTAAATAACATGCTTGAGGGATGCATTAAACCTGCACATGAAGTGACGCACCCTTAGGATGTACTACAGCGAAAGAGATTTTAAAAAAAAAAACTATTCTGCTAAATAAAAGTTCCTTGCCTTGCCTGTTTCTGTTTGTAAACAAGTGGTTCAGGGATCCCAGCTGACATCATTGACCACATATGGTCTTGACTATATTTAGCCATTGCTGGCAGCCTGTATCACAGGTCAATTTGTTGACATTCAGCAGGGGTCTGGGTGGAGAGGATAACAGTGTGTGAGTCACCAAGTTACTGTTGACAGGGACTGTAAATTACAATAAATCTACATCACTGGACTACGTGACTGACAATGGATTTAAGCCTAGTGCACACTGGCTGAATATTGGGCAGTATCCACCAGTTCAATAGAAACCGGGCAGCATTCGGCCCATGTGCATGGCAGCCGGTCAATCAGAAACTGGCAATTCAGCCACCTTCTGTCGAAGGGGCATGACCGAAAAAGGTCTGCCAATTGGCATCCAATCAGTGCTCTTAGTCAATGGCTTAGAGCACTGACCAGTGTGTTCTGGCAGGGGGGCTTTGTTTTTTTTCTGTTCAGCCCGCTGGGGGTTTACTAAAACACTTTGTCAACAGTGTTTGTGTGTTCATTTACATTGTACTTATTTGTGAATGAGTAATAAGGGGCATTAAGTACCCCTTATTCACATGGGCGTTGATATCTGCAGGCCTCCTTATTCTAAAAGAGGCTTTGAAATTCCAGTAAAATTCCAATAATTCCTCCTGCAGACCCCCACATACACTGGCCAGGGATGTGAGGATGAGTTTCCTCCATAAACATCGGAAATGATGCTTTGCCAATTGCCAATGTTCAGAACATGTGGCTTGGTGTGGTTCGGGGGGGGGCACAATCACTACCCCTCCCTTTCCTGTCCAACCAAGATACACGCCTGGATATAAGTCTGGCAAGTTTTTTGGCTGGGACACAATTTTTTCCTGGTGTCCCTCTCCAAAAAAGGAGCCCTAAATTTCTACACCCCCTTCCCCAGGTGAATGAGTAAATACATAGCAGTCTTTGTTACTCCTTGACAAAAAAGAAAGAACAATGTAAAAAACACAGACACCAATGACACAGTATTTTAATATTAAGAACCCCCCCCCATATGGAGTAAATTTGACATCAGTCACATCATTTAGTGATGTAAATCTGTCATCAGTGGGGCGTGGCCTGGAGAGCAATGGAGTAGGACACATGTAGTGAGAGCTCCACTTGCCCACATTGCTGTACTTACCATCCTGCATCAATCCTGCTTACCTTTCAGCATCTGCACACCTACGGACCCCCCCTCTGTCCAGCGCCATCCATAGAGCCTACCAGCTTGTCAGAGCACCGCTCTGGGCCACCATCGCAGGCCCTCTTCACCATCCTGCATCAGCTGCCAGGAAAGACTGGGGATTCGGCCTACCTCCTGGAGCGGCGGCCATCTTGCTCCACCTGGTGGCAGCTCTTACAGGTCTGCCTGCCCTCCCTGGATGCTCAGAGCCTGGCTTTTGCTTCACACAGCCACCGAACTGCCTGGAGCCTCTATAGCAGTGCCTCTTTCCCCTGTGGATGCCTGAGGGACAGTCTGTGGATTTGGCCTAGCCCCCGGATCGGTGGCCATCTTGGTACACCCTGCAACAGCCCTTGCAAGTATTCACAGGTGTTCCTGACTATTCTGAGTCCAGTTTTCTCCATCTGCAGCTGCTGGACCATGTAGCTGGCTGACCACTGCCTGCAGAAGACACTGTGTTGCTCCTAAATCACGGCGGGAGGAAGACACTGAGGATCTGGCCTAGTAGACAGCGGCCATCTTGGTATACCCGGGGACTCTCCTGTCCACCTTTGCAATATGTCTCCACCAAAAAAAACCTCTGAGGCGGCTGATAAGCTTGCTAAATACCGCAGGCTTGGAGAAGACCAACAGGCCAAAGATGGTGCTGGCACCTCCCCGGACATGGAACATTCCGAGGCGGCCACTAATAAGGTGCTTGATGCCATCGCCCTGTGCCAGAGCACGCTCACCACCAAAATTTAGGAGGTCAAAATTGATGTATCCCTTATCCGGCAGGACCTCTCTACTCTGAGAGACCGCGTTGCTGAGACGAAGACCCATATTGGTAGAGCGGAGGATATCCTGCACCCCTTACAACACACTACTGACGAGGTACGCTACAACTACAGCTACAACAGCTTAGTGCGAAGCAGGACGATAAGGAAAATCGCCTTTATTGGCCTTCCCGAGACTGCTGAGGGCAACGACCTGGTGAGCTTTCTTGAAAACTTCCTGATATCCAACTTCGGCAGAGACGCATTCTCGGTGATGTTCGCGGTGGAGAGAGCCCATCGAATCCCTGCCTGTCCTCCTCCCCAAGGAGCCCCACCGCGTACCCTTATAGAGAAATTCCTAAATTTCAGAGACCGAGACAAGATCCTCCGTCTAACTAGAGAAAAGGGAAATATCCCACATACCAACACGCATGTGGCCGTCTTCCCGGACTTTTCCAATGAGGTACAGTGACAACGATCCAGGTTCCAAGATGTCAAGCGACGCCTCCACGTTTTACACCTCAAATACGCTATGCTGTACCCTGCAAAGCTTCGCGTGGAGTGTGATGGCCGGACCCATTTCTTTGAAGACCCCGAACTGGCATCCACTTGGATCGATCAGAGGGACCGTTCAGCCTGACCATGCCATGCTGTCCATAAGGTGTGAGTACTTTTCTCTTCCCCCATCTGCTCCCCCCTATACCCACAATGCTGTACATTTTCATCCTAATGTTTCGCCCCTCAGTGGGTGTATTGTTTGCGTATAACCCCTGGTGGAGCATGGGGACGAGACTGGAAATCCTTCCACGTACTACCCTGGTCCTCACAGTAGGCCTGCTGCCTCCGGGTGATCACACGGACTTGTGGTCCCCGCTCTCCCCACGCTTGAGAAGGACCAGTGGAAGATAGTACACTGACCGTTGCTGAGACTTCCTCCTTTACTTTACTAACTGTCCTGATGGCAAGAGGGGTCCCCCTCCTACATAGCTACAATGGCGTTGTACCCTTGTGGCTCCTACACCCCATGCACTTCTCAGAGAAGAAGTCGCCCCCATAGGATGTTCATGAACTTTCTCACCCCCCGTTTACCGGACTGTTTTTTTTTTCCCCTTTTTTTTTCTTTTCATTATGGGTATCTATGCTTCCTTGCAACTAAGTCCCTTGCCTCCATTGGGTCCTACCCATTGGATGTCCCCAGTTGATACCTGGTTATGGGGTACTATGTCCATGCCGAGTTGGGGTGGCAGTGGACTGGGTGGGGGGAAAACTGTTATGGGTATTTGTTCCTTTACACCAACGTATTTCCAAATGCCTGTTTATGCTTTAGGTACTATGATATTGCCATACATACATTATCGATGTTGGATGTCACTGTGTTTTATGTTATCTGATGTGTTTATCTCCGCTCTGCTGGTCCTGGTACAACTGCGGTCTATTATACATGCCTTATCTCCACCATGAGTTCCCTGAAATTTCTTACGTGGAACGTCAGAGGCTTGCGCAATAGGATCAAACGTACAGCCGTCCTGACATTCCTCAAATCTCAGCATGCTGACATTATCACGCTAGTTGAAACTCATGTTACGGGCCACCTACAATCCTATCTTAAAAAGTCTTGGGTAGGTTGGGCCTATCACGCTACCCACACCCCATATTCCAGAGGGGTGTCGATCCTGGTTGCAAAAAGGGTTCCCTTCGACCTAGTTTTGCTACAAACGGACCAGCAGGGCAGATATGTGTTTATACATGCCACCATTAATGGATCCCCTATTCTGATACTAGCTTGCTATGTCCCTCCCCCATACAACTCGCTTGTAATTAAGGAGGGTCTTGCTTTTATGACGCAATATCCCTCTATAACGGCAGTATGGATGGGAGACTTTAATATGACCCTCACCCCCGCTCTAGACCGAATGGGCACACCAGACCCTCCCCTTGACCCACCGACCCATACCAGACTATACCGCATACTGACTGATTTCGCTTTTGTTGACACCTGGCGTCACAAGCATCCGCACACTAAAGCTTTCTCCTGCTTTTCAGCCAGTCACAACACAATGTCACGTATCGATTTCATTTTACTTTCCAAGTCCCTGACACCTAAACTGGGAGATGTGGGATTTGCTCCGAGAATACTTTCGGATCACGCCCCTACTGGATCACGCTCCAGCTCCTGAAAGCCTCCCCTGCTCCATCTTGGCGGTTGAACTCATTTTAGCTGACGGCTCTGACGGACCAAGAGGATATCCCTGTAGAGCTCCAATATTATTTCATGGCCAACAGGGACTCAGTCACTTATGACTTGGTATGGGAGATGTTTAAAATCCACGCCTGCTCCCTCCTTTCCATGCGTATTAACAGAGTCAAAAGGTCATCGAAAATTATTGTCCAACAGGCTACAGAGCATCTGCAGGTGTTGGAGGAGGCATTCCATAGGGACCTCTCGCCCAGCACTGCTAATAATCTTAAAATTCAGGCCCGACAAGTTTCTCAACTACACATTGAAAAAGCTAAACAACACATTTTTTTCTGTAAACAAAGGGTGTTTGAATATGGAGAAAGATCGGGCAAACTGCTTGCATATCTTGCTCATTTAGATGCGTGTCCCCCTGTGGTGGTGTCGTTGATGGATCCGCAGGGGAACGACATCACTGATCCCCAACAAGTGGCGGAGGAATTTGGGAAATTCTACTGTACACTCTACACTTCCCGTGTCACTCACTCCCCAAGAGACCAGGGACTACCTAGCGGGAGTTAAATTCCCTAAACTGACCAAAGATCAGCTTCACCTTTTGGAAGCCCCTATCACTAAGGAGGATATTTCTGAGGCTATCTCCTGCTTGGCCGCATCTAAGGCCCCAGGATCAGATGGCTTACCACTCGAATTCTATGCCACCTACTCTGAAATTCTAATCCCTAAACTTTATGACCTGTACAAATCCATATTTGATGCGGGCATTTTACCCCCCTCCATGAGAGAGGCCCAAATTGTGGTAATCCCTAAGCCTGGTAAGGACCCTAAATACCCAGAATCGTATAGACCTATTTCCCTGCTACAGGTCGACATAAAGATACTGGCCAAGATTTTAGCCTCCCGCCTTAACCAGGTCATTCTGTCACTGATCCACCCTGATCAGACTGGCTTCATGCCAGGGAAAACCGCAATGAATATTCGCCGCCTATTCATGAACATTCAGGGATCCCACGATGAAATCGGTTTGATGGTCGTGGTGGCTCTGGATGCCGCCAAGGCCTTCGATTCTGTGGAGTGGAACTACCTATGGGAGTGCCTTTCGGGATTCGGATTTGGCCCCAACTTTATCCGTTGGGTTCATCTCCTCTATCAATCTCCAAGGGCCAGAGTGTTCGTGAACGGCTGGCTCTCTGACCAATTCCCGCTAGAAAGGGGGACCCGACAAGGCTGTCCTCTTTCCCCTATGCTATACGCACTTGCTGCAGAGCCATTGGCCATTATGATTCGTGCAGATACTAGCATCCATGGTCTCAAGATAGGGAATCTGGAAGAAAAGATTGGCATGCACGCTGATGATACACTTTTGTATCTGGCAGACTCTGGTCACTCTCTGATTGCAGCCCTCCATTCTATAGAACGTATCGGTACCCACTCGGGCCTGAGCATTAACTGGTCTAAGTCCCAGATCCTTCCGATTGACCATTTCCCCTCCCCGTTCACGTCCCCTCCTCTGACCCTCCCAAGGGTCTCCGTGATCAAGTACCTTGGTGTGCAGGTCACTAGATCACTCGCAGACTATACACTCTTAAACATTGAACCTTTGTATGCCCTGATCAAGACCAAAACTCAGATTTGGGCCAGACTTCCCCTAGGTGTTATGGGACGCATCAGTTTAGTCAAGATGATACTCGTCCCAAAGATACTCTATCTGGTATGGCATGCCCCCCTATACATACCACACAAATTCTTCAAGGCAATCGAATCTATTCTAAATTCATTTATATGGGGGCACAGTAGACACAAATTATCTTGGAAAACTTTAAAAAATCCAGTGACACTGGGAGGAGCTGCCCTTCCAGACTTTCAGGATTATTACCTTGCTTCCCAACTGTCCCATTTCTTTCATTTTGATAAAAGTGAGCGACCTCGATACCAGTCACTGCTATGTGAGCACCCTGATGACCTAGCCCACACCCTGCTTCAATCAGTCCTTAGAGCTCCCTCGACAAGATGTTCCCCCCACCACAACACAGACATGCTGACACACCACCGGAGGGTATGGCTGGTGGCACTACAAAAACTCGGAACCCAGCGGATCCATTCCCATACACCTCTCTGGTTTAACACACATATACCTTAACTGTTGTCCATCCCAGACCCTGCGGTGTGGATACGCCATGGGATTTTGTATTTACATCAGGTCATAACCACTAGGGACTTAAAACATTCCAAACGCTAAAGGACGAATATTCCCTCCCTAACTGTCTTCTCTTTAGATATTTACAACTTCGTCACGCTATACAATCCCAGTTTACCGGTCTTAACCCTTCCCTGGCAGTTCCCTCTATAGTAGACATAGTCACTGGTTAATCTCCACTCTATACTCCGCTATCCATCTCCCCAGTACCACGGCCTTGGCCTATGCTGCCAAGACAAGGTGGGAGGCAGACATCGGACAGATTGAGGATGAGGATTGGGATGAGATTTTGGAAGACGTGAAAAAGGTATCCCCTAAGTTATCAGACCACCTTACGCAGTTGTATATCATACATAGGACGTATCTGACCCCCCAAAAGATAGCGCGTTTTAAACCCATGTACAATCCAGGGTGTCGCCTATGCGACCACACCCCAAGCTCCTTCTACCACCTTTTATGGTCCTGCCCAACTATCCAAACATACTGGATACAGGTGATCCGTTTCTTGCATGATCAGATGGGCTCTCCTGCTACACTAGACCCAAAAATGTGCCTACTCGGTCTGCTGCCGGGTTTAGACACAGACAAACCCCTCCGTACCTTTTTGCACGAGACGCTATTCTTGGCAAGGAAAGCGGTAGCCCGTATGTGGATGCAGGCCCTGCCCCCTACAATTCAATGCTGGAAGAAGGAGGTTAATGACACTCTTCCATATAAAAAACTCATTTATGTCCATAGAGGGTGTTCGCTCAAATATGAAAGGGTCTGGAGCAGATGGTTAGCAGATGGTGAAACGTGCACCTAATAGCCTCGTCTCCTATTCCCCCCCTCCCCTTTTTGTATTCTCTCTTTCTTTTATATATGTTGTACATTGACTCCATTTCTATTGATGTGTTTTACTGTAGGCTATACAGACATTTCAATATATTCATGTATGTACTATTGTCAAGGCTATGTTGGTCTATGTTGATTTATGTACCATGCATACTTTTTTCAATAAAGTTGGTTTTTCCAATAAAAAAAAAAAAAAATCTGTCATCAGTCACAATGGAAAATGCTTCAACGAGCTGCCAACAGGAACTTGACAACATAACCATGACAATCCTCTGCAGTTGAACTGCTCTGCAGTTGTACAAATCAAGACCAGGGCCCCTGGCTGATTTTACTGACAAAGATATGGTCAATAACATCACCTGGGATACTCATTTGCTTGCTTACTATATAAATATGATTTTTACTTATTTTGGTGCCACTTACAGCTAGTAACACTAAACAAAAACCTTTTTTGAATTAATTTTTCAAGTTTATTTACATTAAAATCATAATAAAAGGGGGGCGTGGCCTGATGCGAGTTCCAGATGGTCGCATAGCCTCGGAGCTCCGGAGACACGGGACTGAAATGACGCTAAGCAGCCTCATCCAAGAAACCTCCTGAACCAGAACCACGTCGATTAGGCCCGGGAAGGTTCCGGAATCATGCCCAACTCAGAATCAACCTGTGCTAGATATAGTGCTAAAGGATATGCTATTATCATTACGCAGCACAATACAATCAGATATGGCATCCTATAGGTTTAACAAGGAAATACAGTCAGTGGGAAACAGAATAGACCACATTGAGACTAAAATGGAGAAATATGCTGAGACCATTAACGATCTAGTTGATGCTAATGATGAGAGGGAGGGGGATACAGAGTGGATCAAAGCAAAGCTTGCTGACATGGAAGACAGATCGAGAAAAAATAATTTAAAAATAAGAGGGATCCCCGAATCTGTCCACCAAAATTATCTGAATTCATATGCTGCAACTATGTTTAAACAAATCCTGCCCAGTCTGACGGATTTAGATGTCACCATAGACAGGATCCACCGTCTAACCAAGCCATCACACCTGTCTGAGCACATACCTAGAGATGTTCTATTACGTCTGCACTTCTATCATGTTAAGGAGAACCTCATGATTGCAATGAGGAAAAAGGAGCAAATACCCCCGCAGTGTCAAAAGCTCCAATTCTTCACCGATTTATCGCAATATACACTCCAGAAAAGAAAAAGGCTAAATACGGTGATCAAAGCTCTCCGTAATCATAAAATAATATACAGATGGGGTTACCCTACGAAACTCACTGTCACCGGAGACAATCATACCCACACAATCACTTCCCTGGAGAAGGGGATTGTCCTCTTGAAAGAATGGGACATTATTCCTGAACAAGAGGAAGGAGCACACGCTTCAAGCACTCCGCGGCAAATTGACCGCGAATGGAAAACAGTAACAGCAAGGAATGCTAAATCACATGCGTAATAGCGCTCGGATGTTACCTTTAGACTTTGGGGTCCCCGTGCTTTCTGACCCCAGGGATCTAAAGGCCGAACTTTTCCCCCAGTTGAATCTAGCAGCTTATGCTGCCCATAGTTGACTCTCACCTAATACGCTCATAATGTTTCACCAGTTACTTTGTTATTTTGTTTTTGTCTTTCTTTTCTTTCTTTCGCCAGGTTTTTCAGATGTCTACAGAGCCAAAAAAAACAGAATTGAGACCTACTCAAAGAAGATCAGAATACCACCATATGTGGACTCAACCAGCCTAGGAAAACTAAGTATTTCAACCACGCCTACCATATCTTCAACAGTGAGTACTTAACTACACCCACCAACAGCAACTCCCTCTGCTGCCTGTGGTACCAACTGCGGTAGGCGGAGGGACGGGACCTCTTTTGTTATTGGAATCCTGAGACGCACTAGCAGTAAATACCACCAATCTCAATTATGACACTGAACATATTATCTATGAACACTAAAGGGCTCAGCCACCCTGCAAAACGCAATTCCTTATGGAAGGAAGCCATTACACACACCATTATGATTTTAATCTGTGATTTAAACTCCACCACGTACACAATAGTCAATGCTTATTCACCAAACAAGCACCAAATCCAGTTCTTCAACAGACTATTAAAAAAAGTGAAACAACTCCAAAAAGGGCTTCTGGTGATTTGCAGAGATTTTAATCTTACTCCTGACTCTTCTCCACCTCTCAGTCTAAAAGAACAAGTCCAGCATTTCTTCCCTCTATAATAAAACATGATCTCTACGATGCATGGTGATGCTTACACGCCACTGAAAGAGATTTTACTTTTTTTTCACCACCTCATTGCATCTATACTAGAATTGATTTATTTTTACTTGACCAACAGACCCTACTACGAACATCATCAGTATCAATTAATCCGATAACATGGTCGGACCATGCTTTGTTGTTTTTTTCCATGTCAGACTCGACGTCGATTAATGCAAGGTCGATATGAAGAATAAATACATTTCTTTTACAACAAAGGGAATGTAAAAATATTTTCCAAGCACAATTATCGGAGTTTTTCTCAAACAATGTGGGTTCTGTTACAGACCCATTTAAGTTATGGAATGCGCATAAGGCATTTATGAGAGGGATATGCATACAAGTGGGGCGAGGAATAAGAGGCAGAGGCACAAGTGGCTACATGATCTGACAACCGAAATTAATACATTAGACAACCAAAATAAAATCAACCCATCACTTTCTATATCCCAAAAAATAACCCAACTGAGATACAATCTTAGACTATTACTACTTGGAAATTTCGAAATAACTAGTAAGAGACTTAAAATGGCATATTGTGCTAACAGGAACAAAGCAGGTAAGTTACTAGCCCAAACCATAAAAGGGCATAGACTCAAGGCAAAAATTCCTTATCTTATACACCCCAACACTAAACAGAAAGAATTTCATCCCCAAAAAATAGTGGATGCTTTTAATTCTTATTATAGTTCCCTATACAACTTGAAAAATGACCCCATGACCCCACAACCAACCCCAGAAGTAATTAGCAATTTTCTTTCTCAATTACCAATCCCAAAACTGACTAACACCCAACTAGAAACCCTGAACACTACAATTACTGAAATTGAGATCCATAGAATAATTGATTCCTTACCTTTAAATAAATCACCAGGTCCTGATGGATTCGGTGGGGAATATTATAAGGAATTCAAATCCATGCTATATCCACATTTAAACAGAATTTTTAGTGCTGCCACTGCCTCTGCCTCTTTTCCTCCGGAAATGTTAGAAGCACTCATTATAACTTTACTTAAGCCAGGAAGGAGCCAAGTTCCCCTTCAAACTTCAGGCCGATTTTGCTTTTGAATACTGACCTGAAGATATATGCAAAACTATTAGCAGCCCGATTGGTAGATATATTACCCACATTGATTCATCCTGATCAAACGGGTTTTACCAAAAATAGACAGACGTCTGATGCTACCCGAAGACTGATTAATATCATACACCTAGCTGAGGTGAAGAAAAGGCCTTCTCTGCTCCTAACACTGGATGCAGAGAAGGCCTTTGACCGCATACACTGGCAGTACCTACTCAAAGTACTGGAAACATTTGGATTTAATAGCAGCATACTCTCGGCCATTATGGCTTTATACTCTAAACCATCTGCCAGAGTGTACTTATCAAGTATACTATCTTCCCCATTTCTATATCCAATGGAACAAGGCAAGGATGCCACCTATCCCCTTTAATTCTTAACTTATTGATGGAACCTCTTGCTATCCACATTCGTTCCCATGCTTGTATAATAGGTTTCTCAGCGGGCGGTACTGATCACACCATCAGCCTATTTGCTGATTCTAACAGAAGTGGAACCTTCCCTGGCTGCAGCTCATGAAGCTCTTTCTATGTTTAACCTGCTATTGACGAGCACCCTCAACCCTATTAAAGCAAATAACATGTCCCCTACTATGAAAACCACGCTTAAAGCATGGGCCATACTCCTGAAATCCTCTATGCCCAATCATATCACTGAATCAATACCACTAACAATTTTGAGTCTACGATTACTAATCCCTGACCTAAACATATGAAATTGGTCACTAAAGGGCATTACTACCACAGAAGATATCACAATTGGTCCATCAATTAAAACATTTAGAACAATCCAACTGGAATATGGCCTAGAATCAAAAGACCTGTATACCTATAACCAAATAGCACATCTACTATCTGTCATTCCTGCACCTGCTGTTTCCATATCAATTAGGATCTTCCTATATTTCACAAACCCAACCACCTCTATTAAAGGTATTTCCCTCTTCTACAACTTACTAAACTAAAAATCTGAACTTTCCAAATCCCCATCTATGAAAACCTGGGAAATAGAATGAATGTCCTCATACTCCATAGAACAATGGCGTGACTCAATTAAGATCACCTATGCAGCCACCAAAAGTGTCACTCTATGGGAACTATTAAGCAGCCACATGAGGTGGTATCTAACACCCACAAGAATAGCCGGATTTCATCCCCAAACATCTCCACTCTGTTGGAGACAATGCAAGTTCAGGGGCTCACTCATACATATACTATGGGCTTGCCCACTACTAAAAATCTTTTGGTCTAGTGTCTTTGATCTAATTAGAAAAATCACAATAGGAATAGAGAAAGTTCCTCCAACTTACAAAAACATAGTTTTTCAGGTCCTGGTGAGTGCTAGACTGGCAATAGTTAGAAAGTGGAAGAATAAAGAATCCCCAACCCTTATAGAAGTAATAAGAACCGCTAATCTCCATATAAATTACAAATTAATGTTTGCCGCCTCTCAGGGTAACTACCAATTGAAATACACGGTATGGAGTCCATGGCTAGAATGGTTTCAAAAGGACAAGGCCCATTGGACTAATTGAATAAATGTTAAATAGTACATCTGTGAAGAGATTTTTACAATTATAATACATGCACTGACGTGATGTTATAGAATGAAAGAGCGGGTCCGGTCGAGCCCGGGACCTGGATGCAGTATGTTCCCGTTGGGGCGTTCGGCGCCTGGGGCCTTCCTGTATAAGCATAATCTAGAGAGGAAGTCGGTGCCTCATTGAGGTGTGGGCTTTCTAGATGAAAATCATTAATGGTGTACCCATGTTTCAATTTATTGTTAATGACCTGATTTGTGGGTTTATCTCAAAAGGATTATCTAAATGCTCTTACACGAGTAACTTTTTGAAATATGATGATTTCCAACTTGGCACTATGTCTACTATTTTTCCGTTTACTTACGTTTTTAATACTTGTATTTGTACTCTAGTACTTGTATTGACAACTGTATTTTGTTAAATATGGAAAATCTTTTATCCTTAATAAAAATGATTGGAATGAAAATCATAATAAAAGCTGTCATATAGGTAATATTCAATTTTTTCTTATCCCAACTGCATAAAGGTGTACATCTATAAATAAATAAATAACTAAATAAATAAGGATATTTTCTATTTTGGATCAAAACATTTAATACATCTCAGATACTGCATTACCGTACACACAAAAATTATTTCTTCTTATATCGATGTAGTTCATCAGGAGGTGCTGTATGGAATCATACAATTATGCATAAATTATACATAGCTTGAGTGTAACATTCATCATCTAAGTAAATAATTTCACATAAACTAATGATTACACATTTGATGCTAGTGCACACTTATTTGAGTGCTCATATTCTCATCCATGCAGTATATGCAATGACATTGGGCTAAACAGATGGGTCGGGTCAGGTCAGCATAAGCCACCTATCAGGATTTCCCTCTCTGTAACTGAAAACTAGGTCTCAGAAACATTCATCATATTTCAACCTTAACAAACAGACTCTCCAAAATGCACAAGCCTTTAAAATCCAATTTAATATAATTTTAATAAGAAAAATATGTTTTCATATGTATTTGAAAAGATTGTTTTTTATGTATCATGTAAATTTTAAAACTGAAGAAAATGAAAACATTTATTGTCGTTTTGTTGGTCATTTCCTCCTAACATTGTTTACGACGCAATTTTAATTTGTTCCATGTCTCGTTTAATTAGAATGAGCTTATGTACCTTTAAATCCAGCAAGACCCAATCATTTACAATAATTATAGGACAACATTCTTCATTTTTAAGTGCTTCTCAAACTCCAATCTTATCAGTTCAGAGATTGACTCTGGTGTGTTTTGCATGCTCTGATATTGTAAAACATTTAGATGCAAAGTACATCTTAATTCTGGAATATGCTAGAACAGTGTCCTCTGGTGTTCCTTTTGAGATATGCATTTTGTCTAGTGGGCAGAAAGACAAAAAAACCCCACAAACTACTAACCCACGGGGTTAAAGCTAAGGAGCTTTGCAAGATAAATAAGATTTGGCGTGAAAAGCATTATCCTGAAATGAACTGTGATATCCATTTGATAACTTTAATTTATTCCATACAGTCCCTGGACTGAAATAATCAATTAGCAGTTTAAAACATGCTGTGAACTAAATTGTCGCACTCTCTATTACAGAATGGTTATCGTATATTTATAAGGTGCATTTCTGGCAATCAGAACCAACAGAGTGTTGAGCTATCAGTTGTAAATGAAATTCTTTAAGGGGTAAAAAAAAAAAAAAAGTCACATTTTAAGATACAGAAACGGAAATTGTTGAGACAGATTTCACACCTTTTGTTAACATAGGAGATTTTGTTAAGGGACAAAATGAAAGCGTTATGGTGCGCAAAACGGTGGAAATAGATAGGATGGCTGAGTGTAAACAAAGTGTCATTATTACAATCCAGGTACAGCTCATAACACACCACCACACATAGCTGAGTTTCAGAATGATATTGCTTTTATTGTTACTGGCAGCATTTTAAAACATCTAGGCAACGCAATACTTCTAATGTGTAATAAAATAGAATGATAATACGTTAAATACTGTAATCCTTTGTATTTTTATTATACTTCTTTAAAGCCTTTCTGTCTTTAAGATAAAAATGGACAATGAAAGATTCCCTGAAAACAAGACACTAAATGTTTACCGTACTTCTCCTGCAGCCCATATTGCCAAGCACAGCAGTAGTGAAGAAAACCACTGCAAAAATCCTGTAAAAGCTAACTCTTCCAGGAGTGTCAGTTTCTGGGTTCCCCCACTGTCTGCTCTGCTTCTTCCCATTGGCTCCATGTTACCACAGCAGACAGTTTTGACATTGGGGCCCTTGGATCAAACTACTTTGTGTAGCAAGGAACCGGAATCTGACCTTCCCAATGGGGTTGGATTCTGTAAGATCTTCATACAGTGCTTTCTTTTCACTACTGCAGAGATTGGCAGAACAGGCAGCAGGAGGCGTGAGTATTTCATGTCTTTAATGTCCTCTTTCACTTTATAATCTGCGCTGCTCCCACCTATAGCTTATTGGACATACACAGGTACCATATGTCTACTCGTTTTTTACGTGAGCTAAATGCAAATGTTCCTATTGGCTTTATGGCATTACTTTTTTTGCAGCTCTAAAACCTTTTCCCTTCATTGCATTATTATGCAAATGAAAAGTAGGCAATACTTTCATCTACAATACTGCAGATAAACATTCTCCTTGCGTTGGATAATTTGTTTCTGTAGGCAAGGCCACTAGACCCATTAGAGCAGTCAACTATGCAAGTATGATATGGCCACCGTCAGGGCAAGCCATCCATAGATTACTCAAGAGAGTGATTTGTCAAGCTTTCACTTAGTTACAATAGAGAAGGGTAGAGTGGTGAACACTGCTACTGGTTTAACACTGTGGAAAACTGTAGCAATGGAGTCATTTTCTAATCTGACCAATGTATTGTTCTTCCCAATTGTGATCATGCATTAGTCCTCTGAGACACCTATAGACATGAAATCATTACCTAATCTAGTCTTTTGTCATCAAACTTAGAGTAAGAAGAACTTGTACTTGTGGCAAAGATTTAATTAAAATACTTCTACAACAGACCTACTGAACTAGCCCAATCAGAGGGCACAACGCATCTAGGTGGGAAGAGCCGAGCCCGTGACGTCACGCTGCCGCCATCTCAGAGTGTAGTGGTGAGCAGGTTGAGGACAAAGCATTATAAAGTGTATTGTGTTTTTTTTTTTTTTAAGCGTCCTGTATTGGCTGGGGGGTTTTAATCAATTTTAGACATAGAGAACACTATGTTTTCTGCCTTCTTGCTCCATGTGAAATATATTTAATGATATATGAGAGCACGTGGAATCAGAAAGTCCATCCATCCTTTATCTGAGGAGGGGTGTGGAGAGTTTGTTCCATGATTAAAGTCATTTGGATGATGCAGATGAGCCTATTTTCATGTATCTAAGGTGAGCAGCTTTTTTACCTGTTTGGTGGAGGTCCACAAGTCATTGGAAGAAGTGAAGGAAGAGGGTCACTACTTTTGCTATTTTTTTTTCAATATTTATTTGATTTTTTTATATACAAGGTGCTGCATTGTATATATATATATATATATATATATATATATATATATGTTTTTCAATTTTTGTATATTTATTTATGGAATAATCATCACTGAAAATTGATTCACAAAATTGTATGCAGGAATTAGCATCACAGAGTATTTCAGGGGTTTTTTTTGTATGGATTGATTGGAATCATAACTGTTGTTGCGTTGTACTTTTTATTGTAATTTGATTAGAAGTATGTAACATGTTTCTCAAGGGTGTAGAAAACAAAGTATTGTGTACAAATGACTAAATTAGATGTAAACCCTAGTTGAATTACATTAATTTGCTAAACAAGTTGGGGAGAGGGCTTATTTACAAAAAAAATGCATAGCCATTCATTCAGCAAATTTACATGTGCATTAGTTTATGCAAATTCAGCAAAAGCAAATGTTATTTAGGCTGTTTTGTCTTCTGAATGTTCTTTTTTTGTGGCCACCAGATGGAGCTGAAGAGCATAGGAAATACATGCTTTGTAACAGGAGATGCAATATAACAATTCTAGAAAATGCTAGATGGAATTGGCAAATAAATGTAGCCAAGGACTAAATATAAGTTATCAAGTTCTCAGCTCATTGATTGCCTGCCTTTTCCAGTGGACCAAGAACAAATGTTATTTTCTCTATTATTAAACTGGCAGTGTTCCTAATTAAATTTGTTTGTAATCTTACAAATAACCTGTAGGAAAAGAAGTACAAATTAAGTCTTCATTATATAGCAAACACCATAAAGTGATTGCTATCTCCTGTTGATTGCTCCACTGCCACCAATGTCCATGCACATAACTGGTCATTTTCATTAAAGTGGAGGTCCACCCTAAAAAAAAAATGCATAAAAAAATTCCTAAAAAAGTGGAGGAAAAAAAATGTTTTGACTCACCTGAAATGGCTAGGCAGTCTTCCTAATCTGCCTCTTCCTATGCCGCGGTGATCTTCAGTCTTCTCCTCCCCGCGTTGTCTTCTGGGGAATGGGGCGCGGTGTGTTATGGGAACTGTGTGTGTCCCACAAGAATGACACTTTGCTACAATGTAAAGTAGTGAGTGTACAGCTTGTATAACAGTGTAAATTTGCTGTTCCCTAAAAATAACTCAACACACATCCATTAATGTCTAAACCGCTGGCAACAAAAGTGAGTACACCCCTAAGTGAAAATGTCAAAATTGGGCCCGAAGTGTCAATATTTTGTGTGGCCACCATTATTTTCCAGTACTGCCTTAACCATTTTGGGCATGGAGTTCACAAGAGCTTCACAGGTTGCCACTGGAGTCCTCTTCCACACTTCCATGATGACATCACGGAGCTGGTGGATGTTAGAGACCTTGCGCTCCTCCACCTTCCGTTTGAGGATTCCCCACAGATGCTCAATAGGGTTTAGGTCTGGAGACATGATTGACCAGTCCATCACCTTTACCCTCAGCTTCTTTAGCAAGGCAGTGGTAGTCTTGGAGGTGTGTTTGGGGTCATTATCATGTTGGAATACTGCCCTGTGGCCCAGTCTCCGAAGGGAGGGGATCATGCTCTGCTTCAGTATGTCACAGTACCTGTTGGAATTCATGGTTCCCTCAATGAACTGTAGCTCCCCAGTGCCGGCAGCACTCATGCAGCCCCAGACCATGACACTCCCACCACAGTGCTTGACTGTAGGCAAGACACACTTGTCTTTGTACTCCTTACCTGGTTTCCGCCACACACGCTTGACATCATCTGAACCAAATAAGTTTATCTTGGTCTCATCAGACCACAGGACGTGGTTCCAGTAATCCATGTCCTTAGTCGGCTTGTCTTCAGCAAACAGTTTGCAGACTTTCTTGTGCATCATCTGTAGAAGAGGCTTCCTTCTGGGCAGACCAATTTGATGCAGTGTGCTGCGTATGGTCTGAGCACTGACAGGCTGATCCCCCCCACCCCTTCAACCTCAGCAGCAATGCTGGCAGCCCTCATACGTCTATTTCCCAAAGACAATCTCTGGATATGACGCTGAGCACGTGTACTCAACTTCTTTGGTCAACCATGGTGAGGCATGTTCTGAGTAGAACTGTTAAACCACTGAATGGTCCTGGCTACCATGCTGCAGCTCAGTTTCAAGTTCTTGGCAATCTTCTTATAGCCTAGGCCATCTTTATGTAGAGCAACAATTATTTTTATTCAGATCCTCAGAGAGTTCTTTGCCATGAGGTGCCATGTTGAACTTCCAGGGACCAGTATGGGAGATTGAGAGCAATAACACCAAAATTAACACACCGGCTCCCCATTCACACCTGAGACCTTGTAACACTAACGAGTCACATGACACCGGGGAGGGAAAATGGCTAATTGGGCCCAATTTGGACATTTTCACTTAGGGGTGTACTCACTTTTTTTGCCAGCGGTTTAGACATTAATGGCTGTGTGTTGAGTTATTTTGAGGGGACAGCAAAATTTACACTGTTATACAAGCTGTACACTCACTGCTTTACATTGTAGCAACATGTCATTTCTTCAGTGTTGTCACATGAAAAGATATAATACAATATTTACAAAAATGTGAGGGGTGTACTCACTTTTGTGAGATACTGTAGTTCCTTTCAAGTTCACATTGAAGTTTCTATCAGACAAAGTGAGCCACAAAGCAAGCTGGGCAGTGTTTTTGGAAATTTCATAGAGAGATCACAGAAGTCACACATCACATTAACAGGGCAGGATTTCTGCTGGAATCAGGTTGTACTACCAGTTCAGTATTATCTGAATGCCGAAAAGACTCCGTAGAATTGAGTGGACAGCAGGGACGTTGCAGTGAGGTCAGTGGCTGGTGAGGCAGTGGCTAGTATCAGAGCCAGATACACACAGGTTACACACGCCAAGAACATTAGAGCGAGAACAATAATTCTAGCACTAGACCTCCTCTGTAACTCTAAACATGTAACCTGTTAAAAATTTTAAAAAATTGTTGCGCAAATACCATGTAACATAAAAAGTTGCAATGACTATCATATTTTGAAAAATTGTTGCGCAAATACCATGTAACATAAAAAGTTGCAATGACTATCATATTTATTCCCTAGGGTGTCTGCTAAAATAATATATATAATGCTCTGAGTAATTTTATGATTTTGATGATTTTTACACGTGGGAGAGATGTGTCAGAATTGGCCTGGGTGGCAAGGGGTTAATTGCCATAAGTAAGGAATATACAAATAACTATTATATGTTGTTTTTAAGTTAATTAACTTTATTTTCAAAAACTGTACTCAAGCAGGTGGCTTAATGGACAAATTACTGAAGTTTGAAATTATAACTTCCAACCAGTAATTTCACAGTAAATAGATAAATAATAAATTATTATGTTATAACATATAGCATATAAATATATAATTTAGCTTGATTAAAACAGTACCTTTTCATCAGCAGATTCTCATTCTCCATCTTAACTGTGTGAGAAAAACATGGGATTGTGGGTACATCTTATACCCTTAAACCCATTTTCCTTCTAGTTAAGAGGGCTGGGCTGGAAGGGAGCATTTTGTCTTTTAGATACGTGCCCCCTTCTATGACACTGCAGTGAGAGGTGTGCCTCCACTGCAGCATTGTTATTGGACAGCTTGGGCCAATGGTACTTTACCATTGGTCTAAGACTCCAAGCTGTCCATTGAGCTCAGTGCTTCTGACAAGAAGTGAGAGGCACTGTGAGCTCATCCTCTTGGTCTGCTGCAAACAGAGTGTGGCAGCTTGTATTTAAACTGGGAGCTCTTTATGTAGCTTCTGACAGGCTGCGCTAGGAGCCCCGTATCTCCTGAGCCATAGGTCATAGGACCCCATTTTGCCCATGGTTGGGTAGGACATCAGCTGCCTAGCCCCCACCCCCCAAATTTGGGGTCTCTGTGACCCCAGGTCACTGAGCTACGACCCTCGAAGCTTGATCTTTTTTTAAATATTTTTTTATGTTCATGGCAGGTGAGACTCTGCCTCACCTGCCTCCCCTAACTGCACGTCCCTGGTGGACAGAGCTTTTACATCAAACAAAAAATAAATAATATTTTAAACATTTTTCTTACTTTACAGATATCTATAATATACATTTAAAAATCTAAAAACAAAAAAGAGTGTTTTCATAGCCCATAGCAAATCATAAAGTATCTGACATTTCAAGTACAGTCTGGAAAACTAAAGATCAAATCTGATTGGCCAGTGTGGGCAACACAAAAGCTTCTCTTTTATACAGTTTTTATCAAAAGCAACATTGTATTGAAGAAGCATTTCTGTGCTGATGACAAAGACATTTTCCCCTGACCATACTGTGCCATGTTTTTTCTATTTGGAATTAGCACAGTTCCATGAAATCCACGTGCATACGGTATTTAAAGTGGTAGACTAGAAAGGCAGCAAATATGGGGAGAAAATTGAGATGACATTTGAATTGGAAGAAAGGAGGTGATGAGATGGTCAAATACCGGATAACATAGAGTGCGGAACAAAAGGAGAATGAGCAGGATGAAAAAGGAGGTCAGACAGGGCCCTGGGGGTGCAAAGGCAAGATGGGGCAGCTGTTTGCTGACCATCTCTCTGTCACACCTTACTTCTTTCCTGGGCATTCTTAAGTGAGTAATTATTACTAAATAATAGCATTGCTAGAGGAGCAACACCCGTCTCAAGCACATTACAAGCCGACCAAGACTCTGCAGATAATTAGCATTTTGATTATTTCAAATAGCACTTCAACACCACAACTTAGATGTAGATGACACCAACTCTGTCTCCTCGTCTGCCAGGACTCTGGGAGGCTGGCACTACATGAAATGGACAATTAAACATACAAGGGATATTGTAATTAGTAACATATTTGAAATAACAAAATGTGTAATTTATTAACAATAAACTCGCTTTTACTAAGTCTGCTGAAAATCAACCTGTAAAAACATGAATATAAAACAAATGATTTATTATTAATTTATAAAATACAGGTATATAACATATAATGACTATAGAGGTAAAACAAAATATGAAAATTGTAAATGTGAATTGACTTAATGCACAATAGACTTATTTAAAGAAATACATTTTAATTGGAGAACAATTTTTGATTCTCTTGTAATTCCAAATACTGAGCCTCATTACACCATACAGGATTTCTTGAAAAGGCAAGCAGCTATGCAGAAACATGCACATAAAGTGTTACTAAACCCACAACAGTAAAATCAGTCTGCATATGCAGTAAAGCATGCTTGTTAAACTCACTGTGGACCATAAGGAGTTAATCTTCTGCATAGTAAAAAGGCTATCCTATCTCTCTGATCCTCCTCTTCTTTGACCCCAACCCATCTCCTGGTAGAACAGCGTATTAAGAGACAGGCTGCACATGCTCAGTTTGGTGTGTATTGCGTGTGTATTAAGAGTTTTTTTTTTTCTTGGGAGAGTGCATGTGATCAGCACAAGGCCAATCAACACTGTCCATACAGAGGATCAGGGAAGAATGAAAACTCCTCTTACAAGCTTAAAGCAGGTACTAATACAAGTCACAAGAATGCTCTAACTGCTGATAAGAAAAGGTATTTAGCAGTTTAGATTTACTAAAACTATTGCATTTCCATGTTCTGTGTACTGTGGGAGACCGGATATAGTGAATGCAGGGTCCTGGGTTTAGGAACACTTTAAGGATAGTAAATAGTACTCATCTTTCATTTATTACATTAGAATAAACTAAAATCTGATTGCTTGCTATAGATTACCACACATCACAGTTTTGTAAGCATTCATCCAAATCTCTCCAAATCATTCATCCAAATCTTGTTGTAGAACTAGAAAGGGTGCAGAGATGGACATTAAATGAATGCCATCCCCAACTAAGAACAAGCAGGTCCTAAGTCTATAGGGAAAGAGTAACTGACCTTAATTTATTCTACTTTGTAAAGTTGGGGATGGGAGGTTGGTCCATATAGTAAATATGGACCACTTTAAATTGTAAGTGCATGAGCATGTAAATAACAGGATCCTGGGTTATGACCATATTTAGTCAATTAAATCAACCGGGATCCTGGATGCTGTATTTACAATTCAACAGTGCTGGGGAGCTATCTTTTGTGATGGGAGTAGCAACGGGGCAGTATAGTCACAGTGACGGGTCATTGTGGTGGCAGTCCAACATCTGTGATCCGCGGGCCACCCGCGATCGCTCCACAGAATGGGGATCTGCCTATGTAAACTAGGCAGATCCCCATTCTGACAGGGGAGTAGAGAGAGATCGTCTGTTCCTAGTGATCAGGAACAGCGATCTCTCAGTACTCCCAGTCAGTCCATTCCCCCCACGGTTAGAAAACACCTCCCTATGACACACTTAACCCTTTGATCGCCCCGAGTGTTAACCCCTTCCCTGCCAGTGTCATTTATACAGCAATCAGTGCATTTTTAATAATGTCACTGGTCCCAAAAAAGTGTCAAAAGTGTGCGATCTGTCTGCCGCAGTGTCACAATCCTGCTAAAAATCACAGATCACTGCCATTACTAGTAAAAAAAAATAATAGTTAAAATGCCATAAATCTACCCCTTATTTGTCGACACTATAACTTTTGCGCAAACCAATCAATATATGCCTATTGCAATTTTTTTACCAAGAATGTGTAGAAGAATACATATTGGCCTAAACTGATGAAGGAATTAGTTTTTTTACATTTTTTGGGGGGATATTCATTATAGCACAAATTTAAAAATATTGTTTTTTTTTTTGTTTTCAAAATTGTCCTTTTTTTTTTTATAGCGCACAAAATACAAACCGCAGAGGTGATCAAATACCACCAAAAGAAAGTGTTGTTGTTTGGGTACAGCGTCGCACAACCACGCAATTGCCAGTTAAAGTGATGCAGTGCCGTATCGCAAAAAATGGCCTGGTCATTAAGGGGGTAAATCCTTCTGGGGCTGAAGTGGTTATGCTATGCTGATATTTAAAGCACACAATGAAAATACTTGTATTGCAAAGTTGTAAACATCTTAAAACGTAACTCCTGGACTACCGACTCTAGTTCTCCGAAATCCTCCTCTGCTGTAATAATTTATTTATGTCTTTATTTAAATCACATACCTTTTTCCTGGGGTTGATTTACTAAAGACAAATACACTGTGCACTTTGCAAAGTGTAGTTGCACTCTGGAAGAGCAGTTGCTCCAGAGATTAGTAAATGAGCAGAAGCTCTGCTTACTTCCATTATCCAATCATGTGCAAGCAAAAGTGCAATTTCTTTTATTTTCCTTGCACGTGATTGGGCACTCCTTGCAAAGTGAAGCGTTTCCTCATTTACTAAGCTCTGAAGCAACTGCACTTGCAGAGAGAAACTGTACTTGCAAAGTGAACAGTCTATTTGCCTTTAGTAAAGCAACCCCACTGGGTCCTCTTGCTCTGTTCTTCTTTAGTGGTGGGCAGTACGGAATGAGGCAGAGAATGGTACCCATGTAGTGATGGGGCAATGGTTCTCTGCATCATTCTCCTGTCAGCCTGGACTGTCCGGATAACACACTTCCACAGGTGTGTCTGCTTTAATAAAACTGTTAGTTTAAGGTATTAAATGTATATTTAATGTGATGTTCATGCACACAAGGAAAGACATCAGTTTTTCCTCCTAATTTCTATTACTATTTAAGTTAATTTTTATATGAGGGTCTTCAGATAAGTAAAAATATGTAAAACTACATATATTTTATTAGATTTTATAAAATACTTTTTTAGGCAGATATAACGTATGCTTGTAGTGTCTTTTTCTTTGCTTGATTTTGTGGTCTGAATAAAGATGGCTGATTTTATATACATACTATAAAGTTTTGCCTCAAGCCTTGTCCATCTGCTCTGCTTAAAGATGGCTGAAGCAGACATAAGGCTCACCCAGACATAAAATAAAAGAGACTCCAGTGAGGTGTGGGATTAAAGAGAGAGACCATCTTTTCTCTTTGTAGGCCTTGTTTTGAGATCTGGTGAACACTGGGATAAGCACAATATAGACATTACATAAAACACCACCTACTTATTTATCATAATATAGAGCAATTATACATCACAACAATAATAAACGTTGTGCTTTCTTTAAGTGGAAATGAGTTGCAATTATTTTCCCTCCACTTTGTGTGCCATTTAGCACTCCGTAATTAGGTATTATTCATGGTAAAAAGACACGGCACATACAAGAAAAAAACAACATACAGTCAAGGTGTTCCTTTGTAAGCGGTAAATAAATGTATATAAAATATAATTTATAGGGTAATTGTAAACAATTAGAGTAAAGAAAAAAACTATAACTAACAGTATTTCAGAACCATAGAAGCTATAGGCAGACAACAGTCATCCATGGGTTACAAGGCTGAACTATTGTTCCTAATGGACCTCAAATTGTCATTATTACTAAACTCCTTACAAGCTTGGAGAGAGATGCTCCTTTCTCCCCCCCTTACATCCATAATTTGTAATCAAGAGCATAATTTTGTCATTTTGCATTACTAATTATCTAATCATGACACACTGTATAACGTACATGTCTACCCAATTAGCTAAGACAATTATTAAAATTTGGAAGCCTAATTATGTCTCAATTTAATGCTGGCAAACTCTTGTCTAGTTGTGTAATTAAAATGCTGTCTTTGCTTCTGCCTTCAGGGCAGTGGATGATTAGGACCTGTCAGGGGGTGTACTCTACCAAACCAGCCAAGCGTACCGTGCAACATGACCCTACATTGTAAGTGTGTCAACATATTAACCTGAATTCCAATCAGCGCATGCAATCACATTTGGTAGAGCCGCAGAGGCTAAAACATGCAGTAATTTATTAAAGAGAAAAAATACATGCCTTTTAATTAATGCTATAAAAGAATTGACACATCAAGTGCTCAGAGTCACAAGACTGTTTCATCTAATTAGGAGCCTATGAGTATTTGCTTTTGTCGGCAAGAGGAGCTTTCAGTTTTCTTTCTGACTTCTGGTGACTGTGTATTTTTATTTATGTATTAATTTGCTTCGGCAAACCCTTATGTTGCTTAGAAGAATTGTAAATTACTTGAGTCATAAATATAATGTGTCATCAAATAAAGGAAAATTTTACTGGTAAAAAAAATAATAATCTTCATGTAATTATATAATGGGTATGTAAATATTATTGTAATGATGACCAGGTGCTGTTGTGCTGGCACTGTACAAACAAATGTTAAAGGACAAGTCCACCCACAACTGATATCAGTCATTCTTCGAGATATGGCTTTGAAGATCCCTACCGGTTCTCCATGGCATAACATGATTATGATGCGTAAATGCTGTCCCTATACCCCTATATTATACAACTTAATATACTACTACATTGTCTTTTAATTCCAATTGTCACATACCTGAATAGGGTCATAAGATGACAAAGGTGGCCTCTTTTACTGCTCCAGCCATTCCTGGATAGGGAGACCGAGAGTATAGGGATAACAGAGTGGCACAAGTGCAAGTGACTGATGTTGGTGTCACAGCAACTTTGAGAGATCGGTTGTTAAAGAATTCATATTCATAGTGACAAGGAGATGTAGCTCTCCAATTAGAAAAGGTGAAGGCAAATAGCCTGTTTGACGCTACTGTGAGAAAAGAGTGTGCACACTCACATACACACCGACACACATTTACACCTGCATACCAATGTAATCTAGCAATGGTAGTATGAAATGACTGCCTGACTAAAAGTTAAAGTGTTACTAAACCTACAACAGTAAATTTAGTCTGTATATGCAGTAAAGCACACTTGGTATACTCACTGTGGAACCTAAGGGGTTAATCCTCGGCATTGTGTATAAAGGCTGCTTGATCTTGTATGCACAGATCCTCCACTCCCTGCACTGTCCCCCTGAACAAGTCCGGATAAGACAGAGTCTTTGGAGTCAGGCTGCACATGCTCAGTTTGGTGTGTATTGCTAGAGAGGTTTTTTTTTTCTTGGGAGAGTGCATGTGATCAGCACAGGGCCAACACAGTCCAGACATGTACAGACAGAGGGTCAGGAGCCCTGCAGCCTCATAAGACAGCTCAGTGCAGTATGAAAACTCCTCCTACAGGCTTTACCAGGAACGGATAGAAATCACAAGACTGCTACAGTGGGGAAAATAATTATTTGTTCCCCTGCAGATTTTGAAAAAAAAAAAAAATGTTATAAATTGAGTTGCAGTTCAGTGAGTAAAATAAGTATTTGATCCTCAAGCAAAACATGACTCAAAGTTTCAGCCCCCTCCATAAATTTTCTATAGGATTAAAGTCTGGAGACTGGCTAGGCCACTCCATGACCTTAATGTGCTTCTTCTTGAGCCACTCCTTTGTTGCCTTGGTGGTATGTTTTGGGTCATTGTCATGCTGAAAGACCCATCCATGACCCATCTTCAGTGTTCTGACTGAGGGAAGAAGGTTCTCATCCAAGATTTTACAATACAATACAATACAAATGGCCCCATCTATTGGCCCCTTAATGTGGAAAAGTCGGTCTATCTTTAGCAGAGAACCAGCCCCAAAGCATAACCATGCTTGACTGTAGGGATGGTGTTCTTAGGGTTATGGTTAGCAGTTTTCTTCTTCCAAATATGGCGGATTGCCCTCCTCAAGAATGCACATGCACAGTCATGCCAATGAACATCTAAATGATTCAGAGAAGGATTGGGAGAAAATGCTGTGTTCAGATGAGACCAAAATTGAGCTCTTTGCCATTAACTCGACTCGCTGTGTTTAGAGATAGAAAAATGCTGACTATGACCCTAAGAACACCATCCCTACAGTCAAGCACGGAGGTGGAAACATGATGCTTTGGGGCTGTTTCTCTGCAAAAGGTACAGGCTGACTTTGTCGAATTGAGGGGCAAATGGACGGGCCATAATAATGTGATACAGTAATGTAATCTGTAAAATTACAGTGTACTGCATGTGTTATATGTTTTTAACTTTTTGAGTTTGGCGCCGTGCTCCGTCCCCGTGCGTCACAACCCTCGCAGGGAATGGAACTCTGCACTGTGTTAGATCCGGAGGAGGACACAGCTCGCACACACAGCGGGGAGAGATCACAGGATCCTGGGGACAAGATAAGTAACTTTGCCTGGATCCTGCGATGTGATCCCGAGGGTGGCGTGGGGTTACTGCTTTTGGTACTGAAAATTCACCCCGAGCCACACTTAGGAATACCGCTATGGAGGTTAAGGTCATGGAGTTGCCTAGTCAATGTCCAGACCTTAATCCTATAGAAAATTTATGGAGGCAGCTGAAACTTCAAGTTGCCAAGCGACAGCCAAGAAATCTTAAGGATTTAGAGAAGATCTGTAAAGAAGAGTGGACCAAAATCCCTCCTGAGATGTATGCAAATCTGGTCACTAACTACAAGAAACGTCTTACCTCTGTGCTTGCCAACAAGGGTTTCTCCACCAAGTACTAAGTCATGTTTTGCTTTGGGATCAAATACTAATTTTACTGAACTGCAACTTAATTTACAGCATTTGTATCACGTGCGTTTTCTGGATTTTTGTGATATTCCGTCTCTATCATTTAAAATACACCTATGATAAAAATGATAGACCCTTCATTCCTTTGTAAGTGGGCAAACTTACAAAATCTGCAGGGGATCAAATAATTATTTTCCCCACTGTATATAATGCTGATGAGAAAAGGTTTTTAGCAACTTTTATTTACTAAAATAATTGCATTTCCATGTTTTGTGTACTGTGGGAGACCAGATATAGTGAATGTAGGGTACTCGGTTTAGGTACCATTTCAGTAGCAATGTGGAGCCAGTATCTTTAAAAAATAGAATTCACACTAGGGTTCTCAATAGTTCTAGGAACAATTGAGCCTGTCAACTTCTTCACAAAAACTGAGACAAAAATGTTAGTTGGCCCTTATCCATTAAAGTTGGTCACAGGCATTAGATGGCTTAAGTTGGTCAAAGACAAAAGAAGGCTGTTCTACCACAATGATATCTTATTGTCAACACATAGGGGTATATTTTTAAAGCACAAAATGTGGCATTTACAAAACATTCACTGTAGGTGAGTCTTCCTGGTACATGATTTTTTCCAGAATCCTTTGTCCTCCTTACTGGTTTAGAAATGTTTAGTACCTTTTAGCCCACTTCATCACAACTGGTCTGGTTATACGGTATCATGGTGAAAACCTATGCTATAGAAGCCATTTGCCATACATTGCACTGATGATGGCCAACAAGCTTGAAACCAGGGGCTCTGTTAGTTCAAAAGAAAAAGGAAAAGATTTGCATGACTCTATCTTATAATGAAATATGTGCCTATTATTTTCTGGATTTCTAATGAAAGTCAGATATGTAGAGACCGTAGAGACCTGCTGTTTTAAGAGGGCTCTGTTGTTATATAGTATTTATACTGTAATTGATAGGCTTTCCCTGGTAGGGATTTCCCCACTGAGTCAATCACCCACATCTGGTAAATCATTTGGTAAACATAGGGGCTGATTTACTAAAGGCAAATGCCCTGTTCACTTTGCAAGCGATATTGCACTCCTTAAAGGAATTTGTAAAAGTGAATTTGGTAATGCTTCACTTTGAAAAAGACACCCAATCGTGTACATGAAAAATAGAGAAAAATGTTTGCTTGCATATGATTAGATGATGGAAGTCGGCAGGGCATGACTTCATTCACTAAGCTCTGGAGATAGTTCCCTTGCAGACTCCAACTGCATTTGCAAAGTGGATAGCCTATTTGCCTTTAGTAAATCAACTCCATATTGTATATATAGTTCATGCACCTGTAACAGATTGCCATGAAAGTAGCATTTTGTTCTATTAGGCCCCTTTCACACTGAGGCGGTGGGTGCGTCGGCGGTAAAGTGGCTCTATTTTTAGTGGCACTTTACTGTCAATTTTGCGGTTCTATTCGGCTGCTAGCAGGGTGCTTTTACCACCGCTAGCAGCATTTCAATGGGCAGGAGCGGTTTAGGAGCGGTGTATATACCGCTCCTTCACCACTCAAATGATGCTGCTTGCAGGACTTTTTTAATGTCCTGCAAGCGCAACGCTCCAGTGTGAAAGTACTCAGGCTTTCACACTGGAGAGACGGGAGCGGAGCTTTACAGGCGCTATTCAGGCTCCTATTTTTTAGCGCTGTAGCTCCTGTAAAGCGCCTCAGTGTGAAAGGGGTCTTATGCCCCGTACACACGGTCGGATTTTCCGATGGAAAATGTCCGATCGGAGCGTGTTGTTGGAAATTCCGACCGTGTGTGGGCTCCATCGGACATTTTCCCTCGGATTTTCCGACACAAAGTTGGAGAGCAGGAGATAAAATTTTCCGACAACAAAATCCGATCGCGTCAATTCCGACCGTGTGTGGCCTGTTCCAACGCACAAAGTGCCACGCATGCTCAGAAGAAATTCCGGCACGGAACAGCTCGTTCTGGTAAACTTAGCATTCGCAATGGATACTGCACTTTCGTCACGCTGCAATGTAAAAAATAGTTTAATACAGCGCACTCTCTTCTTCTTTATAATGTGACAAGAATTAAGTAGTTTTGCTGCTCATATTCACACACACTTCTCACAAAGTTTAATTTTTGTTTTTTTATTGGGATTCCCTGAATATATTGTTATTAGTTGTCACATCTGACAGAATTTTTTTTTTTTTATTTAATTTTTTTTGGGATTTTAAGCCTTTTTTTTTTATTTAATGTTTGTATTTTTTACAAGGCTGATCTTTGTTCAATGTTATTTTTATTTTTACTCCAGAATATTTTTGTGTGTGTTTTGTGTGTCAAGTTACCCCAACACCATTGATATCTTTTATTATTTAATCTCAAGGAGATTGTTTGTTGTTGGTGTCCCTTGTTCATTTCACATTGTATATTTGAAATGTACCTGAATCCTCACAAAAAAACTGTCATTTTTGAAGTAAAACACATAGGAGAGTATAATTCAAAACAAAAATCCTTTATTAAGGGCTCAGAACCAAACAAAGAGGAAGGCAACACTGGATCAACATGAGAAATTAGCGAAGCCTGGGACCCCCATGGCAGACATCAATTCTTGAACATCAAAATTGGTGGCCTGAGGAGTCCATATGTAAGGGAGGGCAGTCTGGTCCAGAATTCGCAGAGATCTGGAAAGCAGCAGATGACATCTCTGTCCCCAGGCTGTGGTACCACAAGAGGCTGCATTTTTTGGCCAACCAGACTGGATCCAGGGTCCTCACTTTCTGGTCTTCCTTCCACGCTTCCTTCCCAGCTGTGGCTGTGCTGTTGGAGATGTGGCAGGAGGAGGAGTAGGACCTGGAGGAGGACTGGGAGGACCTGGAGGAGAAGGAGGAGGAGGACCGGGAGGAGGACCTGCAGGAGGAGGAGGAGGACCTGCAGGAGGAGGAGGAGGACCATCGCAAAGGTGTGTCTGAGCTGTAATTTGGCCCCTCATACCTTTATTAAGAGCCTCCAATATGAGCGACTCACACATGGCTTGTTGTCCCTCCTCCATCCTCTGCATTTTATATGCAATGACGGCAGCAATGTCCAATGTGTGGTGCTCCCAGGACCTCTGTAGCCCTCCAAAAGAGTCCTCTGGCAGCCTCCTCTAGAGCACACCTCCTCCTGCCACTTTCTCTTTCCAGGGGGAGTGGAGGGACCTGCAGATCAGCCAGCCGGCTCGGCCCGGCCATCTCCTGGCTGAGACTTCCCTGTGTATGAAAAAGGGACATGGTTTTAGTTTTTGCTTCATCAATCACAATCCTAAATTAGTACTCCCAACTAACATCTAGGTAACATCATTGATTGGACAAGCAGAAATATTTTGAGGAATGCTATACCTGGCACAATCTGGGCTCCTCCACATGTGGCCTGGAAGGCCCAGGTTGGGTGTCAGAAGCCTCAGCCGGGGGGGAAGGAAGCGTGGAAGGAAGACTGGAGAGGGATGACCTGGGTTCAGTCTGGACTGCCAGAAAATGCAGCCTGTCGTAGTACAACATCCTGGGGACATAGATGTCATCTGCTGCTCCGGATCTCTGTGAATCCAGGACCTTCTTGCGCTCCCTAAGATATGTGCTCCTCAGGCCACCAATTAAGATCTTTAAATAGGTGATGTCTGCCGTGGGGATCACCTGCTTCACAATTGCTCCAGTGCTGCCTTCCTCTTTGCTTGGTTCTTGAAATGGGGGTGTTTAATCTCCCACAGACATGGCAGCTCCCTTAACATATCTAGGAATACTGACATGAAGTCATTATCTTTCATTAGCATATCCATGTTCACTGCAAGACACAACACAAGACAAAGCCTAATGTCAGACAAAACTCTCTTAATCTTGTTACAATATAGGCCTCAATCTAGAAGCAGTATAGGCACAAGTTTGTCTCTTACCTTCGTTGTTACGATCAGCGCGTCCAATGCTCCTTCCTCCGCTCACAGATCGTACGTACTGCGCACGCGTGTCATGCTTTATACACACTGCGCATGCGTGTAACTCCGCCCGCCCCTGATGTTTTTTCTAGTCTATTCCCCGCCCCTTTTCGTTCGGCGCAGTGGGGGAAGAGCACATGGCGGAGTCACAGCAGGTGCATGATAATTACAGGAACGAGGAGGAGGAGGATGAAAGCCCAGATCCGGACAAGTCCCGATCCAGAAGGAGACGTTTTAAGGCCACAAATATGTCCTTTGGGGAGATGTTGGAGATGGTCGACATCATGAAGAAGGCCGACTATGATGGAAAGTATGGGCCTTACCCCAACCCCAATATCAGAAAGGCAAAGATCATGGTGAAAGTGGTCAAAAGTCTTCACAAGAATTTCAGGGTACGAAGATCGAAAGATCAGCTCAGGAAGCGGTAGTCGGACCTGAAATTAAGAGAGCCCGAGCAGTACAGAAAGATCCGGAGAGTGCTGCAAAAAAGTAAGTAGTTATGCTGTGTTCCTATTCTTTTTGTCTTTGTTACGTTCGTGCTGCTCCATGTGCTTTTCTTAATTGTACAGTTAAAAAGGGCAACTTTATAGTTCATGGGCCCATTATTCGTTCGTATCAAACATTTTTCTTTCGGCCTCTAAAACACCATTGTTTAGGCCATATGCATTTTCCCACATTTTTAAGGGCCTACTTGGATGCCAAATATTTGTTTGTGTAGATGGGTTTGTCACTAGAATGAAATGCAAACTAGATTCTGTGTAAGGAGAGGACACTGAGCAGCTGTTTTCACATCTGGACACTGGAGCACTAGTGTGGGACACAAGAACACCATTTTTATTAGGGGGCCACACAGGTGCTCCAGTGTATACTATAGGGGGGTCTCCATCTGTGAAGCTTGTACTAAACAGGTAAAGTATTGCAGCTTGACAAAGGCCAATAAAAAAACTACATCTTGGAACTCGGCTAAAATTGACAATTGTGCACCACTTCCAAGCAATGTTTCCTATTTATAGTTCTGCCATCAAATATCTGTGTGCTAATTATACCATTTTTGTTTTACATAGGGGAGAAAAGACTCGGAGGACACCCCTCATCCGAGGAGACCACAGACCCCTCACCTATGGAAGAAGGTGAAATACCACCAACACAAGCTGAGCAGGAGGAAGAAGAAGATGTGGTGGAAATTGGCACCACAACAGGTGAGTGTCTGCGACCACAGACTCAGGTAAGAGATGGATGCCGGCAGATTTTTGATACCTGTTTTTGTTTGGTTTCTCTTTTTTTAGGTGATCGTGATCCAGATCCTTTCACATCAGAAAGTGCCCAGATCCTGATCGGGGAGATCATGGGGTGTAATGTCGAATTGCAAAACATCCAGAAAAAAATAAATGATGTGATTCAAAAAAATAATAACATCATTGATGTTTTGGGGCGAATTTAAAACCCCACAAAATCACTTTTTTTATTGTGGTCCAATCTTTTAAATATTTTTGCAATGTTTTGAAAAGCCAAATTTGGAGGATGCACACAGTGTGCCAACATGTGCTATCTGCCATCATGGGAGATCAATGGACGCGTTTTGGGGGTGCAACCCCTTCCTCAATTATAAAGTAGTGGTGAGGAAGGGCTTGCTCCCCCAAAACACATCCCTTGATCCCCGTGATGGCAGATAGCACATGTTGCCATTCGTAAATTGTTGTGCATCTTCCAAATTTGGCTTTTCCAGGGGTGATTTCCCCCCATCTGAACGCAATATCAAACACAGTTCCTAAATACTGATGTCTGATATTGCCTTCAGGTTTTACCAAATGTGAACTTTGTAAGTTCAAGTTTTTTGTCTTTCTTGTTGGTTTTACACAGGCCTGTTTTATCATAAATGGACATTTCTATTTTTGATAATGCCACCCCAAAAATTGTTATACAACAAACATGTTGGTTTGTTTTAAAAACCTTTGGTAAATGCACATGTGATTGTGCAGGTATAAAAAAGTTGGTTAATCAAGAATGTGTGGATTATTGTCTCAACACTACAACACTTTTGGGGTGATGTAATTGCTGTTTCCAGCAAAAATGGGGGTTATTTCCTAAGGGCAAATCCTCTTTGCACTACAAGTGCAGGTTCAGTGCAGTTGCAAGTGCACTTGTAGTGAAATGTGTTTTTGCATTTAGTAAATAACAGCCAACAGTGCTTTGTATAAGGTTACACAATCACGCCATTTTCTGCACTCAAAACATTTCTGTCAGGGTCAGCTAAAACAAACACAAGCAGTAAATGTCCACAAAGAATTTCTTTTTTTGTTTTATTATAAAAAGGCTTCACAGATTTGCTGGCATATTGATAGCCCCCCTACCCGCAAAGAACTCCAGGTAGCGTAACCAGACATCACGGGCCCTCAGGGAGGGCAAGCCAGGACGGCCGCTTTCAAGCGCCGTCAGTGTGGTTTGATGTATCATTCCGGCCTCAGGCCCAACTGAGCCAGCATAGTTGGCCGAATGTTTCCTTAAAAAGTTATGGAGAACACAGCACGCAAGTATAATATGGTTCAGTTTATACTCCGCCATATGGATGGGTGTCAGAAATAGGCGGAACCGGCTGGCCAGGATTCCAAATGTGTTCTCCACCATTCTTCGGGCTCTGGCCAGCTGGTAATTAAAAACCCTCTGTTCCGGGGTGAGGGTCCTCATTGGGAATGGCCGCATCAGGTGGTCCCCCAGCGCAAACGCTTCATCAGCAATGAACACAAATGGGAGTCCTTCAACATTGTCCTCTGGAGCTGGCAAGTCCAAGCTGCCATTCTGGAGACGCCTGTAAAACTCCGTCTGGGCGATGACTCCACCATCGGACATCCGGCCATTCTTCCCCACGTCCACATACAGGAAGTCGTAATTAGCCGACACCACCGCCAACATCACTATACTATTGAACCCCTTATAGTTGAAATAGTACGACCCCGAGTTGGGTGGTGGGATGATGTGGATGTGTTTCCCATCAATTGCCCCTCTGCAGTTAGGAAAGTCCCACCGCTGGGCAAAGTGGGAGGCCACAGTCTGCCATTCCTGTGGCGTGGAAGGAAACTGTTGAGGAAAAAACAATAAACATTACTATTATTGATCAGAAACATGGCAAGCAGATTAGGCACAAACATTATGGGGCAACCTCCAGATAGCATTTATTAAGGGGAATTTAACAACGCCAAAGTATAAGGTACACCTATCATATTCCCCCTCCCCCCTCTCATGGGCCATTTCTAACATTATAGGGGTGTGTGGAAATCTTGGACAGGTAACCCTCTTCACTTCATTGAGAGATGAATGCCTAATACAGGGTATTACTTGGAAAAGCCCCTCCTTAGTTACACTATTGGAAGCCTACTGGACAGGTAAGAAGTGTCATAATACAAAGATATAAATACACACTATACACATTTGAGGACATTTGGACATTCTGCTATTACCTATCAAGATAATAATAGGATCCAAAAACTTTAAACAGTACCATTTGAAAGTATACAGGCAGGCCCTTGCACTACATGCTTTGGGGAATTCATCCATAAATATGACCACAAAAGAGATGGGTATAGTGTGTATGGGTTTGGCAAAGTCAGCAGATAGATGATTGAGGATAGATAGAGAATTGGGATCAGCTGACTTAGCAGTTGGGGAAGGGAGAGTTACTAAAAATTATTTGGGGACACCACCAAAAAAAAGCCTCTGCCACTCTGCCTGAAGTTAAAGCAAAAATAACATTTCAAAACATTTTAGGGGGTGTTTGGGGTAAAGCACTACTATGAAGCAGAAAAAATACATTGTTAAGTGACTACATGAGGTGAATATAGGGCCAGGATACACCATGCTGGGGAGGTTATTGAAGGGCAAATATGTATGAAGGACCTAAAATAATAATTACATAAAAATCCAGCATGCATGAGAACAAAGGGGACATTCACAGCATATTCCAATCATGGTAATTAGGGAATGAGGAAAGAAATACAATATATTAGCAAACATTCAATATAATAAAATGTGATATTAAAGGATAAAAATCTTACCTTCATATACTCCTTCTGCAGGACCTAGATGATGGCAGAACAGGTCTCTGGGATAATGATACCCAGAGCCTGGGGGGAGATGCCTGTCGAGAACTTCAAGTCCTGCAGACTTCTCCCTGTCGCCAAATACCGCAGGGTAGCGACCAACCTCTGCTCCGGAGTGATGGCTTGCCTCATGCAGGTATCCTGCCTGCTGATATAGGGGGTCAGTGAAGCCAACAGACGGTGAAACACGGGGTCCGTCATCCTGAGAAAGTTTCTGAAATCATCAGGATTATTCTCACGGATCTCACGGAGCAAAGGCATATGAGAGAACTGGTCACGCTGAAGCAACCAATTCTTGGTCCATGAACTCCTCCCCACCCTGTTCATGGACTGGACTTGTGTCAAGGTCAGGACCCCAACACCAAGCCCCCGCACAGCACGAACTCTACGAGGAGTACGCATACGCAACATGGCTAGAAAACGGTCGGCTGCTCAGAACGAAGTAACAGAACGCACTGAAGAACAGCAAGGCCTGTGAAGAGCGACCTGAAAAACAGTAACGAACGAACAAGAATACAATGACTAAAGTCACGCGGAACTTGCTTGCACGCACTGAAGAGCAGATACAAACCCACAAGCACAAACTGAACGGCAGAAAACGATCTGATAACCACGAGTCTGAAAAAGCGCGAATCGTCTCTCACCAAACTTTTACTAACACAAGATTAGCAAAAGGAGCCCAAAGGGTGCCGCGCTTGGTTCTGAACCGGCCTTTTCTAGTCTCGTCGTACGTGGTGTATGTGACCGCGTGGTTGGCGATTGGAAATTCCGACAACTTTGTGCGACCGTGTGTAGACAAAACAAGTTTGATCTAACATCCATCGGAAAAAATCCTAGGATTTTGTTTTCGGAATGTCCGAACAAAGTCCGACCGTGTGTACGCCCTATTAGAGTGACATTAGTCTAGGTCTAGTTTGAGGTTAAAGAGGCCTTATATCAATTTTTGGCTTCAGACCGAATCAAATATAGTTACATTCCTGGCTGCCCAACTATTCTTAGACCAATTGTACAAGAAGATATATTTAACTTGTGTTACAGAGTTTTGTTAAGCTAAATGCCTTTTTTAATCACTCACTGTCTGTAGATGTAAAAAATGTTGGGTGGCTTGAATCTTCTTGAGATCAGAGTGTATGGCAAGCATTGGATATAGTGGCATCATCAATTTAAGTGGTAATTTTCTCATAAAATGTAAAGCCTGAGATCGAAATGTAGTTTTATTGTAGGCACAATGGAACAACCAGCTTTTTTGTTTGCAGATGTCTCTGTGGTTACTGGAGAGTGTCGATCACACCCAGTAAATGAAGCAAGGCCTTTGGTACCCTCCTGTTGTGAGCCCCTACTTGTCGCAAATGGCCTTGTTCAGGATCACACGAGGTGGGATGGTGTAAGCTCAGTTCTGTGCTCTGACTTGTTCTCATGCCTGACAGCATGCCTCCCTCTTGTCAGCAGCAATTGACTGGTCAGATTCACCCTTGTACAGCAATTACAACAGCTCATTGACAGAACAGTGACCCAGCTGGACCTGATAATAGAAACCTATTGATTTTTGTAGGCTTGGATGTTCTAAAACAAACCATATGTATTGTTATCAATTGTTTAGATTCCTGACACCCACGACACATCAAAATTTCAATGGTCTCTCAAAGCAAGCAGATCGCTTTCCAAAATTTGGAGTTCACCTGGCTCTAAGAGCTGAGATACATTTAAAACATAACCTGTAGAAAAATATACATCTGTTTTTTCTGGACTGAATGTGTTAAACCACATACATGTACGTACATGCCAAGACTGTCATTAGAATGGTGTAATGAAGATGAAACAAATGTACTTCCCTATCCTAAAATAACTGTATAACACTTTCAACTCTGATACAGAATAACCATCTGTATAGCAGATTCCACTGTGAGACCCATTTACTTTTATGTGTATCTCTGGTAATGACATTTATCAATCTGAAAAAATTAGTTACCATATAGAGATTCTCAGCTCCAGGTATTTTTCTAAACATTGTCATATACAGTTGACTATAAAAACTATTGTTTTTTTTTCTTTTATATATACTAGATTTAACATGTTAACCACTTCAACCCTGGAAGGTTTTACCCCCTTAATGACCAGGCCATTTTTTGCGATACGGCACTGTGTTATTTTAACTTACAAATGCGCGGCCATGCGACGCTGTACCCAAATAAAATTGATGTCCTTTTTTCCCATAAATAGAGCTTTCTTTTGGTGGTATTTGATCACCTCTGCGGTTTTTATTTTTTGCGCTGTAAACAAAAAAAAGAACGACAATTTTTTAAAACTTTTTGCTATAAAACACATCCAATAAAAAATTGTAAAAAATCGAATTTCTTCATCAATTTAGGCCAATATGTATTCTGCTACATATTTTTGATATGGTATAAAAAATCCCAAAAAGCGTATATTGATTGGTTTGCGCAAAAGTTATCGTGTTTACAAACTATGGGATATTTTTATGGCATTTTTATTTATTTATTTATTTTACTAGTATTGGTGGCGATCGGCGAATTTTAGCAGGACTGCGACATTGCAGCGGATAAATCAGACACCTAAATGACACTTTTGACACTTTTTTTGGGGACCAGTGACATTATTACAGTGATCAGTGCTAAAAATATGCACTGGCAGGGAAGGGGTTAACATCTGGGGCAATCAAAGGGTTAACTGTGTGCCTAGCTGGTGCTTGCTAACTGTGTGGGGTTGCTATGATTGGGTGAAGACAGAGATCCGTGTTCCTGCTTAGCAGAAACACAAGAGCTCTATCTTCTCCCCTGTCAGAAAGGTGATCTACCTTGTTTACACCTCTCGGGAACGATTGCGGGTGGCCGTCGGACATTGGGTCTGCTAGACCCGCTGATTGTCTCCCCCTCTGTCCAATCAGTGCATGATCACTCCTCCGGTGGCGCGCCCACCCCCAGTGTCTATTGCACGAAATCATGTACAGGTACATGATTTCGTGCAATAGAGCCAGCCTGCTGCAGTACAAGTATGTTAGGCGTTCGACAAGTGGTTAATATGTATATCAGTAATCCTCAACAAGTGTTTTAGGAACCACATACAGCTCTTCGATCCCATGTTTACCTTTGCAATAAATAATAGAAAGCAGCCAGGTTAACTGTATAATTAATAAAGTTTATGTAGGGAACATTTTTCTTGATTTGCTAGCATGGTAGGTTGTTGCTTTATGCTGGCATTAGAAGACGCTGACATTTTTAGAAGCTGTAGGGACATACACATGGACAGAGGCATAGCTTGAAGCTTGTGGGCCCAGATGCAAAAGTTGACCTGGGCCCCCCCTACTACTACCCACCACTTCCACCGCATATGCAGATACATCCAATGCACGCCAAGATACTCAAAGTGGCTTAAGAGTTTTGAGTTCCCAGAGTTCCTCCTTACATTAGAGGACAGGGATCACCCCTGGAGAATGAGAGGACAGGGATCACTACTGGAGAATCAGAGGACAGGGATCACCCCTGGAGAATCAGAGGACAGGGATCACCCCTGGAGAATCAGAGGACAGGGATCACCGCTGGAGAATCAGAGGCAGGTCATTTGGAACAGCTCCTTTCCCATTCCAGCACTGTAAACAGCCCCCCCACAATACACAAAGGAACAGGAGTGTAGTTGAAGTAGTTGCACCCTGTGCAGATCATGGCTGACTGGCTGTGTTGTAAAGGAATGTGATTTCAGCCCTGCAGAGGAGGAGCAGTATAGAGCTGTACTAGGAAAGAAGCACAGCAGCGGCATAGCATCCAGGGTGGAGGAGGTGGCCAGGGGGATTTGAGGGGCGCAACTTAGATCTGGGGGGGCAAAGCAAAATCTGGAGCCTGCAGCCCCTCAGGAGGTGTTAAGGGATTTGTTTTAGCAATTTCTGAAGGTTACTCTGCCAGTGTTGGCAGGTGTTGGGGGAAGGTCACCTCCCGGAGGTGCGTGTCTTTTCCCCAGTTGTCAGGGAAGTGGGGTAAGCAGACATCCCTGTGTAGGGGGGGAGGGTACAGAGAATGCCAGCTACTGACTGGAAGACACTGAGTGGTGTCTTACCTCACCAGTGACATCGGTCCCATTGTGGCTACAGGACGGCACTCTCCTCCTCTCAACTTGCTGAGCTTAGTTACCATTCCATGTTGCCAGCATACAACACAGACACTTCCCCATCCTGGGCTGTTCTCACCCCGTGCTCCTCTCCATTCCGGAAATGGCTCACAGCTTCTCCCCAGCCAATGAGAACAGAGGGGTGTGGATTGTGGAAGGCAAAGTGGAAGCCCAGCACTGGAGCGTGGCTGTGGAGCCCTAGGGCAGATCGGAGCTGGACTTTGTGGGGGATATGATAATATGACAGGGAGGCTGCAAGGGCCGCCTGGAGCTAGGGGCAGGGTTGCGATTGTGACCCCTGCAACCTCTTATGCTACGCCCATGCACATGGGTTTTTATTGAACCGGCCGATGTCACCTGATATTCGGCCCGTGTGTACTAGGCTTAAGGACCATTAAGCTGTAATATATTGCATTTTTATTTTGGCTTAGTTTTGCTTTTAGAGAACCACAGGGTGAAGGGGGAAGACAAAATTCATGGTTATAATCAGATATGAGAGTTATGTGTTTGTCAGTCAAATTCTCGCACAGAGGTTGATTTACTAAAACTGGAGAGTGCAAAATCTGGTGCAGCTGTGCATGGTAGTCAATCAGCTTTTAATTTCAGCTCGTTCAAATAACCTTTGACAAAAACCTGGAAGCTGATTGGTTTCTATGCAGAGCTGCTCCAGATTTTGCACTCTCCAGTTAAGTAAATCAACCCCATGGTGTCCAGTAGGGATGGGCCGAACACCTCCCCCCCCCCCCCCCCCGTTTGGTTCACATCAGAACATGCGAACAGGCAAAAAATTTGTTGGAACACGCAAACACCATTAAAGTCTATGGGACACGAACATGAAAAATCAAAAGTGCTAATTTTAAAGGCTTATATGCATGGTATTGTCTTAAAAAGTGTTTGGGGACCTGGGTTCTGCCCCAGGGGACATGTATCAATGCAAAAAAAAAGTTTTAAAAACGGCTGTTTTTTCGGGAGCAGTGATTTCAATAATGCTTAAAGTGAAACAATAAAAGTGTAATATTCCTTTAAATTTCGTACCTGGGGGTGTCTATAGTATGCCTGTAAAGTGGCGCATGTTTCCCGTTTTTACAACAGTCTGACAGCAAAATGACATTTCTAAAGGAAAAAAAGTAATTTAAAATTACTCGCAGCTAATGAATTGTCGGTCCGGCAATACACATAAAAGTTCATTGATAAAAACGGCATGGGATTCCCCCACAGGGAAACCCTGAACCAAAAGTTAAAAATTCAGGTCTGATATGGATATTAAGGGGAACCCCGCAAAAAATGTGTGGGGGCCCCCAAATTCCATACCAGGCTCTTCAGGTCTGGTATGGATTTTAAGGGCAACCCCTCGCCAAAATTTAAAAAAATGGCATGGGGTCCCCCAAAAAATCCATACCAGACCTGAAAGGGATGGAGGAAGAAGAAGAACACCGAAGGAAGACCAGAAGAAGATGGAAGAAGAAGCGTGGAAATAAGACCGTCTATTGTCTTTTTTTAAACATTTTTGACACCTTTTTTGTGAAATAGTAGGGGTACATTTGTATCCCATTACCAATTCACACAGGGGGGGCTGGGATCTGGGGGTCCCCTTGTTAAAGGGGGCTTCCAGATTCCGATAAGCGCCCCACCCGCAGACCCCCACAACCACCGGGCAAGGGTTGTGGAGATGAGGCCCTTATCCCCATCAACATGGGGACAAGGTGCTTTGGGGGGGCTACCCCAAAGCACCCTCCCAAAGTTGAGGGCATGTGGCCTTGTGCGGTTCAGGAGGGGGGGCACTCCCCCTCTTTTCCTGCGGCCTGCCAGGTTGCGTGCTCGGATAAGGGTCTGGTATGGATTTTTGGATTTTTTTTAAATTTTGGCACGGGGTTCCCCTTAAAATCCATACCAGACCTGAAGGGCCTGGTATGGATTTTGAGGGGGACCCCCACGCCATGTTTTTAAAAAAAAAATTTTTTTTATTTTTTAAATTTTGGTTTGGGGTTCCCCTGTGAGGGAATCCCATGACATTTTTATCAATGAACTCTTATGTGTATTGCCAGACCGACAATTCATTATAGCCGCAAGTAGTTTTAAATTACTTTTTTTCCTTTAGGAATGTCATTTTGCTGTCAGACTGTTCTAAACACGGGAAACATGCGTCACTTTACAGGCATACTATAGACACCCCCCAGGTACAAAATTGAATTGTTTCACTTTAAAGCGGGGTTCCACCCAAATTTTGAACAATATCTGTATGTATTCTCTTCCTTGCCTAGATGCTGACATGCTGTTTAAAAAAATTTAAATCGCCGTAATTACCTTTTATTTTTCTATTCTTCTTTGCACTTCCTGGTTCTCCTCCCATGGGAGTAGGCGTTTTTCTAGCCTCTCCCAGACTCCTGGGAGCTAGTCTCAGGCTTCCCAGGATGCCACTGAGCATGTGCGGGAACGAGAGGTGAATGCTGGGAGCACAGCATTCACCACATCCAGGAAATAAATGCTTGTGGGCTTCAAATGCCCACAATGAAGATGGAAACCGCCTGCAGTGAATAATATAAGTTATTCTTTCCGACTAAATCTGACACAGGCGGACATATTACACACAATATGTGAGTATGTAATGCTGAGAAGAAAAGTTTGTGAATGAACTAAAAAAAAAAAAAAACGAGAGATAGGTGGACCCCCGCTTTAAGCATTATTAAAATAACTGCTCCCAAAAAAATGGCCGTTTTTAAAACTTTTTATTGCATTGATACATGTCCCCTGGGGCAGGACCCAGGTCCCCAAACACTTATGACAATAACTTGCATATTAACCTTTAAAATTAGCACTTCTGATTTCTCCCATAGACTTTTAAAGGGTGTTCCGCGGCTTTCGAATTTGCCGCACCCCAAATTGTTCGCTATTCGGCGAATGGGAGAACAGCCAATGTTCGAGTCGAACTCATGTTTGACCCGAACATAAAGCCCATCCCTAGTGTCCAGCATTCCCTGCACCAAAACAGATAGGATGAAAATAACCTAATTTAATGATTAAATTAATGATGCAAATCCTAACTGAATGGCATATAAAATACTTGTTTTTACATTTTATTACATTTGCTGCTTCTCATTGTAGCTGATCTCCTGCATCCACTTTCTGTCTATACATGCACTCCAGCAATGACTTTTCTGAAGGGTGAGTTTCTTGTTGGTGACAACAGTGGGCCTAGCCTGCGTAATGTTTGTTGAAGCGACCACTTCTCCTTGGAAGCCTCTGTGACAGCCTAACTGCAGGAGCACAACTGGGAGACAGGAACAGAGTGGTGTTCCCCTATAACAGGAATTGCCTGAACAAAGACATTAATGGCAAGATCACCAGGTATTAACCACTTGATATCCGCGCTATAGCCGAATGACGGCTACAGCGCGGACCTGAATTCACACGTTAAGCGCGCTGTGATCACCGAGTCACTGAGACTCGGGTGATCACCGATCCAAGTAAGAGGCCAGTCCCAGTGTCTTGCCGAGAAAGTTCCCCCCCGGTGGATAAGGACCCACCTGTACTGCGCAGGCGCAGCGCTTGCGCAGTATGAAGGACTAAGGAGCCACCGAAAATAGCCGAACCTGAAAACCTTCAATCAGCTGTACACGGCACCTGCGCCCTGGGTCCAGGTTCAAGCCCCACCATCCAAGTGGACCTAGAGGGAGAATAAAAAAGTGCCAAGCGAAGCGAGGCCATGCCTGAAGCGTGGTGAGCGAAGCGAGCCCGCGAGGGGCCCTCTTACAGGCGCCGTGTACAGCTGATTTAGAACTATTCGCCTTCGGCTATTTCCGCCGGCTCATACTGCGCAAGCGCTGCGCCTGCGCAGTACAGGGGGGTCCTTGTCCACCAAGGGGAACTTTCTCGGCAGAACACCGTCCCCTTACCATGTGATCAGCTGTCAGCCAATGACAGCTGATCACATGATCAAAACAAAAGCTCTGTGATCGTTTTTTTTTCTCCTCGCGCTGACAGTGCGAGGAGAAAAAAAAGCCGATCACCAGCTCATCAGCAAGGGACATCGGTCCCAAAGAGGAGGAGGCAATAATGCCTCATACGTGCCACCAGTACCCCCTGCCAGTGCCACCTGACATTGCCACCTGACAATGCCCACAGTGCCCACCAGTGCCACCTATCAATGCCCATGAGTGCCACCTATCAATGCCTACAAGTGCCACCTATCAATGCCCACCAGTGGTGCCAATCAGTGCCACGTAGCATTGTTGCCTATCAATATACCAGATCAGTGCCCATTATTACCACCAATCAGTGTCCATCACTGCCACCCATTAGTGCCCATCCCTGCCACCTATCAGTGCCCATCAGTGCTGCCTCATCAGCGTACATCAACGAAGGAGAAAAATTACCTTTTTTAAAATTCTATAACAAAATATAAAAAAAAAATTTTTTTTTTTTTAAATTCGGTCTTTTTAAATTTTTTTTAACAAAAAATAAAAACCGCAGAGGTGATCAATTACCACCAAAAGAAAGCTCTATTTGTGGGGAAAAAATGATAAAAATGTCATTTGGGTACAGTGTTGTATGATCGCGCAATTGTCATTCAAATTGCGCCAGCGCTGAAAGCTGAAAATTGGTCTGGATAGGAGGGGGGTTTAAGTGCCCTGTAAGCAAGTGGTTAATAAGGCTGAAGATGAAAAAATATTACATTTGACTTTTGAAATTAAAGTGTAACTAAAGACATTTTTTTTTAGTTTTGGTTTTTAGTGCTATCTGTACCCATGGGAGATTCACCCTCTCTATTTGTCCTGTTTACCATTATCATCAAAAGTGAAAGTAAAAAGAAAATCCCAAATTTTGGTTCACATCAGAACACTAATAGAGGGGAAATCTTCCAATGGAGACACTAGTTCTGGTGACCTTGGTGACACACTCACCATGGAGGGATTTCCTCTTACTTCTTGTTTTGGCTATGGGACAGGGAATAAAAGGGAAATCTCCTCAATGGGACACATGGGGGCTATAACCTTCCTTACGCCTCCCTTGTGATGGAGTGCAGCCTTCCATGGGGGAGGGGAGGGTTCAGTGTGTGACATGACACGCTACCTGATGGTCCCTTCCACTTAATTGAACGGTGTGCCGATCCTGGATCAGTGTTCTTTGGGGGTGTGTATTCCTGATATCCCAAGGAAAGGCCCTGGCTGGGTTTGTAGCTGCAAGCTCACCCTTGCTTGCCTCTGGTAAGCGTGCATTTTTTTCTGGTGAATCACATTCATTGGTGATGGAAGACTGCACTTTTTCATTCTGAATCCAGCTTCCGGCTGACTGTTTGGACTTTTATGTCAATTTTGCCTTCTTTGTATATCATTTTATTTGGTCCCTTTTTTTCTTTTTTGTGCATGTTATATTCACAACTTTTTCATTTAATTCACTTTCCACCTTATTGTAATTAATGTGACGATTTTTTCATATACTATGTTCACTTTTTAGCGCAGCTATTGTTTATTACTCTACCATACAGGCCTGATTGGTGAAGTGCTGCAGAGATGGTTGTTCTTCTCGAAGGATCTCTTCTCTCCACAGAGAAACGCTGGAGCTCTGTCAGAGTGACCATTGAGTTCTTGGTCACCTCCCTGACTAAGGCCTTTTTCCCCGATCACTCAGTTTGGCTGGGTGGTAAGCTCTAGAAAGAGTCCTGGTGGTTCCAAATGTCTTCCATTTAGGAATGGTGGAGACTGCTGTGCTCATTGGAACCTTCAATGCTGCAGAAATTTTTCTGTACCCTTCCCCAGATCTGTGCCTCAATACAATCCTATCTTGGAGGTCTACAGACAATTCCTTGGACTTTATGGCTTAGTTTGTGCTCTGACATACACTGTTAACTGTGGGACATTATATGGACAGGAGTGTGCCTTTCCAAATCATGTCCAATTAACTGAATATACAGCAGATGGACTCCAATCAAGTTGTAGAAACATCTCAATCTCAATCAGTGAAAAAATGGTGCACCTGAGCCCAATTTTGAGTGTCTTAGCAAAGGCTGTGAATACTTATGTACATGTGATTTTTTTTTTTTTTTAATAAATTTGCAAAGATTTAAATAAACTTCTTTCATGTTGTCATTATGGGGTATTGTTTATAGAGTTTTGAGGAAAATAATGAATTTAATACATTTTGGAATAAGGCTGTAACATAAAATGTGTAAAAAGTGAAGCACTGTGAATACTTTCCGGATTCACTGTAGGTAAGCAAATAATAATCAAGTCTTCTGCACTGTCACACACGTATGGTCTTTCCCAGCATGTGACTAGATAGTAAAGAGAGATACAGCATGCTGATGAGCTCTACGCCATTTATCAGCATGTTTCTTGTTAACACATTAGCACTGCAACATACCTGATTGGCTCCTTGTGCTGCTTTTCCCTTTACCGGTTTGAGCCCTGCTGCATATGGATTGCAAGAGGCTGATAATAATTGCAGGTACTTACAATACTTTCATTAAAAATACATTTAAAGCTGAACTTTAGCTCAGCATCTGAAGATAGATGAGGTACTGCAGAGGGGATTTTTACCAAAAGCAGCCATTTGCAGGTAATGGGATACACACCATTATGCAACTAATGTGTTAGGTGGTGTAACCCCCCCCCCCCCCCCCCCAAAAAAAAAAAAAAAAAAACTCAGGTTGAATAATGTATTAATGAATCCTGAGCTGAACTGATTTGTCTTTTTAGATCTGCCTGGAGTTCAGCTTTTATAGAAATTAGGATAGAGGAAAGAGAAGGTATGGCTTATAGCCCCTGCCAGGTTCTATCTGTCATTGGCAAGCGGTCTTATATGTTGTTGTGAGTAACACCACTTTTTTTCCCTAAACTCCACTTCTTATGACTGAGCTTCTATATGTTAAGTTGGCATATAGGATATTCTGCTTGACTGCTTCACTGTTGGGTTATTGAAAGGAAGCAGATTTCTAGTCCAGTTCATGAACAGAAAGACCACTTGCAGTTCCAAATCCAGTTAGCAGATTAATGCCCCTAAAATCCTTTCCACTTTGAAGTATAATAAAGTGGTTCTCCTAGAGTCATATATTCTAAGAAACAACAATAGAGGCAATTGGTAAAAAGAAGAGCTAATCAGTTCAAAGTAATGTAATTATAATGAGATGTATTACTACGGCATTTCTGCATTTGTACATCTTTGTTTAGGAAAAAAAAAAGCTGTCAAAATCTACAGAGTACTTTCTAACACTTATTTATCATCATTGTTCTAACTGATCCCCAGACAGGAACGTGATATCAGCCACTTTTGCTATTTTAAGAATCCTGACATATTGCACAATTGTTTTTACATGAGAAAAAAAAGATTAAACAGGATCTGAATTGAAAATGTTGGCTCTTAATTTGAACACATTTTAATGACACCTTTCATTATGCAGTCTACACTATCTGCAATGGAAGCACTGAAATGTTTATGATTTTGATTGTTTTGATAAAATATGGATATCATTATAAAAAATTATGAGCCAATTGATCAGCTAATCAGGAAAATCCATAAATTCCTTCATTCTTTTAATAATAGATACAGATTTGCCAGTCTGAAAGGAAATGAACAGCTCACATATAAATTTTTCCTGGCCCCAGGAAGTTGACATTGCATGTTTTTGGTGCAGAGACTCTTGGCACAGGACAAGGTGACAGTGCATCAGTATAGGTTTAACAACTTCAATACAGGGCACTTTCACCCCCTTCCTGTCCAGGCCAATTTTCAGGTTTCATCGCTGTTGCATTTTGAATGACAATTGCGTGGTCATGCCACGCTGTACTCAAACAAAATTTTTATGATTTTGTTCCCACAAATAGAGCTTTCCTTTGGTGGTATTTGATCACCACTGGGTTTTTTTTAATTTTTTCTGCTACAAATAAAGAAAGATCAAAAATTTTGAAAAAAAAATGTTTTCTTTGTTTCTGTTACTTTGTAAATAAGTTACTTTGTAAATAAGTAAATATGTTACTTATATGTTACTTTACTTTAATATGTTACTTTGTAAATAAGTAAGTTTTCTCCTTCACTGGTGAGCACTGATGAGGCTGCACTGATAGGCACTGAAGAGGATTCCTTCTGGGACGACAGCAATGCAGACCAATTTGATGCAGTGTGCGGCGTATGGTCTGAGGACTGACAGGCTGACCCTCCACCCCTTCAACCTCTGCAGCAATGGTGGCAGCACTCATAAATCTATTTCCCAAAGACAACCTCTGGATATGACGCTGAGCACGTGCACTCAACTTCTTCAGTCGACCATGACGAGGCCTGTTCTGAGTGGAACCTGTCCTGTTAAACTGCTGTATGGTCTTGGCCATGGTGCTGCTGCTCAGTCTCAGGGTCTTGGCAATCTTTTTATAGCCTAGGCCATCTTTCTCTACAAAAAAGAAGGCGGTGGATATCTGCGCTAACAAAAATGACAATAAAATATAATATAAAAGCAGCCAGCACAGTTTGTCGATCATCAAACAATAAAGTCCAAAATGTAGCGCTTGAGTTCACATAAAAGTTCTTTCAATAAATGAATAGAAGATACAAGGGACCCTTCACTTGCTTCTGTATGTATGGAAGGACACCCAAGTGAATCCAATCTGCTTACCAGAAGGTAATGATATGTAGGCATATAATCATTAATCACAGGAAATCGTGATGTCACTCTCCAAATAATACAGATGAAATGAAACAGGAGGTCCAATCTTCCAATAGTATATGGTCACCGATATATCTCCAAAGCCAGAGTAGATATGATAGCCGCTCACCAATTTAGCATTACCCAGGGAAAAAAAGGCAGCAATAGTGAAGCCGTAAGGTAAAAAAACACAGTAATTTATTGTAATTCACTTACAAGAAGTAGTAGAATACAGTCATCATGATATAAGGTAAAATCCGCGGCTCTCAGCATGCTTGCATGGGCCAGCCTGATATGTTTCATCCGAAAGGATATCATCAGAGACATCTTTATGTAGAGCAACAATTCTTTTTTTCAGATCCTCAGAGAGTTCTTTGCCATGAGGTACCATGTTGAATGTCCAGTGACCAGTGTGAGAGAGTGAGAGCGATAACACCAAATTTAACACACCTGCTCCCCATTCACACCTGAGACCTTGTAACACTAATGGTGTAACACCGGGAAGGGAAAATGGCTAATTGGGCCCAATTTGGACAAAATATTGACACTTTGGGCCCAATTTGGACATTTTCACTTAGGGGTGTACTCACTTTTGTTGCAGGGGTTTAGACATCAATGGCTGGGTGTTGAGTTATTTTGAGGGGACAGCAAATTTACACTGTTATACAAGCTGTACACTCACTACTTTACATCGTAACAAAGTGTCATTTCTTCAGTGTTGTCACATGAAAAGATATAAGGTATGATAACATATTTACAAAAATGTGAGTGGTGTACTCACTTTTGTGAGATACTATACTAATTTCTAAAGCTGTCTATATACATCATAGAATGGTCAGACTTGCAGGAATGATTTGACTGAATTTTGGTTTTTTTTAACAATAATTTTTATAGGAGTTTCAACAATACGGAGTTTCACAAAAGCATAAATTCGGCCGCAGCTGCAGTAACTGTGGAATACTTGCAGGAACATCATGCAACTCTATACATTATAGAGGGTCATTAGGTCAAACATAGTAAGGGAAGAACATGTAAGGCACAAGGAGTGTAAGTCAGCAAAATAGGTGCGTAGGGTACCTCTTCTACTACACTAACAAGGGTGAAGCTATCTCTAAAACAGGCTAAGCTAATTTTAAGGTCATACATAGAGGATTTAACAAACTCCATAACAATAGGAAAATCAGGCATTATACCATTCAAGCGATGGTTTCCAGGATTTCTCAAAAGTAGGTAAGGTGTTATATTGAACAGCCAGTGATTTTTCATATAGATTTGACTGAATTTCGATATCATATGTATTTAGATGGCCTTTCCACCCTACATAAATATGAATTCTGAACTCACCTGAGCATTTGTGTTCAGCTACCGTTAGGAGCTCACAGATACCACTGACATCATCCTATCTACAGGGAAATAGAGCAATTAGAGGTTTGAGCCACAGGAAACTCCAGGAGATTATATACTGTAAATCCACCACTGACCTGTGTACGAAAAACAATATCCCTGTTACCTAGATTTACAGGTAACAATAATCTAGCACAAACCTTGCCCCCTCAATTTTTATCTTGGCAGATACCCCTTCAACATGATGTATCATATTTTGTATCATATTGCATTATATGGGTGCAAATTAAAAAATGAGAAGAGCACATAAGGGTTCAACATTGGTACAGTACTTGGCGTCAGTCAGTGGCATCCCCTCCCTCCATCAATGAGCTCAAGAGCACTTCTAAAAGCTACCTTCACATGCAGAAGATTTCACACAGTTAAGCAACTCTCTTCCTTTTAGGGCATGCCATTGCTCATTGGCTTCTGACTGGCAAGTAGGCAGTACAGACCAATCAAAAAACAACACTAAGCAGTGACATGTCTTGTAGAAAAATCTATGCAAGGATATCAGAGTGAAGTGATGATTAGAACAGAGCATACACACCTCATCCAAACCTGTTGTGAAGAGTAAGCAAGAGCTTTTGGGGTCAGGCATGGATTAAGACAATGTTTCAGTGACCTTCTGAAAAGATCTTGTCACCACTGTTACATATTAGCAAACAAAGGGAAAACTGTAAGGGTAAGCCTGCATATATGAGCTATTGAATTCAGTCTGCATTTGACAGCTCTTACCTGAATGTGACCTGCAGTGGACCTCCTGATGACCTGCAGTAACATGCTTCTAAGCATCCTGAAGTAGTTTGATACAGATTAGATGTAGCTCAACTGCAGGTCACATGTATTTGTGAAGAAACTCATATGTGTTTTAAACTAATGTCAAATACAAACTCAATACACCAGAAAGCTTGCCTTACTTGCCATATATACAAGATCTTATGCAGACATTTTACACTTGCCTTTATGGGACTCCTTGGTCCTCTTGCTCTTTCATTGAGGTGGTCAGTTAAAGGATTTAACTTGAATAAAACCTTTCTACAGTTAATAAAGGCTACATTTCTTTACATAATTTAACAAAATCATTTCTATTATTAATTAAAGGTGGCCCTCAGTAGAAATAATGTGCCTCCTTAAAAATTGTTTCCAGTTAATTTAATCCACTGTTTCATTAGAGATTGACATGCCAGCTGTAAGGGCATATTAAAGGCAATTTGAAACTAAAATGTAAGTTAGATATTTTGAGTTTGAGTTGGCATAATTGGAAAATGTAGGGCAATGCACCCACAATGCAACATGCAGGACTTTGTTCCACCGGCAGTGACAGGCACTGTTGAAAAATGGCAACAAAATGCATGGCAAAGTATCTAGTGTTAACAAATACCGACAGAAACAATGATTATATCATAGGAGCGTGCAGCCTATTGCATTAGGGCAGGGGTCTCTAAACTATGGCCCTCCAGTTGTTCAGGAACATGGAAAAATGCCTAGTCGTGTCAGTGAATGTCAGAGTTTTACAATGCCTTATGGGACTTGTAGTTCCGCAACAGCCATAGTTTGGAGATCCCTGCATTAGGGTGTGCACCCCAAACCTTAAACACACATGCCTTTCTCTGCAGCCTCAGGTGCACGGGACAGTGAATGAATGGGAAGTGTTCTGTGCTGAGCGGCTTCCTGTTCATTCACAAACTGAAGCATAGTAAATGCAGTTTACTGTGCTTCAGTTATGAATAAACACTATAAACACAGTGAGTGAGTGTGTTTACTGTGTTCATTTAAAAAAGGAATAGCCCCTTCCCCCGCTCTCCATCCTGAAACATCCTTCACAGCAGCTGGGAGGAGAGGAGAGAAGAGAAGCGAGCAACACTGCGAGGCTGGGGGGGGGGGGGGCAACACGGGGGAAAGATCAGGCAGTAGGGGGAATCTCCACAGCACATAGTGATTAGGATGTGCCCACACCCGGTACACCCCCTGCACACTCATATAGATTATATTTACTTTCCCAAACCTGGTGCAGTGGAACTCTTTCCAACATCTTTCCTCAATTTTGAATAGATTTGGCAAGGATTAGAAGCACTATGAGGTTTTGATTGCTGTCTGTGCTTCCATCGAGGCCTGTGTCAGTGGGCTTTTATTCACTTCATATGGGATTCCTATTCCTATACAAGTCCATGGGAATGCAAAACACACCAGAACCATGTAAAATGCAAATCAGAAGGAGGTTAGCATCAGGTCTATTGCACTTGTCAATGAATTCTCAGTGATCTCAGAAGCATTTCAAAACATGTCAAAGGTGTCCTTTTATGAAAGTGCGGTAAAATACCGCTTTTCAGTTCTCAGGCATTCTCAGAGGAGATCGCTCTCCTCTGAGTGCCTGTTTATGAAAGTGTGTAGATCGCTTCTCATGTTGAGTTGAGGAGCGATCTACAAACACCGGGAACTCCTGAGAATGGCTCCTCTCACTGTAATCTCGCGTGATATAGTGGGATTACAGTATGAGGAACCATAAAATACAAAGTGTAACACAAATCAGCACACATTATTCCCCAACATATTAATAAAATAATAAAGTTAAATTCCCCCTACACAATATACATTAACCTAATTATAAAAAAAACATTGTTTTTATCAATATTTAAAGATCATACATGTCCCTATTTAAATGTGAATGGTGTATAGTAAATGAATCTAATGCACATATGTAATGCAGCTATACACCATTCATATAAATGCAAAATACATTTATAATCATTAAAAAAATAATTTTAATAAAGTATACAAGTATAAATATTTATTAATAAATTAAAATAAAATATATTTCATAATTGATAAACATAAAAATTGATAAACTGGTGCAATGCGAGAACACTGCGAATCCACTGCGGGTTCCCGCATCGCACCGACTCACATGTCAGTTCACACTGCCATATGCAAATCGCTGGGGAGTGTCAATACATTGTTAAGGACACCCCCAGTTCAGCTTGCATATCGCACTGCGAACTGACAGTCCGGACATGCGATCCGATTCTGGTCCGAACAGAAAAAAGGGTCCTGTGCGTGTTTGCACGGAATGCGGTGCGATATCAGCCATACTACCTGTACAGCTGATATCGGAACGCACAGACATCGCATGTAATGTGAATGGCAGTGTGCTGCGAATTACATGCGATGCCTGTGCGATGTCCGGCATCGCACAAGTGTGAACTGGGCCTAAAAGTTAACACCCCCAAATCAGTTCGCATATCGCAGTGTGATCTGCAAACTCGGACAGTAATCGAATCGCATGGGTGTGAACACCCATGCGATCCGATTCTGCTGTGGACCAAAAAAAGGGTCCTGTAAGAGTTTTGTCCGAGTGCAATGCAAATTTAGCAATACTATCTGTATGGCTGAAATCGCATTGCACAGAGATCGGATGTGATTTTGCACTGCAGTGCGGTGCGAATCACATCCGATCTCGGACACCGCAGCAGTGGGAACTGGCCCTAAATCATATTGCATTTGCACCAAAATGGTACAGGACCCTTTATTTGGTCCGCACTGGAATCGGATCGCATGGGTGTGAACACCCATGCGATCCAATTCCTGCACCATTACATAGTTCGCACTGCGATCTGTGAAATGATCTGGGGGTGTCATTAACTTTACATTGACACCCGCAGTGGTGCGCAGATGTCAATGTAGGTGCGATGTGAAAACCCACTTAGGAATCACGCTGGTTCACGCATTGCACAAGTGTGAACCCAACCAGAGACGTGAACATCTAAAAAAAAATATATACATATATCTATATATATATCTATATATATATAATATAGATAGATATATATATATATATAATATATAATATATATATCTATCTATATATATATTATATATATATATATGTAAAAATATATATAATAGATGTATCTATATATAGATATATCTATAGATAGATATAGTCTATATATATCAATAAATATCTATCTATCTATCTATCTATCTATCTATCTATCTATCTATCTATCTATCTATCTATCTATCTATCTATCTATCTATCTATCTATCTATCTATATATATATCTATATATAGATATAGATACATCTATATCTATAGATATATATCTATATAGATACGTATATATATATATATATATATATATATATATATATATATATATACACACACACACATATCGCCAGTGAGGTACTGAGATCGCACCTTCATAAACTGGCCGTTTCTGTGAAGTCAGTTACAAATTCTCACTGTGCTGAGATAATCAGCGGAGAACGTGTTCTCCACTGATTATCTCAGTTTCATAAACTGGTTATGAGCTGAGATCAGCGGTGAGACTCGGGATCGCTGCTGATCTCAGTTTCATAAAAGGACACCAAAATGCAATTGACACAAGCCTGAAATCTATCGACACAGACCCTTAGAGAGATTACACTTTTTATTTTGGCAGGTGGTCACAGCCATGGAAAGCAAGAAGAAATTTCTCAAAGGGGAACATATACAGCAATAACATTGTTGCTATAAAGAGGAAGAGTTATGGGGGTTGATTTACTAAAACTGGAGAGTACAAAATCTGGTGCAGCTCTGCATCAAATCCATTCAGCTTCCCGATTTTTGTTGTCAAAGCTTAATCGAGCAAGCTGAAGTTAGATACTACCATGCACCAGATTTTGCACTTTCCAGTTTTAGTAAATCAACCCCACAATGTATTTTAGGTTTTCACCTGCGTCCCTATTGGAAGACTGCCCCATGTCCTTTTTTGTGGTCACCAGGAATGGAAATGAATCTACCCAGCAGGGACATAAACAGTAATAAAAGCTGACAGACGTTTTAAGCCTCTCCAACCTTCTGGGAAACAAAAAGAAAAGATTTTGCCTAGAGTTTGCTGAAACCACATCAAAAGATAATATCCCTTGCATCTAAATATAATTATACAATATTGTTTAAACAAATGTGAAAAGCCAACGTATTAATAGTTTCCTCCAGAACCACTGCTCGGCTCAGGTCCATTTAGTTGGAAGTTCTATCCTGTTACTGTATATCTTGTCCCCTTGTTCCTTATTTAACCCCATCAATACCAATTCCACAGACACTCCAAGGATTATTCCCCTTGCAATTCATTCTACTGGAAAAGGTTTTAAGTAACAATTGACGAGGATATCAGCGATAGGAGCACAATTTCACAGCTCTTAAGAACACAAATCCCAAAGGCTGGATATGGAGCCCCAGTGTTTAGTAGAATGGCTAAAAATATGAGGCATGTGACAATAAAATCACCTTTAAATGATCTGTTATTACCGCTGACAAAACAACTCACAGAAAACAGCTCAAGAGACAAATCCTATCTTACCCTTAAATGCTCTATACAAGGCAATTCAACAACAGTGCACCAAACAATAGCTGCTGGGATGTATACATAACAAAGGCATTATTCAAGTCTGTTAGATCCTTTATGTAGAGAAGTGACAAGAGATCATCTGATTACACACCCATTTATTTGATGTTTTTCTCTGCAGAATTTCTAGTAATCACTAAACAATAGAGATATCAGTGCTTACTACAACAATGGCTACATCATTACATCTTGGTAACAATACTCTCCTCCCTTTGAAGTACTGTATTCTAACACCACAATCATACTGACAAATGTCTTGCTCACAAAACCATTTGTTCCATAGTTGTAGTACATTCAGATAAGGGAATTAATAAAACTATTAACAAACTACATACACTGTTTGTTTAGACAAATTTTTTGCATGTTGTACAATCAGTACGCCTTTGCTTAAAATGTAATAAGCATGTTAAACATGGTCATCTTTACTAAATAGCACCATAGGTTGCAAGTGTTTCTAAAGCAAAAATGCTTTTTTTTTCTAGTTTGCAAAAGAGTGTCAAAGAGTAGAGCCTCTCGTACACGCGGCACGATTGTTGGACCACCGAGCATCTGATTTTTGTCAAAAGGGCGTGTGCCAGGAACTTGTCTTGCATACTAACGTTACACAAATTGTCGTGCCACAAACACGAACGTAGAGACGTACTACAAGGAATTTCAGCTCTTGAGCGCCACCCTTTGGGCCCCTTCTGCTAATTTTGTGTTTCGTGAGCATTGATTCCGAGCATGCGTGTTTGTGCTTTCGACTTTTGTGTGACGAATTTATGTACTGACCATACAAAATCTGACGTGGAGTTGTCTTTTGTCTTTTGACAAAAATTTACTAGCCTGTCATCCAACATTTGTTGGCCGAAAATTGGAAAACAATTGCTGAAAGGAGCGTACTAACGGTAAGAACTTCGGACAACAGCCTATCAAATGACAATCCCCTTCTGATTTTCGTACCGTGTGTATGAGGCTTAAGGATTACTCTCAGGTCGTTATTACTGTCTCTGGCCCTGATGGAGAGATTCCCTCTCTTTGTTTGCCCTGGTAACAACTGTCACCGGAACTGACATTGAAGGAAATCCAAAACTACGAGTTGTCACCTGAACAGGAATAGAAATAATTACCAAAATGAGGTTGCTTGAAAGATCGGCGCCACATCTAGTGGAGGCCGTCCACAGGGGGTGCACGGCGCCATCAACCCACCCATGTTATGTAACGTTGCTTTGCCCTGTGGCCACTATGGGTGCTAGCCCACGGAGCTGATGCGAGTGCCCGGCGGTCGCGATCACCTCCGGGCTCCCGTGATTGCTCGGGCCACATGGAGAGCCGGCATCTGTGTGTGTAAACACACAGTTTACGGTTCTCTGAGGGGAGAAGTGACAGATCATCTGTTCATACAGAGTATGAACAGCAATCTATCTCTTCCCCTACACAGTCCCCTCCCCCCTTCAGCTAGCACACACTCTAGGGAACACATTAACTCCTTGATCACCCCCTAGTGTTAACCCCTACCCTGCCAGTTGACATTTTTACAGTAATCAATGCATTTTTATCACACTGATCGCTGTAAAAATGCCAGTGGTCCCAAATATGTGTCAAAATTGTCCGACGTGTCCGTCACAATGTCGCAGTCCCAATAAGAATTGCAGATCGCCGCCATTACTAGTACAAAAAAATTAATAATAAAAATGCCGTATAACTATCCCCTATTTTGTAGACCAGGGGTGCCCAAACTTTTGAGGAGCGAGGGCCACTTTATCGACTTGGTAACCGGTCACGGGCCACAATGAGTATAAAGGGGGGATGTCAAGTCTGTGTCCACATATGTAGAGCAGACACGGATGCAACCCGCTCTACCCTAGGGGCCCTCCGATCCGCTCAGACAGAAGGGGACAGATCCCCTATTGTTTTTCTTTAAGGAGATCGGATTGCAGATAGGCAGATGTAAACAGACACAAGTCCGTTTACATCTGCCGCTCTATAGAGGTGAATGGAGAGTCCATTTGAGTCCACCTGAAAAACAGACAGGTCGACCTGATCAGACCGATCATGTGAAAGGGGCCTAAGGCTGCTTTCACACTGATGCACAGCGGTTAACCTGCTCCTCAACTGACCTCAATCTTCACTTCTTCCTCAGGATTCCGCTGGCTGGTACTGCCGGTGGGTACTGCTGACAGGTGCTGGTACTGCTGGCTGGTACTGCTGGCAGTTACTGTTGGCTGGTACTGGTACTGCTGGCTGGTACTGGTACTGCTGACTGGTACTGCTGGCTAGTACTGCTGGCGGGTACTGGTACTGCCGGCTGGTACTGATACTGCTGGTGGGTACTGCTGACTAGTACTGTTGGCTAGTACTGCTGGTGGGTACTGGTACTGATGACTGGTACGGATGGTGGTTACTCGTACTGCTGGCGGGTAATGCTGGCTGGTACTGCTGGTTTATACTGCTGGCTGGTACTGATGACTGGTACGGATGGTGGGTACTGGCACTGCTGGCAGGTACTTCTGGCTGGTACTGGTACTGCTGGTTTATACTGCTGGCTGGTACGGATGGTGGGTACTGGTACTGCTGGCGGGTACTTCTGGCGGGTACTGGTACTGATGACTGGTACTACTGGCTGGTACTGGTACTGCTGGTTAGTACTGGTACTGTTGGTACTGGTACTGCTGGCTGGTACTGGTACTGCTGGTTGATACTGGTACTGTTGGTTGGTACTGGTACTGATGGTTGGTACTGGTACTGTTGGTTGTTACTGGTACTGCTGGCTGGTACTGGTACTGATACTGGTGGCTGCTGTCCCAGACTGCGGGTTCCTGTGTCCCGACCAGCCATTCCCGAGCATAATTGTGACAGAAACATGCAGCTGCAGTAGAGAGCAGAGCCGATGCTTCCTGTCTCAGGAGTACATTTGGTATCACTCCGCTTGCGAAGGAGCCGACGCTATACAGGAAGCATCAGCTTTGCTTCCTCTAGCGGCTACTCCATTCTTCGCACTAATGCTCGGCGATGGCGGGTCGGGAACCGATCTGGGCCATTGGAGGGCCAGCGGTTGGGCACCCCTGTTGTAGATGCTATAACTTTTGCGCAAACCAATCAATATACGTTTATTGCGATTTTTTTACCAAAAATATGTAGAAGAATACATATCGGCCTAAACTGAGGAAAAAAATTGTTTTTTTTATATATTTTTGGGGGATATTTATTATATCAAAAAGTAAAAAATATTGCGTTTTTTTCAAAATTGTCGCTCTTTTTTTGTTTATAGCGCAAAAAAAAATGCAGAGGTGATCAAATACCACCAAAAGAAAGCTCTATTTGTGGGAAAAAAAGGACGTCAATTTCGTTTGTGTGCAACGTCGCACGACCGCGCAATTGTCAGTTAAAGCGACGCAGTGCCGAATTGCAAAATGTGCTCTGGTCAGGAAGGGGATAAAATCTTCCGGGGCTGAAGCGGTTAAAAAGTCCATTTAAAAAAAATTTAAAAAATGTTCTTTAAGTGCACTGTGTTTGGGTGCCGGACACAGTGCACTATGGGAAGAGCCATGTCAATGCAATCACAATATTGCAGACGTGGTGCTTCATTTGTGGGCTTTTAACCCGCCTTGCAGGGCAATCCAAAGCGCCGATCGGCTTCCGCCCACAGAGTATTACTACAGGCGGGAGGCAGGAGCTTTGTTCCTTAGTTATCCAGTTACTTCCGCATGCTAGTGGTGAAGCCTGAACCGGAAGTGACACAGGCAGCTCCGTGGAACACACGGCTGAGCGGAGCTGCCTGTAAGTATGAGACAGTGAGACTCAGTTAGTCAGATACCTATTGCAGAGCTAACAGGGGCATTGAAAGTGTTTTAGAGTAAGGAATGAAAACCCGATATCCAGAAATAGCAATGCTATACATCAGGGGTCTCAAACTGGCAGCCCTCCAGCTGTTGCAAAACCTCAAGTCCCATCATGCCTCTTCCTGTGGGAGTCATGCTTGTAACTGTGAACCTTGCAATGCCTCCTGAGACTTGTAGTTTTGCAACAGCTGGAGGGCCGCCAGTTTGAGACCCCTGTTATACATATTGTATTTCCCAAATGTAAATGCAAGGGTGTTTTAACTTGTAAAGGTCAAATGGTAGAATAAATATAAGAAGCTCAAAAAAATGAGTCCGTAAAATATTTTATATTTATCATAAAGTGATCTCTTCACACATTTATATTGCAAAGGTACAAAATTGGCACATTAACAATATATTTACACACGCACAAATGTTACAGTACTCAAACCTACATGGAGGTAATTGAATGAAAATTCATATAAAACAGACAGATGTTTTAACATGTCCAACAATAGCATGAGTTGTAAAACCAGAAATCAAGATACACTCAAAAAGCAGGGACATACAGTGCCTTGAAAAAGTATTCACACCCCTTGAAATTTTCCACATTTTGTCATGTTACAATTAGTGGCGGCCCGTCCATAGGGGGCGCTCGGGCGCCGCCCCCCAAAGCTGTTGAAAAAAAAAAACTACTACACCGCACAGCACACCTCCACTACACTGCACAGCACACCTCCACTACACCGCACTGCACAACACTACACCGCACAGCACACCTCCACTACACTGCACAGCACACCTCCACTTCACTGCACAGCACACCTCCACTACACCGCACAGCACACCTCCCCTACACCGCACAGCACACCTCCACTACATCGCACAGCACAGCACTACACCGCACAGCACACCTCCACTACACTGCACAGCACACCTCCACTACACTACACAGCCCACCTTCACTACACTGCACAGCACGCCTCCACTACACTGCACACCTCCACTACACCGCACAGCACGCCTCCACTACACTACACAGCCCACCTTCACTACACTGCACAGCACGCCTCCACTACACTGCACACCTCCACTACACCGCACAGCACGCCTCCACTACACTGCACAGTACACCTCCACTACACCGCACAGCACGCCTCCACTACACCGCACAGCACGCCTCCACTACACCGCACAGCACGCCTCCACTACACCGCACAGCACACCTACACTACACTGCACAGCACACCTACACTACACTGCACAGTACACCTCCACTACACCGCACAGCACACCTCCACTACACTGCACAGCACACCTCCACTACACCACACAGCACACCTCCACTACACTGCACAGCACAGCGCACCTCCACTACACTGCACAGCACACCTCCACTACACCGCACAGCACAGCACTACACCGCACAGCACACCTCCACTACACTGCACAGCACACCTCCACTACACTGCACAGCCCACCTTCACTACACCGCACAGCACACCTCCACTACACCGCACAGCACAGCACTACACTGAACAGCACACCTCCACTACACTGCACAGCACACCTCCATTACACTGCACAGCCCACCTTCACTACACCGCACAGCACACCTCCACTACACTGCACAGCACACCTACACTACACTGCACAGTACACCTCCACTACACCGCACAGCACACCTCCACTACACCGCACAGCACAGCACACCTCCACTACACTGTACAGCACACCTCCACTACACTGCACAGCACACCTCCACTGCACAGCACAGCACAGCGCACCTCCACTACACTGCACAGCACACCTCCACTACACCGCACAGCACAGCACTACACCGCACAGCACACCTCCAATACACTGCACAGCACACCTTCACTACACTGCACAGCCCACCTTCACTACACCGCACAGCACACCTCCACTACACCGCACAGCATGCCTCCACTACACTGCACAGCACACCTACACTACACTGCACAGTACACCTCCACTACACCGCACAGCACACCTCCACTACACTGCACAGCACAGCACACCTCCACTACACTGTACAGCACACCTCCACTACACTGCACAGCACACCTCCACTACACTGCACAACACACCTCCACCACACCGCACAGCACACTGTTGCATTTGATGGCACAGTGGCTGTATTTGATGGGCATAGTGGCTGCATATGATGGGCACAGTGGCTGCATATGATGGTCACAGTGGCTGCATTTGATGGCACAGTGGCTGCATTTGCTGGGCACAGTGGCTGCATTTGCTGGGCACAGTGGCTGCAATTGATGGCACAGTGGCTGCATTTGATGGGCACAGTGGCTGCAATTAATGGCACAGTGGCTGCAATTGATGGGCACAATGGCTGCATTTGATGGGCACAGTGGCTGCAATTGATGGCACAGTGGCTGCATTTGATGGGCATGGGCACAGTGGTTGCATTTGATGGCACAGTGGCTGCATATGATGGCACAGTGGCTGCAATTGATGGCAAAGTGGCTGGATTTGATGGGCAAAGTGGCTGCATTTGCTGGGCACAGTGGCTGCAATTGCTGGGCACAGTGGCTGCATTTGATGGGCACAGTGGCTGCAATTGATGGCACAGTGGCTGCATTTGATGGGCACAGTGGCTGCATTTGATGGGCACAGTGGCTGAAATTGATGGGCACAGTGGCTGGATTTGATGGGCAAAGTGGCTGCATTTGCTGGGCACAGTGGCTGCAATTGATGGCACAGTGGCTGCATTTTAAGGGCACAGTGGTTGCATTTGCTGGGCACAGTGGCTGCAATTGATGGCACAGTGGCTGCATTTTATGGGCACAGTGGTTGCATTTGATGGGCACAGTGGCTACAATTGATGGCACAGTGGCTGCATTTGATGGGCACAATGGCTGCATTTGATGGGCACAGTGACTGCATTTGATGGGCACAGTGGCTGCATTTTATGGCACAGTGGCTGCATATGATGGCACAGTGGTTGCTATTGATGGTACAGTGGCTGGATTTGATGGGCAAAGTGGCTGCATTTCCTGGGCACAGTGGCTGCAATTGATGGCACAGTGGCTGCATTTGATGGGCATGGGCACAGTGGCTGCATTTGATGGCACAGTGGCTGCATATGATGGGCACAGTGGCCGTATTTGATGGGCACAGTGGCTGCATATGATGGGCACAGTGGCTGCATTTGATGGCACAGTGGCTGCATTTGCTTGGTACTGTGGCTGCATTTGCTGGGCACAGTGACTGCAATTGATGGCACAGTGGCTGCATTTGATGGGCACAGTGGCTGCAATTAATGGCACAGTGGCTGCATTTGATGGGCACAGTGGCTGCATTTGATGGGCACAATGGCTGCAATTGATGGCACAGTGGCTGCATTTGATGGGCATGGGCACAGTGGCTGCATTTGATGGCACAGTGGCTGCATATGATGGCACAGTGGCTGCAATTGATGGCAAAGTGGCTGGATTTGATGGGCAAAGTGGCTGCATTTGCTGGGCACAGTGGCTGCAATTTCTGGGCACAGTGGCTGCATTTGCTGGGCACAGTGGCTGCATTTGCTGGGCACAGTGGCTGCATTTGCTGGGCACAGTGGCTGCAATTTATGGCACAGTGGCTGCATTTGATGGGCACAGTGGCTGCAATTAATGGCACAGTGGCTGCATTTGATGGGCACAGTGGCTGCATTTGATGGGCACAGTGGCTGCAATTGATGGCACAGTGGCTGCATTTGATGGGCATGGGCACAGTGGTTGCATTTGATGGCACAGTGGCTGCATATGATGGCACAGTGGCTGCATATGATGGCACAGTGGCTGCAATTGATGGCAAAGTGGCTGGATTTGATGGGCAAAGTGGCTGCATTTGCTGGGCACAGTGGCTGCAATTGATGGGCACAGTGGCTGCATTTGATGGGCACAGTGGCTGCAATTGATGGCACAGTGGCTGCATTTGATGGGCACGGTGGCTGCATTTGATGGGCACAGTGGCTGCAATTGATGGGCACAGTGGCTGGATTTGCTGGGCAAAGTGGCTGCATTTGCTGGGCACAGTGGCTGCAATTGATGGCACAGTGGCTGCATTTTATCGGCACAGTGGTTGCATTTGATGGGCACAGTGGCTACAATTGATGGCACAGTGGCTGCATTTGATGGGCACAGTGGCTGCATTTGATGGGCACAGTGGCTGCATTTCATGGCACAGTGGCTGCATATGATGGCACAGTGGTTGCTATTGATGGTACAGTGGCTGGATTTGATGGGCAAAGTGGCTGCATTTCCTGGGCACAGTGGCTGCAATTGATGGCACAGTGGCTGCATTTGATGGGCATGGGCACAGTGGCTGCATTTGATGGCACAGTGGCTGCATATGATGGGCACAGTGGCCGTATTTGATGGGCACAGTGGCTGCATATGATGGGCACAGTGGCTGCATTTGATGGCACAGTGGCTGCATTTGCTTGGTACCGTGGCTGCATTTGCTGGGCACAGTGGCTGCAATTGATGGCACAGTGGCTGCATTTGATGGGCACAGTGGCTGCAATTAATGGCACAGTGGCTGCATTTGATGGGCACAGTGGCTGCATTTGATGGGCACAATGGCTGCAATTGATGGCACAGTGGCTGCATTTGATGGGCATGGGCACAGTGGCTGCATTTGATGGCACAGTGGCTGCATATGATGGCACAGTGGCTGCAATTGATGGCAAAGTGGCTGGATTTGATGGGCAAAGTGGCTGCATTTGCTGGGCACAGTGGCTGCAATTTCTGGGCTCAGTGGCTGCATTTGATGGGCACAGTGGTTGCAATTGATGGCACAGTGGCTGCATTTGATGGGCACAGTGGCTGCAATTGATGGCACAGTGGCTGCATTTGATGGGCACAGTGGCTGCATTTGATGGGCACAGTGGCTGTAATTGATGGCACAGTGGCTGCATTTGATGGGCACAGTGGCTGCATTTGATGGCACAGTGGCTGCAATTGATGGCACAGTGGCTGGAATTGATGAGCAAAGTGGCTGCATTTGCTGGGCACAGTGGCTGCAAATGATGGCACAGTGGCTGCATTTGATGGGCACAGTGGTTGCATTTGATGGGCACAGTGGCTACAATTGATGGCACAGTGGCTGCATTTGATGGGCATAGTGGCTGCATTTGATGGGCACAGTGGCTCCATTTCATGGCACAGTGGCTGCATATGATGGCACAGTGGTTGCAATTGATGGTACAGTGGCTGGATTTGATGGGCAAAGTGGCTGCATTTCCTGGGCACAGTGGCTGCAATTGATGTTTTTTTTAAGTATTTTTCTGAATTTTGCAGTTTGTGTGCGCTCCCCAAAAATTTTGAGCACCAGCCGTCACTGATCACATCCCTATAGTAACCAAAGAAAAACAATGCATAGGTGCCAAAAGACCTCCTCTCAGAATGAATATCACTACATATGAAGGTAAAAAGGTTTTTTATTACAAAAATAAAAAAGACATACTGGGGGGGTAATACCCCTTCAAAACATGAATTTTACAGTTTTAGTGCAAAATAGGGTTTTAAAACTACACCTCCCCCAAATTGCTGCTAGTGCCTGATCAAATGAATAGAACAATGCTGCGCTAATAACACCAAAAAATTATAACATTTCCATTAAATAAATAAATAACAGTGAAAGTCCAAAGTGACAAAAGTCTTTAGTTCCTTCCAAATCGAAGACTTCACCAAATAGTGCACAACAAATAAAAAGTGCTGGTGCTCTCCTCCACCTCGATATCCTAGCCGCTCACCTTAAAATCTGACCCCTGTTTTAACAGCAGGTCAGATAAAGCAGATCCCCTCTGGGGGTAATCAATGAATCAGCCTGGCGTGGAGCTCCTAATCCACCCGTTTCACCCTCTTTCTCTTTACTGGCTTTGACCAGTCTTAGACCTCCCTCAGGTGACTCCGGTACCACATAGGATTAAAAAAACACCAGATTTAGTGCTCTCTGTATGCCATTTGTCCAGATAGGAACAACAAAAAAATACTCACAAACGAAGCATTTAAGCAGTGCAGGCTGAGGATGCTATGAACAGCATGATACTCGTGGGATGACGTCACCACTGCGACTCCTCTCCCTATAGGCGTTACGTCAAATGGGCATGACCTCTTCAGTAAGGGGGGAGACACTGCTGTCCCCTTGTAATGTGCAGCGGCTCCTCCCGCCTGCATAAGCCCCCCGCCCACATACCCCCACAAGGGTTGTGGGGATGAGGCCCTTGTCCCCATCAACATTGGGACAAGGTGCTTTGGGGTCAGACCCCAAAGCACCATCCCCATGTTGAGGGCATGTGGCCTGGTACAGTTCAGGAGGGGGGGCGCTCTGTCGTCCCCCCTTTTCCTGTGGCCTGCCAGGTTGCATGCTCAGATAAGGGTCTGGTATGGATTTTGGGGGACCCCCTACACCATTTTTTTTATTTTGCCACAGGGAACCCCTTAAAATAAATACCAGACCTGAAGGGTCCCCCATGCAATTTTTTTTTATATTTTTGGTTCAGGGTTCCCCTTAATATTCATACCAAACCCAAAGGGCCTGGTAATGGACGGGAGGGAACCCATGCTGTTTTTTCAATGAGTTTTTCTATATTGCCGAGACCCGACAATTCATTACAGCCGCGATCAGTTTTAAATGACTTTTTTTCCTTTAGAAATTTCATTTTGCTGTGGTACTGTTCTAAACAAAACTGCGTCACTTTACAGGCACACTATAGAAACCCCCCAGGCACGATATTTAAAGGAATATTTCATTTTTATTGTTTCACTTTAAGCATTTTTAAAATCACTGCTCCTGAAAATCACTGCTCTGTTTTTAAAAGTTTTTTTTGCATTGATCCATGTCCCCTGGGGCAGGACCCGGGTCCCCAAACATTTTTATGACAATAACTTGTATATAAGCCTTTAAAATTAGCACTTTTGATTTTTTTATGTTAGTGTCCCATAGACTTTAATAGTGTTCCGGCGGCTTTCAAATTTGCCACGAACACCGCATAATGTTTGCTGTTTGGCGAACAGGCGAACACCCAACATTTGACTCGAACATTGGGCTCATCCCTAATTACAAGTTACTAATAACACAGTTCAGGTCAAAGTCAATATTCAAACCCCTCGGCCAGTAAACCTTACTCTCATAAATGGGGAAAAGATGATCCGCACTCCGGTGATTGCTCTTAAGAAGTATAATATTTATTGACAAGCCACAGTGACCAACCGCAAATAAGAACAGTTGACGCGTTTCAGCCTATAAGGCCTTAGTCATAACTAAGGCCTTATAGGCTGAAACGCGTCAACTGTTCTTATTTGCGTTTTGTCACTGTGGCTTGTCAATAAATATTATACTTCTTAAGAGCAATTACCGGCGTGCGGATCATCTTTTCCCCATTTACCTACTCAGCCAGCGACTGTGGATCGAGCACCTGGGATCTCTGCTTTCTATGTGATGTATGGGTAGTAGCACTGACTTTTTTGTTTATATTTTAGTCTCATAAATCCAGAAGGATTCCCTTTAACTCAGTTGTCTGATATAATGACCACCCCTCCAATGTTTTTCCACCTGCTCAATACCCCAAAATTTAAGCGAACTGGGATCCTTATTATGCACCAATTTAAAGTGTTTAGAGCTACTATGAGTAATGATCCTTTTTTAATATTGGTGATGTGCTCTCCTACTTGAATTTGCAGGGTCCTAGAGGTGCGACCTATGTACTGTAACCCACACCCACATTCCAGCACATAAATCACGCCAGTAGAGGAGCAGGTTACAAAATCTTTGATCACATATTTTTATTTTTAATATTACTCCTGGCATGACGACAGGCCCTACATCTACTGCGCGCAAAAAAGCTTGTAAAAACTCCAAGAAACTAACCTTTCTGTTTCTTAGGGGGGTCTATTACCCTTGTGGTGCTATTAGATCTTTCAGGGTAGGGGCCTTTCTATATCCGAATCCTGGGAGAGCAGGTAACTTGGGTCACAATAGCCTGTCTTTTCTTAAAATATCCCAATGTTTCTTAATATTTTTTTTCCACCTCTCTGAATTGAATATTAAAATCATGAATCACATTGAATTCACAACGAAAGGGTACTTGTTGCTTGATTTCTGATAACAGATGTATCTCTATTCATATTCAATACTTTAATTTTATCTTCCTCAACTTTACTCATATCATAGCCCTTTTCTCTAAATCTACTGGTCAATATTTCTGATTGTTTCAAGAAATCTCCCTCTTTAGAACAGTTCCTCCGTATCCTCATAAATTGGCCCTTCAGAATATTATTAAGCCAGGGCATATGGTGGCAACTGTCCAAAGGTAGCTACGAGTTCCTGTTTGTAGGTTTAAAATGATTTCTTGTAAACAATCGTCCCCCCTCTTTAAAAATTTCCAGATCCAAAAAGGTAATACACCCATTACTTAAGGTCCACGTAAGTATAATATATTTTAATCATTCCCATCCATCTTTTCTTTAAATGTATCAAATGATGCTGCATCCCCCTTCCAAATAATTATAAGATCATCTATAAATCTTTTATACAGGATGAGTTCTTTCGGTCTAGGGTTGAGAATCTCTACATCTTTCCAATGGGCCATAAAGAGGTTAGCTACACTCGGAGCGAATCTGGCTCCCATAGCTATCCCTCTTACTTGTAATTATTATTATCCATTATACCAAAAATAATTGTGTTTTAAACAAAACCGTAAACACTTCAATATACATTTTTTATGTTTCCTAGGAAGGTCAGAGTCTCTCATAGCCCTTTCAATGGATGCTACAGCCTCTTGGTGCCCAATGATGGTGTACAAAGACCCTACATCTGTGGTGGCCAAAATGCAATGATCCAATTCGGTCACGGAACCAAGGCATTGGATCACATGCTTGGTATCACTAATGTATGCCTCGGTTTTAACCACAGGGGGTTGCAGAAATGCATCTATGTACTGCCCTAATCTTGAGCAAACCAATTCAATTCCTTTTAAAATCGGCCTCCCTGGGGGGTCTGTAATACTTTTATGAATTTTTGGCAAAAGTAGATGAAGGGCATATGACATGCAATGGGGTTAAGATATTTAGCTTCCTTAATGAATACGATATCTCTCTTTCTCCCTTTATTGACTACTTGCTCTAACTCGCTCTTATATTCCAACAAAGGGTTACCACTAAGCTTAAGATAGGTATCCCTATCCCCTAGCTGTCTTTCCATTTCTGTTTTATAATACTGTTTAGTCATAAATACAACTCCTCCACCTTTATCAGCGAGTCGTATGACTACATCTTTTTGATGCTCAATGCCTTCAATCCCTTTCTTAATCCAATGGGGATAATTAACCTTTCTGACCCAAATCTTCTGTGACCATATTCTTCATATCTTATTTCTTATATCTAAATATTTATTATCTATATTTCGGGGGTTAAAAACAGACTTATTTCTTAATGATGGGAATTTTCAAATTGTGGGGGTCTCGGATCAGGTTTCGATAAAAAATATTTCTTCAGATTAAGTGTACGTACATACTTCTGTATATGAACATAGGTGTCAAACTTATTCAGATTTTTAATTGGTGCATACTTGAGTCCCTTATCTAAAAGAATGATCTCCTCCCTGTTCAAATCAACATCACTTAAGTTATAAATGCCAGTCCCTAATGGAGTTTGCTTTTTTGGGTCCTTCTTGCTGCTCTCCTCCCTCTCTTTCTCTTCTTTTTCCCCCTCTTATATTTCCAGTGGGAACTGGATTGATAAATGGAGGAGGGGGTTTCCCTAATAAAACACCCTGATAACTCTCTGGTGGGTTGGCTAAAGATGAATAGTGGTTATCAACAGGTACATTGTACATATAGTCATTAGGGATATAGGTGGATTGGGATTGAGTATACCCTCTCTGAGTGGGGTTCCTCTGGTCCCATTGGTCACTTCTAGGTGGAGTGTAACCTAAATTAAAATTGGGGTTAAAATTATGATTATAATTGGGATAAATTATAATTTAAACACTTTAAATTGGTGCATAATAAGGATCCCAGTTTAAATTTTGGGGTATTGAATATTGGAGAGGTGGTCATTATATCAGACAACTCAGTAAAAGGGAATCCTTCTGGATTTATGAGAACAAGGTTCTGTGGCCGAGGGGTTTGAATATTGACTTTGACCTGAACTGCTTTATTATTAACTTGTAATATATAAGTTTAATGTTTTTAAATTGTTTTTCAAATTAATTTTAAAATTATTTTATTTGAAAATAATTTTTATATATATTTTCATAATTTTGTGTAAATATATGTATTTGAGCAATGCTTTAACCATATTTGCTGTTTGCTATATATATGCAGAGGGTACTTGCGTGATGGAGTCACCAGTGTATTTTTATTTAGCCAGATTTGGGATGATTTGGTGTTCTGAGTGTCCCCATTAGTATTAGTGCTATTTTGCTACTTCATTTTCCTGTGTGAGACACAAGGTTGTTAATTTAATCTGGATGGAAAGGGAGGAGCCGCTGCAGATTACGAGGGGACAGCAGTGTATTTAAACAGCAGCGTGACGTCCTGCCTCCGCCCCTTGCTGAAGATGCCACGCCCATTTGACGTAACCCGTATAGGGGGAGGAGTCGCAGTGGTGACGAGTATCGTGCTGTTCATCGCATCCTTAGCCCGCACTGCTTAAGTGCTTCGTTTGTGAGTATTTTTGTTGCTGCTCCTATCTGGACAAATAAACCTTTGGCATACAGAGAGCACTAGATCTGATGTTTTTTATCCTATGTGGTACCGGAGGCACCTGAGGAAGGTCTAAGACTGGTCAAAGCCAGTAAAGAGAGAGAGGGTGCAACGGATGGATTAGGAGTTCAACGCCAGGCTGATTCATTGATTACCCCCAGAGGGCATCTGCTTTATCTGACCTGCTGGTAAAACAGGGGTCAGATTTTAAGGTGAGCGGCTAGGATATTGAGGTGGTGGAGAGCACCAGCACTTTTTATTTGTTGTGCACTATTTGGTGAAGTCTTCGATTTGGAAGGAACTGAAGACTTTTGCCACTTTAGACTTTCACTGTTATTTATTTATTTAATTGGAATGTTATCATTTTATGTGTTATTAGCGCAGCTCCATTCTATTCATTTGATCAGGCACTAGCAGCAATTTGGTGGAGGTGTAGTTTTACACCCTATTTTGCACTGAAACGTTTTACACGTTGTATTTTGCACAATTTTTTGCAGGTAAAATTGATCTAGTAATAATCTTTTTATCCGCACATTTAACTAATGTGAAGTTGACACGTTTTCTTTATTAGCAGCAGCCAGGTGGCGGGGGGGGGCAGGGTATTTTGCAAATTTGCACTTTTTTTATAATTTTGCACAGTTTTTTAATATTTGTTGTCACCAAGTTTAAGTTTATTTGCACTGATAAAAACTCAGTATATTATCTCCTAAACATTGCATGTTTAGGAGATATTTACAGTACCTATAGGTAGGCCTTATTATAGGCTTACCTATAGGTAAAATGATGCATGGGAGTTTACTCCCACTTTAAGACTTTATAAATGCTTCACTAACAAGCCATAAATGCTATAGGTGCTGTTAAGGATATGAAAAAATCAAAGAGATTTCCCAGCTCAGCTTACCGACCAGCCTGTGACCAACCGAATTGACCTGTCCAACAGTATGCATTAAAAACAGGGGTTTAGTTGCACACATTTGCAAATACATGCGTAAGCCACAGAGCCCCAGCAAGGCAACCATTTTCTGTGGACCTAAACAATGGAAGCACATGCATTTAGATTAAACAGGTGTAGGGCAGATAAACCTGAAGGGAGCCAACCCCTTCTTAAAGGTGCAGGGGCACACTGAACACCCAGCCCATAGCACTATGGCAGCAAAGGTGTCAGTGCGTTGCCTGGCCAATATAATTCATAGTACAAACAAGTGGTTACTGCCCCCACTTGTAACTGGTCACTGCAGCAAGCAGCATTGGCAAGGCAAAGCTATGAATAAAACAAAGAGATTTCCCAGCTCAACTTACTGACCAGCCTGCGACCAACCAAATTGACCTGTCCAACAGTATGCGTTAAAAACAGGGGTTTAGTTGCGCACATTTGCAGATACATGCGTAAGCCACGGAGCTTATTTTTCATATGCTTTGCCTTTCCAATGCTCCTTGCTGCAGTGACCAGTTACAGGTGGGGGCAGTAACCACTTGTTTGTGCTGTTAAGGTGCGGTTACAGAGCATTACCATGGAAATTAATGGAGATGGCTGACAAGCATTGATGCCTCATAAAAGCGATAGGCTGCTTAATTTTCAACACAACACAATGTTACCTCTCCTGTGTGAACAGCAATGTATGGTTCCATTGTAATATTCATGGCAGGCATTGAAGGGTAGTTATGAGGCTATTAATATGCTGAATAAATGCCACATAAAACATAAACACATGGTATTTACCTATATGTGAACAAGCCCTTAGGGGGTGCCTAGCCCCTTGGGGTACACCAGTGTGTAGGTGGTGGTACGCAAAGAGTGTTTATATGTATATATAATTTATTGATTATTTTATATACACAATCAATCATTTTATTTTATAGACTATTTTTAGGGAAACCTTTAAAAGCTTTTGTATTTTCTTACACATTTTAATACACATTTTATCTTTTGTTATAAGGCCTTGTTTATATACCATTAGGTGAACATTTTTGTATACATAGAGTTAAATTGTCAACGAGTCCTTGGAGCTCCTGTGTGTGCTGCTACTGCACTCCCAGCAGGGCTGGACTGGGACAAAAATTTGGCCCTGGACTTCATCCAGACCGGCCCACTTTACTCCAAAAACCTGGTGTTGGCGCTTCAATCTTCTCGGCACCATGGTTCATATGGTGTCAGGATGATTGAAGCACATTATTTCTATTATTACATTGTAATATAACATGAAATAGTTCAACTCACCATAATGCAGAATCAGTGGGAGCCTTGAGTGTGTCACCTGCCACCTCACTTGCCACATCGCCTGCCACCAGATGCAGTGTTTCACTTGCCACGTCAATTGTCAGCAGAGGCAGCTTGTCATTTGCCACGTTGCCTGCCACCAGATGCAGTGTTTCACTTGCCACGGCACTTGTCAGCAGAAGCAGCTTGTCACTTGCCACATCGCCTGCCACCAGATGCTGCATGTCATTTGCCACGTTACCTGCCACCAGATGCAGAATGTCACTTGCCACGTCACTTGTCAGCAGAGGCAGCTTGTCATTTGCCACGTTGCCTGCCACCAGATGCAGAATGTCATTTGCCACGTCACTTGTCAGCAGAGGCAGCTTGTCATTTGCCACGTCGCCTGCCACCAGGTGCCGCATGTCACTTGCCACGTTACCTGCCACCAGGTGCAAAACGTCACTTGCCACGTCACTTGTCAGCAGAGGCAGCTTGTCACTTGCCACGTCGCCTGCCACCAGATGCTGCATGTCACTTGCCACATTGCCTGCCACCAGGTGCTGCATGTCACTTGCCACCATCGCCTGCCACCGGATGCAGCGTGTCACTTGCCACGTCGCCTGCCACCAGATGCAGCGTGTCACTTGCCACCATCGCCTGCCACCAGATGCAGCGTGTCACTTGCCACATCGCCTGCCACCAGATGCAGCGTGTCACTTGCCACGTCGCCTGCCACCAGGTGCTGCATGTCACTTGCCACCATTGCCTGCCACCAGATGCCACATGTCACTTGCCACGTTACCTGCCACCAGATGCAAAACGTCACTTGCCACGTCATTTGTCAGCAGAGGCAGCTTGTCACTTGCCACGTCGCCTGCCACCAGATGCCGCATATCACTTGCCCCGTCGCCTGTATCCTGCCAAGTCACTTGTCACCAGATGGCAGATGCAGTGCTACTACATGACTTGATGGGCACCTCCAACCCAGCTCTGTAAACCCCCCAACACACAACGTGACAGGGGAGGAGAGAGAGATACACAGCGCCAATTGTAGCATTAAAACAACTTGTATTCCACTTAAAGAACGTTACTGACAAAGGTAGTAGGGTGAAAGGCATTGAGACACTGTGATCTGAATTAGGAGCCGCCACCGGGAACCGAACGGGCCAGTAGATGCAGAGCATCGGTGTGTACTACTACTTCCTGGTAGCGGTGGAACGCATGATGGGGCGGACGTGATGTCATCATCCGGAAATGATGCAAGATGTGGGAGGTGACGCATCCTTCAGGCCATCATTCCTCCGCCACCAGGAAGTAGTAGTACACACCGATGCGTTCTGCATCTACTGGCCCGATCGGTTCCCGGTGGCCACTCCTAATTCAAATTGTTGACAAGCCTGGATTCTTGCCAGTGTTTCAATGCATTTCACCCTACTTTGTCAGTAACGTTTTTTAAGTGGATTAAAAGTTGTTTTAATGCTACATTTGGCGCTATGTATCTCTCCTTCCCTGTCTCTGAAACTGGCCCACTGAGCCATCGGCCCACCGGGAATCTCCCGGTAGTCCCGATGGCCAATCCATCCCTGACTCCCAGCCACATAAGGCTATGTATTGGCAAGTTCCCCTATTTACTGTATGAGTGGATAACCATAGCCAGTCATGCTGATGAAAAGGCAGATACGCCTGTGCACGTTAGCAAAAGGAGAAGGAGGAGGTGCCATCGCAGCCGCTTTCCGATCAGACGGATGAGTCCCGACTTCTATACAGCAACTCCCAGTGCCCATCACCATCTCTTTGGCTGTCACCTGTTGGCTTCCCTCATGGTCGGACACTGAGCCCCAGTGCTGGGAATTTTGTCACTTCGGCCTTTCTCCTATTTGCCCTTGTGAGTGCAACTTACTATGTTTTAATAAAATGTTTGCTTTCTAATATTACACTATGGTGGCCCTTGCACCTGTTGTTTCTCTCTACTTTGTGGTATGCAAAGAGGACTGTGCTATGGTTCTGGGCTGCTTGACTCCTGAGGATTACAGTAAGGATGTTGTTTATTAGATATTCAATCTGTGGGTGTGTGTTGAGGAGTGCCTAGTACATATGGCTTACAATTCTGTGATTTGTTTTAAGTCTTAAATGGTTAAAATAGTAGTATACAGCCAACAAATTTCAGGGATTTTGGCTCCCCCTTCTACAAGGCTGTTACTCCACCAGCTGCCACTCTACTGCCCATCCACCACCAGTGCCATGAGGTTCACCAAATGTTTACAGTCACCTATGAGATCTGCCCATTTACAGCTGGCCTATAGCATGCACACAGTGGTATACTTCTCTGCTGTGTTCTGCACTTTGCACATCCCTTTTTTTCTGGATAGAAACATAGCTATGCATAACAGTCTGTTTGTCAAATATATGTCATAAATGCATTATGGAATTACACTGAAGAAGTAAGCTGATTTTATGTAGGATACAATTTATGTTAAAATAGTCAAGGAAAGAGTTGTTTCTGGGTCACATGCTGGAAAATATACATTTTACAGTGTTATAATAAAAAGAAGACATGTATTTTTAAAACAGATGCATTTAAATGAGTCTAAACAAACACCTGTTTACTAGAGCACTAAGGGTTTACATAGGTGCATGTTTCATGGCAGTTACACTGCTTCCCCCAAGGCTTCACTGAAATATTAGTTCAACGCATGGCCAAGGCCATTGCATGTAAATGCAATGCCACAATATATATGTGTTCAAAAAGTAAATAATTACCAATTCTTTAGATGTGTGAAGTATATGCACAGTGCTGAATAATGGATATTTAAGCCGTCTGAGGATGGTTCCAAGGCATTATTGGTCCTTGTGGTCTAGTGTTTGATTTTCACTGTGAGAAGTATGTAAAAGCATTAAAGCAGGTGTGATAGGATCAGTTAATTGACAGGACTGATATGTAGGGACCCACAGGGTTCAACAAGGTTGAAGTCTAGACCTGGTTTTTATCCAACCTCAATATTAATCCACTTACTAACATACTCAGGGGACCGGAAATGCAGTGTTATCTCAATTATTAACAGAAAGGTTGACCTTCTGTTATACACAGATGATTTTGAATTTTTTCTGTTTGCAGTTACGTTCTGGTCTGGTGAGACAGCTGCTTGTGTATTCCTCAGTAAGATGTACCATGTACAGTTGTAATTAACTGTTTATCAATTTATGCACAATTGCTTTTAATCACGTCTTTTTCTTAAATAAATTGATAATTTTATTACAATCCCCTGCTTTATCTATGGGTACCATGATAGTCCTAATTCCTTTCTAAACCAGAGGCATTCTTGGAGCAGCCCCAGGTGTTTTTCTCCAATAGTTCACTTCAAAGGATGATGGTACCCGCCCCTACCTCTAGATCTAACTGATTGAGGCAACCCTCTCTATTCAGTGAGATGTTGATTGGAACTCAAAGAGTCTTTGGGATGGACAATGGCTTCCCGATTTGGAATACAGAGGGATTATCCACCTTTTTCAGTAGAGACAGAACAGATATGATGGAGATCTTCTTAGCCTTTCAGATGTTAATCCTTCCCTTCATTTAATAATGGTGTCAATGCAAACATAATTAGGAGACATTTATGTGCATGAATCACTGTATAAAGTAGGAAAACAAAAAGTGCCTCGTAAGTGTATATAAAATAGAATATTCCTGCATACAGATATGGTTGCAAAAAGATCGAGTTATCCCAAAACAATAATTAAAACAAAATTTTGCACACACTGGTAACTATCCACCATTATTAAAAGAAATGAGCAGTAGTTTTGTACATATTTTCTTTCTTTTCTTACCTAATTATGGCTAAACTTTTTCCTAATCAGACAAAAGTTAAATATTATTAATATTTTTTTTAGCCAGCAGATGGAGCTTTAGGTTGTTTCGCTTTTGCGCCTTGTAAAAAAAAAACTTGTATTTGCAAAGTTTACAGTAATTCAACTAATGTTACATTTCCAAGTAAATAAGTCAGAGTAGTAGCTTATTTTGTTGTCTTCCAATGCTTCCCTCCTAGATTACAGAGAGATTGCGCCTGAAAACAGAAAACCCATAATACAAAACACATGATACATACTTATGTTATCTAATATATATGTAATATAACATAAGTAGAGGGAGGATAATATAATCAATATAATAAAATTTACCTCAAACATTAGAGTTCCTCTTTAAAGTGATAAAGTGATTTTACTTTATAAACTAAAGATTTTCACAAAAAGTAAGGACACGCATACAGTACATGGTCTGGTAGACTTATTGCATGCATTAACCACTTCAGCCCCAGAAGAATTTACCTCCTCCCTGACCAGAACACTTTTTGCAATTCGGCACTGCATCGTTTTATTGACAATTGCTCAGTCGTGTAACCAAACAAAATTGACGTCCTGTTTTTCCTACAAATAGAGCTTTCTTTTGGTGGTATTTAATTGCCTCTGCGTGTTTTTTTTTTTTGCGCTATAAACAAAAAAAGAGCAATAATTTTGAAAAAAATGCATTATTTTTTACTTTTTGCTATAATAAATATCCCCCCAAAAAATATAAAAAAAAATTTTTTTCCTGTTTAGGTTGATATGTATTCTTCTACATATTTTTGGTAAAAGAAATCGCAATAAGCGTATATTGATTGGTTTGTGCAAAAGTTATAGCGTCTACAAAATAGGGGATAGATTTATAGCATTTTTATTATTATTTTTTTTTTTTACTAGTAATGGCGGCGATCTGCAATTTTTATCATGACTGCGACATTATGGCGGACACATTGGACAATTTTGACACATTTTTGGAACTATTGGCGTTAATGCAGCGATCAGTGCGATTAAAAATGCATTGATTACTGTAAAAACTTCACTGGCAGTGAAGGGGTTAACTAGGAGGTGGTGATGGGGTTAACTGTGTTCCCTGGGAGGTGATTCTAACTGAAAGGGGAGGGACTAACTACAGGAAGTGACAGATTGTGGTTCCTAGCTCATAGGAACACACGATCTGTCACTCCTGTCAGAACAGAACAGGGAAGTGTGTGTTTACACACACACATCCCTGTTCTGTGTCTCCAGATCACGATCGCTCATGGTCAGCTGTCAGCGCGACCGTAGGCCACGAGCATCAGCAACCCCCGCTGTGCAGCGGGCACACGTGCGCCTGCTATCCGGACCCCGTGAGCCAATGTATAGTTACGTGGTCTTGTGCAGGGGAGCCAACCTGCCGCAGTAGAACTGTGGCGGCTGGTCCGGAAGCGGCTAATATGATTCCACATTTAACACCTATGACATAGCACTTGGTAGATTCTGTTTGCCTTAATAATCAGAATTTTAAATTATCCATATTCATTGTCATTCAAAATCATTCTTACCCAATCTGCAGTAAAACAAATTGTGGGTCTATGGGTCTTACCCAAACCAGTACAGAGACCTTTAGGACCCATTTATATCAATGCTGTGTATCAAGGCACAAAAGTTAACACACTGTGGGGATCATTTACTAAGATTCCTGGGAAGTACTGGGCGCTCTGCATGTAATAGCGCCCATTTCAGGCAATTGAGAATTCAACTAGGCGAACGCACGACAAAAAATTGCGCTATTAGCGGTAAACATGCATTAAACATGCATTCGTAAATTCGGAATCGGCGCTAATCGTCGATTCCGCAGATCTGCAACTGCTAATTGCTAAGTTATTTTATAGCACTGCACTGCAACCATGATCTATGTATGTGAAGAAAACATTTTTATGTGAGTTGTGTCCAAAACCCTATATCACATGCAATAGTACCCCAATTACCCATCCTACTAAATATATCCTAAATGTATTTCAACATAAATAAATACAACAATTAAAATATAACATTTGTATCCAAACTGTAATGTCCAAATTCATGTGAAAATTGCAGTGTGCAATAGTTGCAGAGATTTCTATTTCCTTTGAATTTACAACGTGTGTTACCCGTGACTCTTCGTGGCACTTTCACCACTTGCGTGACAAGACCACCACCACCTAGATTAGCCACTCACCAGATGCCAATGAACACTGCGCCTTTGGTTCATTTAGTAGGGATAACCACTCCATCTGCACCGTTTCTTTGCTGACCCCAATGCGCTATATATGAACCATGTCCTCCTCATAAGAAATAGACAGCGATCATTGCGCAGTATGTAAAAACTGTTTATTTATGCTATGTTAAGAAAAATTTGTTACACTCACATTCCAAGGTGCCCGTAAGCCGGCACCAAGCTATTCCAGCAGTTAATGATGGGTGTAGAGATGGCGTTGTGTAATTTCCATGCCGGCGTGCAATGCTAGCCTCGTTTGCACCCAGCTTGTGCTTCAACCCTCGCTCTCGCCTAGCCCGGAAGTGACGTATTGACGTGACGAAAATCTCCCAGCAGCCTCTACACGTTTCGCATCATAGTATGCCAGCTCACGAGGGCTTCCTGATGACGCATACTATGATGCGAAATGCGTAGAGGCTGCTGGGAGATTTTCTTCACGTCAATACGTCACACAAAGTAGCGCATTCAATACATATATATTTTTATATATTTTTTTCTATTACCGAGTAATTTCTGCTATTCTGTAAAGTTACATGTATTGAACATTTACAGTTACATATCTGTTGTATGTTATTTTTTTTCATGTTATTATTTTTTATTAAGGTGACTATAAAGCAGTATTTATGTTCATTCTTTAATCGTACTACACTATTATGCAAGTTTCAGCATAGTTAGCACAAATGCTTGGTGGTCTGCTCAGATATCTCTGAGGTGCTCAAGTTAGTTCAAGTGAGTTAAAATTCCAGCCAACCCACCACCCATCTAAGGCAGCTGTGTTTGTTTTTCCAGTGCACAAGCAAAATAAAATAAACAAGCAAAAAATGTAAACTGCCCCTTAACTAGTGTAATGTCTGGAATTCCACACCATAATATTATTAGAATCAACCAAACTAAAGTGCATTGGCATTCGCCTATTTTCAGCATATGCTGCTGATTCCAGTGCAATATTTTAGTAGGCGTACCCTCTGTGGGATTTGAACCCATGACATGAGTCCTTCAAGGCCTTTGTCATTCAAGGTAGAAGCACTGACCACTAGCCTTTTGGGCTGAGCACAATCATACTTAGAAAATACATTTACTAGTGTTTGATGTTGTTAATTCTATACAATAATGTTTTGCAAATGAACCATTAATATTATGGAAACAACCATGCTCATGCTGATGTAGCATTGGCTATTAGAAAGGAAAAATTAGAAAAATTGCGTGGGGTTCCCCCCAGTCTATAGGGTAGGGGTACAATGTACCCCTACCCATTCACATAGGAGGGGTCCGGGATCTGAGGCCCCCGTGTTAAAGGGGGCATCCAGATTCCGATAAGCCCCCATCCTGCAGACCCCGACAACCACTGGCCAGGGTTGACGGGAAGAGGCCCTTGTCCCCTTCAACATGGGGACAAGGTGCTTTGGGGGGCACCCCAAAGCACCCTCTTCATGTTGAGGGCATGTGGCCTGGTATTGTTCAGGAGGGGGGGCTTGCTCACCCCCCCATCCTGACCTCCCGGCTGCATGCTTGGATAAGGGCCAGGTAGGGATTTTGAGGGGAACCCCATGCCAAATTTTGTTTAAAAAATAGTTTTTGGGGTATTTTTTTCTTAATTTGGTGTTTAGAGAAAATTCACATTTAGTTGACATATTTCATGGTTTCCCTAGTCCACAAAAGCATTAATAGAGCCCTGAAATTCAGCATTGGAGCAGGGATTTTTTTTTTTAGTTTTTTTTTGGGGGGGGGGGTGCCCCCTCCCAACATAACACTTTCTACTCAAGAACTTGCATGTGTGCACAACCAAATACTTTTGTATGCAACTAGATTTAATACAGATTTGAAGGGGTATGAATAGTTTGCACTTAGAAAATATATATTTATAGTCTGCAAAAGTCAAACAAAGCTAAAAAAAAAATCAACTGTACTTGGGCCAAAAGACGTAAAAGGCATGCAAATTATGCTACAGCATTTCACACTATAGTTAGAAGGGCCCTGCTCAAAAGAGCTAACAGTCTACAAGGGTAGGACACTAAAAATTAGACACATTAATCACTTTACCCCCTTCCTGACCAGGCCATTTTTTGCAATATGGCACTGCGTCGGTTTAACTGACAATTGTGCGATCGTGCAACATTGTACTCAACTATTTAAATTTATGTTCTTTTTTTCCCCACAAATGTTGCTTTCTTTTGGTGGTATTTGATTACCTCTGCTTTTTTTTTTTTTTTTTGCGCTATAAACAAAAAAAGAGCCACAATTTTGAAAAAAAACACAATATTTTGTACTTTTTGCTATAATAAATATCCCCAAATTTAAAAAAAAAAAATCCTCATTTTAGGCCGATATGTATTCTTCTACATAATCTTATCACTTAATCTCCACCGCTCACAAAGAACTCCAACCAGATTTAGAGCTGTGTCATGCTGGGATCCATGTGGAAAAATAAATTGGCCACATAGTGTGATATTGTTGATAAGTTTATTAATAATCCCCAATCAACCCCTTACAATGTACACATACAAGAAATCCAAATTATTCAAGCAATGAAAAGTGTCAGTGCAAACATCACCAATTAGCCGGTAGTAGTCAGGGAACGTCTGTGCGTACCAGCGGTCCGATCCTACTTCCTAGTATTCCAGCTGTCCGTGACACACGCGCGTCACTTCCGGTAAACCACGGAGATCACATCACTGACACGTTTCGTCACTTCCTGTCTTCATCTGAGGGCGTGATCTTGTGGTGTGGAAGCCGTTTTTTGTATGGAACTCATGTCACCACCCTGAAATAATGTGACGTCCGTTCTGCCTGCCCACAAACAATGTAAACAGACAGCCCGGAAATCATCCCGAACACAGAGCTGGCGAATTATATATCCATCGGCAACTATAATTCAGCACAAATATAATACATTTAAAATACGTGAACATGATTAGACTGCATAAGTAGATAAAAATCTTTAAAACATTAGCATCAATAAAACTTTCACGGCAAGCCTCCAAATGGTTGGGATACTTCTATGTGATCGCAGATATGTATCCTCACATCAGGGACGTGATCTCCGTGGTTTACCGGAAGTGACGCGTACGCGTTACGGACAGCTGGAATGCGCACAGACGTTCCCTGACTACTAACGGCTAATTGGTGATGTTTGCACAGGCACTTTTCATTGCTTGAGTGAATTGAATTTCTTGTACCTGTATATTGTAAGGGGTTGATTGGGGATTAGTAATAAACTTATCAACAGTATCACACTATGTGGCCAATTTGTTTTTTCCACATGGATTGCATGACATGGCTCTAAACCTGGTTGGAGTTCTTTGTGAGCGGTGGAGATTAAGTGATAAGATTCAAGGCGCATTATCTTTGCATATGTGGTAAGTGCATCCCCAAAGGGGAGATCATCTCACGTGGTGAACTGTTTGGAGGAAGGTGTTTCTTCACAATCAATAACTAACACATGACATCCATCACTGAATCACATTGCGATATTCTATATATGAACATTATACTGAAACTTGCCATCTTTAAATATATGACAAGAGCGCTGCTGCAATATTATAAGGGACTCTGTCACTTAGAGTGTATTTAATATTGTTTTTATTATGTTTTTATGTATTTAGTGGCTGCTGGATTGTGATTTTATAATTAGGGTTATAATTTCATTGTTTTTTTTTTTTTATACTATATATTTAACCTCATTTGCTATATTCAGGGCGCCGAGCGGTGCTTTTTTAGGTGGGCCGTATAAAGCATTTACACATACTATATATATTTTTTCATCTTGGCTGCTATGGATGCTTTGAGGTTTTTGAGTAGTAGAAACATAGATATTAATAGTCTCTTTATGAATAATGAACCAACCACTACTCAGGTGAACTATAATGGAGCTATGTCAGCACTTGGTAATACTTCAGAGAAGCAGGTTAGGACCTGGTGGGACATCTGCACTTTAGAGCAATACATCAAAGAAAAAATAATCAGTAGAAGTTTGAGGTGGGAAGACACACCAAAGGATGGGCTTGATGATTCGGGTTCCATCCAGGAATGGTTTGGCTTCTTCAGTGGGGTTGGGTATAAACTGCAGGAATTGATTCTCCAGAGGAAAAAGCGTAAAACTGCTAATCTCAAATTAAGGATCAGCGACTTGCAGCAACAACTAGACCCCATTAAGGATAGCCAGCAAATTATTGATTTTAACACCAGCGTTAAAAATAGGTTAGAAAAAGTTGATAGGGATACACAAAAAAAAAAGGTAAAAAAAAATCATAGAGATCTGGAAGACTTTAAAACTAATGTGATCTATGCTTGGCAACAAACATTTCCTGAAAATAAAAATTTGGTAGAAAAACCCTTATTAACATAATCAAGATTTGCACAAACTGTGAGAAATCAGAATCTCGCGGTTCCCTCTGCCTTAGTGGGTGATTATGCCAATGAAGATGGGGATGAAGTAACACAGTTAAATTCCCCGGCATTGTTTTCCACCCCTATTAAAAGGGGTAAGGAAAAACCAAGAGGAAATGGGGAAGGGTTAATCAATGGGGTTACTACCAACAGGAACCGCATCAGGTTCCAACCCACAACAGATTCCAAACGTTGGGGGAATATCAGGATGACTATGATTTTGTACCTCCCCCCATCCTTTTTTAGGGAGAGGCGGGGGGGCAGAGGAGAGGTCGAGGTTACCCACCTCGAAGAGGGAAGATACACACATACCCTCAACCCCTACCTTACCACAGAGATAAAATATGAAAGGATCAACATCAGCCCCAATGGGATAATACCAACGCCCAAGGACAGAAGATCCTGAGGCTGCAGGACTGGATCCAGGACCCAGAAAAAGAAGAAGAGAACTGGATTAGGGAGCATTATCAATTTAAGCCAAACCGTATTGACACATAAAGAAACAAATATCCTGAATCAAGGTTTAAAATGTGGAATGAAAAGACCACTCAATAGATTTGATGTGTTCATCGATATACACAGGTACATCAGGAAGTTAAATATTAAGAAATATTTTTTAGGATGTGCTCCCCAAGTTCATACTACAATTACCACTGAGGATCCAGTGAAGCCAGTGGATAGTGGGTAAAAAACAAATCTTTGTTCAATCCATTGAATAACACCAATCATCAAGTGGAGGTATTTAAGGGTTTAGTTCTACATGACTTGGACCACCTCAAACCAAAAAAAGATGTGAATTTAAGGCACATACAGGAGGGCATTTAAATTCTGGAGAAATGCAAGAACATCATAATAAGGCCTGCTAATAAAGGAGGAGGAGTGGTGATACTCCCAAAGGATCTTTATCACAGTCAAATCAGTGAGATGTTATCGGATGAAGAGACCTACCAATTATTGGATAAGGATCCCACCCAGCCTTATAGAGACCAATTAAACACCCTGGTGGACATGGGATTCCGGACAAGAGTACTATCAACCAAAGAGAAGAGGTTTCTGGTGCCTTCAAGCAGTCATAATCCGATTATATATACTTTGCCTAAGATCCACAAGGATCCGAATTATCCTCCGACTAGACCCCTAGTAAACAGCATAAATTCTGTATCCTCAAGAATGGGCCAATATTTGGACAATTTTTCGCAAAAGATTGTGATTAAAACTCGATCCTACTAGAGAGACTCAAAGAATTTTCTTAATTGTCTCCAGACTGTCAATTTGACTGACAAATCGGATGTCATACTTGTAACATCAGATGTGGCATCTTTGTATTCTGTAATACAGCATAAGGATGCCCTTCTGGCTTTAAATTGGACTCTGAGCCAAAGAGATGATCTCCTGCATAATCAAAAAATATTCCTTGGACATGCTCTGGACTATTGTCTCTCCCACAATTATTTTTGGTACAGCAATAGATTTTATTCGCAACAAAGGGGGGGGGGGGGTAGCTATGGGCGCAAAATTTGCACCCAGTATAGCAAATCTTTTTATGGCTGAATGGGAAGACAAGATGATTTTTAAAGACATGCGCAAGGAATTGATTTTTTATAAATGTTTTATCGATGATCTCTTTTTTATCTGGGCGGGGACTAGTGAATCATTACTATAATTTTTACAAGTATTGAACAGTAATAATAACAATATTAGGTTAACTTGCCAGTTTCACACTGAAGAAATCAACTTCCTGGATGTATGTGTGTATCGTCACAATGATAGATTGGAAACAAAAGTTTATTTTAAAGCAACAGACAAAAATAGCTATCTTCCAATTTCTAGTGGCCACTATCCCTTGTGGCTCAAAAATATTCCAAAGGGACAGATCATGAGGGTCAGGAGAAATTGTTCTGAGGATGCTAACTTCATTGTTCAGTCTAGAATTTTAACTGAGAGGTTTGAAGACAGGGGCTATGACCCGCAACAATTGCAAAAATTGGTTGAAGAAGTAGGCTCTATCTCAAGGGATGTTTGTTTACAAGAAAGAGACGTAGATCTCACCCCGAAATTAAATACAAATAAAGGATGGGGATTCATTTCAGGGTTCCATGCCCAAAACAAAGAGGTGGAGTCAATCTTCAGGCAACATTGGCATATCCTTCTTATGGACATAAAATTGAATATGGTTCTACCACCTGCACCACAATTTATTTATAGAAAAGCACCCAGTTTTGGTGATCGAGTGTATAAAAAAGTTTTAGACCCACCAAATCGACCTCAATCTTTCTGGGATAGGAACGGCTACTTTTTTTGTAGGTGGTGTAAGGCCTGCAGAGAGGTCTCTAGACCAATTAGGGGACTAGAAACTTTCAATTCTCCCACCAATAATAAAAACTTTGACATCAAACAAGTCATATAATGCAACAGTACATGTTGTTTATGCTTTAAAATGCCCTTGCAATCTTCTCTATATAGGACGAACTAAAAGGATGTTAAGAGTTAGGATAACAGAACACATGCATAATATTAAGATAGGGCTCAAGGACCATAATGTGTCCCTTCATTTTAAACTGAAGCACAATCAGGATCCAAAAGGTCTAGAATTTTGGGGGGTTGAATATTTAGAGCCACACTGGTGGGGATCTAATCTTGTCCGCGAACTATCATAACGAGAAACCCAATGGATATACCTAACAGATGTGCTCTCCCCAAAAGGTTTGAACATTGAACTAGACATTAACTGTTTTATCAGCAAAAACAATAATGACATTCATCTGACATTCACATTGCATGATGTATACAATGCCTATCGATTGGCATGTTACTGAAAAATTGGGTTTAAATAAATGGCCATTGAGAAGAGAGATACCTTTGTGACAGGGTCTACTGCCCTTTCTCTATTCCCCAGGGATCTCGGTTTGGGGGTTATGAAGACTGTGTATCAAAGTATTCCTGAGTGATCGAGATCGCCTGAAAGTGATTTCAGGGTATGGTTTGAGATGTTTGGAGACTTTTTTGCCTCCCATTAGAAGGAACCAGTATTTTTTCATGATGTCTCGCACCTGTCGATGCTGGCACGAAAATCTGGTGATCAATCGAACACCAGGGTTTGCCTTGTTGGATAAAGGGTTGTTCCTATGCTGCCGTCTTTGTTAACCAGAATTTGGACATCTAAGAAAGTCAGTTTGTGTTGGCTGAACTCAAATGTAAATTTGAGATTGTGTTGATTGATTTTTAAACTATCAAGGAACAAAAGAAGAGTATCCTTGATTCCCAGCCAAACAAAAAAATGTCATCAATAAAACTTCCCCAGACAGGCATCTGTTCAAAAAAGGGTTGCATGTCATCCCTAAAGAAAAGTTCATGCTCCCACCCCCATACAGGTTGGCATAAGAGGGGGCGCATTTGGTCCCCATAGCTACCCCCTGTATCTGGAGGTAGTGGGAGCCTCAAAACAAAAAGAGTTGTTTGAAAGAATGAATAGAAGCAGATCCGGAATAAATTTGTTGTACTGTTTGGGTACTTCAGGGTTTTCGGAAATGAAGAGCTCCACAACATCCACCCCCAACTGGTGGGGGATGGAGTTGTAGAGGGCCTCCACATCAAGGGCTACCAACCAGAAGCCCCTGGGAATGGAGATTCCGTCTAAAATCCTGAGGAGGTCACTTGTGTCTTGGAGGTAAGACACGAGTTCCTCAACATATGGTCTTAAAAAGTCATTAATTGGCTAGCAGTTTCGGTGAGGCAACCATTCCCAGAGATTATGGGATGACCAGGAGGTTTTTTAGAGTTTTTATGAATCTTAGGGAGTGCGTATAGGGTCGGTGTTCGAGGGGAAGTTACATTGAGGAATTCCCAAGTTTTCTTTCTTTGTGATAGGCTGAACCAATGAGGTGTTGATAACGGGTAGTTGCTAGGGCAAGGTGGTTGGGAGATACCTTGCGATACCATTCCTGATTCTGGACAATGGCCATGACCATAGATTCATATTGGTAGTTGTCCATAATCACTAGGTTTCCACCCTTATCAGAGGATTTTATGGTTATGTTATTGTTTTGTTGTAGTGATCTCAGAGCCTCCACTTGGGGGGAAGTTAGATTTGATTGGGACAGATCTTTCCATTTTGTCTTGGTAATTTCTCTGGTCACTTGATTCATGAATGCCCACACATTGGGATTCCCTCATAGGGTTGGAAATGCATGGGATTTGGGTTTGTAATCTTTAAGTTTGGAAATAGTTGGGGAGGAGGAAAAGATGGAGGTGCAGGAGGAGAGGGACCCGACCAGAGATCTTCGGCCTCAAGGAAATCGGTCTCGTCCAAGCCTCCCTCCTCCCACAACTCCATCAGGCCCTCCATGGCTTTAATGTCCCCAATGGGATTGATTTTTCAGGCCTGTCATACAGGATTTTGAACATGAGTTTTCTAGAAAATAAATTAAGGTCTTTGATTAGTTCGAATTGGTCCACCTTCTGCGTGGGGCAGAAGGTCAGGCCAAGACTCAAAACAGAAATTTGTTCTGCTTAAAGGGGATAAGAGGACAAATTTATCACCTCGAGTTGTCTTTCAATGGTTTTGGATTCACAGGATCCATGTTCCCTGTCTTTCTTGGGTCCAGCACCGGCTGGGAAGAAATGGGTGCTGGACGAAAATCCGATTGTGAGGAAATGAGGTTTGCATTGCTTACCTGTGTGCTGAAGACTGGTGTTTGTGAAGTATTGCTAAAACCAGTGCTGGTAATTGGTTCAGAGTGACCCGGTGTGTCAGGTACTCACCAAGGCCGAGTTGCTGAGAGAGGCTCCCCTTGCAGCTGGGCGCACTATACCCCTGGAAGTGGCACAGCGGGTATTGGGCACAAAGAAGCACGGGTCACCAGCAGGTAGAAGAGGTAGCAGGAAGGTCCTCTGGCAGAGAGAAGATCCGTGCAGGGTGGACTTGACACTGGACTGGAACTGGCTTGGCTGAAGCCCAAACAGCGGAGTCTGGAGGAGAAGACTGGAGCCAGTTCAGTGAGGAAGATGAGGGTCAAACACAGAGACAAAGTCCAGAATTAAGCCGGGGGTCAAACACGGGAAGTCAGGCAGTAGTGGAGCAGGCTGATGATCAATCACTGGGATCAGACAGAGACAGAGTCCAAGGAGGAGGCCGAGGGTCAAACACAGGAATCAAGCCGGTAGAAGTCTGTAATGCAAGCCAAAGGTCAGGTGCTGGAGAGGTTCAGGAGAGGTCAGGTCAATCTGGGTCACAACAGGTAGGCACAGGTACACAGGCTCAGGAACAGTTTACAGGAAGCTGAGAAGACAAACCAGCAATGAGACAATACACAGGCTGTCTTTTATAGGCCCGCCAGGGGGGGTCAATGGCTCAATGGCGCACACGTGCCCACGCAATTGCGCTGCATTGCGCACCCACATGCGCCGGCCTGCAGTATCGCGCACTTGTATGCGCGAACCTGCTGAATCGCACACCCGTGTGCGCCGTAGCGCAACTCTACTGCACAGGTGCGCAAGAAAGTGCCAACGCTGGTAGGTCAGATTTCTGTTATTCCTCTCACAGTGCCCCCCCAAGGGGCAGCCTCCTGATGCCCAGCTGGGCTCGTATTCCTGGGTATCTTCTGTCTTCTGCACTAAGCGAGGGGCATGAATGTTGTTAGAAGGTTCCCAAGAATTGTCCTCTGGGGGATACCCCTTCCATTTAACTAGGTACTGGACCCATCCCCCCGTTTTTCTGCAGTCTATTATAGCCCCAACTTCAAATTCTTCTTCCCCTTCAATCTCAATTGGAGGGGGAGGTAGTTCTTCTCTTCTTCTCTTCGTCTCCAGCCCGGCCACCAAAAAGACAGATTAATCAATTCGGAGATTTTTTGTATTCCAAAGTGCCCTGCTAGATTGTGGTCGTGAAAAGTCTCTATAATCTGGAGTCTAACTGAGGGAGGAACGAATACCTTGTCCTGGGCCCATAGTAACCCATCTTTCCTTTCCAGAGAGGATACTTCGGATCTGGTGCATTGACTGGAGGCCTGTTTGATGGCTGACTTAAGACTGGGCTGAATGAGGCAAAGGAAGTTGTGTGGGGATAGGATGGTTCCAGGTTCTGTTGGTTTGCAAACTTCAGGGAACATACGGGAAAGTGCATCCGTCTTCCCGTTCTTGGAGCCAGGTCAATAAGAAATATGGAAGTTGAACCTTAAAAAGAATAAAGCCCAACGGACTTGTCGGGGTCTAAGGCGCTTGGCTGTTCGAAAGTACTCCAGGTTTTGGTGGTCCGTGAAGATTATGATGGGTTGGGAAGCCTCCTCCAGCAAGTATCTCCATTATTCTAAGGCAAATTTTATAGCTAACAGTTCTCGGTCCCCAACATCGTAATTTTTCTCCGGGGGCTGAGTTTACGAGAGGCAAAGGCTACTGGGTGAAGCAGTGCTTTCTGGCCACTTCTTTGGGAGAGGATAGCTCCTGTTGCAGACTCTGAGGCATCCACTTCTAGTACATAGGGCAAAACTGGATTGGGATGTTGGAGAACAGGGGCTGATATAAAAAGTCTTTTTAATTCATCAAAAGCTTCCTGGGCTTCCTGGGACCATTGGAATCTAGCCTGCTGGTGGGTGAGCTGAGTGATGGGAGAGATGATTAAGGAAAAACCTTTAATGAACCTGCTATAAAAATTGGCAAAGTCAACAAATCACTGAACCCCCTTTTTGTCAGAAGGAGCTGGCAACTCCTGGATGGCTTTAACCTTTTGTGGGTCCATTGCGACCCCTCCTATGGAGGTGATGAGTCCGAGGAACTGGATGGTATCCTTCTCAAATTCACATTTCTCTCCCTTTAGACATAGGCCATGTTTTCTGAGGATTGAAAGCACCTTCTTCACATGAGTTTGATGTAGCTCTACTGTAGTGGAAAAAATCAAGATATCATCAAGATAAACGATCACAAAGTTATCTAGGTACTCACGGAAAATGTTGTTGACCAGGTGTTGAAACGTAGCCGGGGTGTTGCAAAGCCCAGAAGGCATCACTAAATACTCGAAGTGCCCAAATCTGGACCTGAAGGCTGTCTTCCACTCATCTCTGTCATGTACCTGAACAAGATTATAGGCCCCTCTGGGAGACCTAGTTTGGTGAATATTTTAGCGGTTCGGAAACGTTGGAAAAGTTCAGGAATGAGAGGGAGTGGATATCTATACTTGATAGTAATTGGATGGTGGGTGGTGTGTCCTACCAGATACGGCACCTCATCCCGAGTCGAAGATCTCAAAAAATGGGGGAAACAGGGGATGATGGGATTATTGCGGTGCCACCAAAATTCAAAATTACTAGAATGATATTTTATATAAAATAATTTATTTTATTGATATCAAAAACATCTAAAATGTTTACATGAAGGAGTACAAAAAATATACAAAGCAAAAACAAAAACAGAAATACAGTGCAAATAAATGACCGTCACCAAAGATGTTGAGGGGTAATCATAGTCTTATGTTCCCAACTAGTTTCGCCAAAACATTGGCTTCATCAGGGGAATGTAGAGATGTACTGCAGAGAGTAAAACCACTATAATAAAGAAAAAATGCATTATTGGATCAACATAATCTTGTAATGCTGGAGGCAAGCCAATCGCATCGCATAGCGGTCAAATTGCCGCCCCCCCATATCCCACGTTCTTCCCACCCCTCACACACCTAAAACATACCATGCGGGCTCCAAAACGCAAGGGGGACACCACCGAGACACTGAGAATGGAAGTTGCACTCAGCCCAGTATTTGGCTACAGGGGAATTAAAGGGCGCCTAAAAAGAGAAGTATAGCATACTCAAGAAATTGAAAACCTGGACTTGCAACAAGTCCACACACATAATCTACCTTGGAAACTTCGAAAAGCCCTTCGAGAATTACAGAGTCATTCTGGCTTAATTATTAAACCTGCGGATAAGGACGGCAACGTTGTGGTCATGGATGTCCCCGCATATGAAGCTATGTGTCGGGAGATCCTTGACAACGCACGTTGGTACCGCCCTATTTCCAAAACACTAATAACCAACTTTAACAGCGAATACTATAGCTTGATCTTCGAAGCATACCAATCAGGTGTTATTGACTCTAGTACATGGAACTACTTAAATGTGAAGGATCCCAAAATTCCTACTTTTTATTCACTACCCAAAGTGCATAAATCAGTGAAGAAACCCCCTGGACGACCGATTGTTTCAGGATGTCAAAGTCTAACAGAGAATGCCAGTGCCTTGGTGGATAAATACCTAATACCCCATGTGACAGCTTTATTCTCTTATGTGCAGGATACCATAGACATGTTACGCCATATTGATGGAAAGCAGGTCCCTCCCAATACGTGGCTAGTTGCCTTAGACGTTGAATGTTTATACAACTCAATTCCACATGTTAAAGGTATGGACGTGATCCGTACCCATCTCCTGGAGCGAGGACCATCTTTTGATGGTTACAGCCAGTTTGTCCTTCAGTTACTTGAGTTTATCTTGACTAGAAATGTTTTCATGTTTGGTTCCTCCCACTTCCTCCAGGTGCAGGGTGTGGCTATGGGGACTAAATGCGCCCCCTCATATGCCAACCTGTACCTGGGGGGGTGGGAGAGGGATTTGTTTTCTCAAGAATCCATATCAGACTTGCTTTCTCAAATTATAGCCTGGTACAGGTATATAGATGATGTTTTCATTTTATGGTCAGGTAGTCGAGAGGATCTTTCACGGCTGATGGATTTGCTGGCTGTGAATACCTTTAACCTGAGTTTTACAATGGAATGCAGCCAAACTAAGATAAATTTTTTGGATTTACAAATACATTTAGATTGTGATGGAACTTTACATTTATCATTATATCGTAAGCCCTCATCGGGCAATACGATCCTACATGCAGCTAGTGCACATCCCCAGCCTTTATTAGACAGTATACCCTATAGTCAATTCCTTAGACTTAGGAGGAATTGTACCTTGGATTCAGATTTTCACCAGGCAGCTAATGACCTGTATGAGAGGCTTCGTCGGCGTGGATACAGTTGCTCCCTGCTGAGGAGGTCCTTCAACAGAGTCATCAAATGGAATAGACATGATCTCATTCATTCTACTAAATCCTCAAAAATCAATAACTCTGTTAGGATTATTACCCAATTCTCAAAACAGCATGGCCAAATGAGAGGGATCTTTCAAAAATATTGGCCACTTCTGATGGCTGATAATACCATTAAAAAATTTCTCAAATCATACCCAGAAATCACTTACAGACGGGCCCCATCTATGAGAGACATACTTGTTCACAGTCATCATGAGATACGAGGCCCCCTTGATTATTCAAATGCCGGCACTTTTTCATGCGGTACATGCGATTTCTGCCCATTTATCTTTAACTCTAAGAATATTCCCCTTCCAAATGGTAGGATACACCGTTTGAAACATAGAGTTACGTGTAAAACAATTGGTGTCGTGTATCTGGCTCTTTGCCAGTGTGGCTGTTTCTATATAGGGAAGACTAAGCGTCCATTCCTTAAATGTATTAAGGATCACATTGCACCTCTATATAAACACTTAACCACCACAGCCCTGAATAGGCATGTGGCCACAGAGCATAACTTTGACCCTCATGTTGTCAAGTTTGCGGCCCTTGGGCATATCCCTTCTCATGCCAGGGGAGGTAATATTGACAACTCCTTGCTTCAGATGGAGACCAGATGGATATATTTATTGAATGCGGTCAAATATCCTGGCCTCAATGAGTATATTAGCTTCAAATCTTTTCTTTAGAATAACATTTATGTGTATATATACAAATATTCTTATTATCTAGCTAGTCTATTCTTTGATTGTCTCCTCACTGGCTGGTCGATCTTATGCCCATCGTGCCCTGCTGGTTCGGTGTTCCATCTGCCCTCACTCCTTGCCCCCGTCCTGTACCCACTGCTGGTTAATTTTTTTATCTGTATGTTGAAATAATTAATACAGTGGTCACTATATGTAGTTGCATACTGTATGTACGATAATTCCTATCACCTGTTTTTACTGAATACATAATTAAAATATCTGGATTAGTTTGATGTATATAAAAAACAAAAAATAATAAAATATAATACAAAAAAACAATTATTGACAATATGGTGACCTAGGTTCATGTATAGACATGTTATAAATCAAATGCATTGTTTAATTTTGGACCACCATATCGATTTTATTAATGCAATTTTGTCATCTAACTTATACTTGTGTTGTTGCAGGCATTTTCCTCCGTTATTGCATGGCGGCCATTGCGGTGATACCATCTGTCCACTGCCAGGGCCACTCCACCTATGTCCCCAATCTGTCTGAATTATCAGACTTCCCTTGTTCCTTCCGCCCTCCCCCCCTCCTGGGGCTTGCCATGGTGGGCCCAATGCACTGGGTGTTTTTACCCCCCATTCATCTGGGAACTTGTTTCACTACAGCCTTTGGCTGCATGGACGCCCAAGGGCTGGCTTTATTGTCAGCCCGCCCCTTCGGCCGGGACCATCACGGTGTTCCAACGCCTGTTCATGCCTCCTCTCCCCTCTGTCTCCCTTGGATGATGTGGGGTTCTCCCCCCTCTTCCTCTGGAGCCTTCCGTTGCACTTTCCCATCTGTCGATCATGTCGCAGGCAGTAGCTGCCATGTGACCGGACCGACGCTCGGACTTATGGGATATGTAGGCAAATGATACTGGCAACTGCGCATGTGCCCCACCCGCCTGTCGTCCGCTCCTGATCAGCTGATTTATATCATGCTGATCAGGTGGGGGTTTTAAAAGGCAGCCTTGCTCTCAGTGTGTTTTTTATCTCCTTGCTGTGGGACCATCCTGGGGAGCTGGCTACATATGTAAAAGGTAATAGATCCAACAAACTTTTTTTCATCACAGCAAGCATCTGTCATTATATTGCCACATATGGCTGTACTGGCTGAACTTTCTTGCTAACAGTCCCTTTGTTATATGCATTGACTTTCAGATCATCTATAATAACCGGTGTTACCAGAAAGACTTATTGTGGAGGTTCCAACGTTTAGCCAAGATATTGGCGGAACCTTATTCATAGGATGCATTTTTTCTAACTTAATGCGTATTCGGTAAGCCCTACTCACTATATCCAACATATTTCACTATGTCCTTCAAATCTGAAATTCACTGATATATTTATGTGTATCAATATCATTTTTCCCATACCTTTTTTTTTCCCCTCTCTATTTTACAGTCCTTTTGATCGCATTCATGCGATTTTTTACATGAACTGACTGCGCTGTGAATCTCCCTTGTGCAACATCGAGTGCCTTGGTTTTGCATATAATTAGGGTATGTAATTGAGGCTTAGGTCCCTTTTGTTAAACAAAATTAAAAGAATTTTCAATACTTATATGCTATACTTCTCTTTTTAGGCGCCCTTTAATTCCCCTGTAGCCAAATACTGGGCTGAGTGCAACTTCCATTCTCAGTGTCTCGGTGGTGTCCCCCTTGCGTTTTGGAGCCCGCATGGTATGTTTTAGGTGTGTGAGGGGTGGGAAGACCGTGGGATATGGGGGGCGGCAATTTAACCGCTATGCGATGCGATTGGCTTGCCTCCAGCATTACAAGATTATGTTGATCCAATAATGCATTTTTTCTTTATTATAGTGGTTTTACTCTCTGCAGTACATCTCTACATTCCCCTGATGAAGCCAATGTTTTGGCGAAACTAGTTGGGAACATAAGACTATGATCACCCCTCAACATCTTTGGTGACGGTCATTTATTTGCACTGTATTTCTGTTTTTGTTTTTGCTTTGTATATTTTTTGTACTCCTTCATGTAAACATTTTAGATGTTTTTGATATCAATAAAATAAATGATTTTATATAAAATATCATTCCTGTATTCTTGATAGTAATTTTATTGAGCTCTCTACAGTCCACACAAGGTCTCAGAGATCCGTCTTTCTTTTCGACGAAAAAGATTCCTGCTCCAGCTGGGGATGAAGAGGGGCGGATGAACTCCTTTTCAAAGTTCTCATTGATATAGGAACAGAGAGCTTCTAATTTGGTCTCAGACAAAGGGAAGATGCGGCCGAAAGGGAATTCAGAACCAGGTAAGAGGTCAATAGGGCAATCATAAGGCCGATGGGGTGGCAAACTGTCAGCCTTTTTTTTGTCAAAGATGTCCAGAAATTCGTGATAGGCTGTAGGGACATGCTGGAGATTATCTGGCATAGGCTGTATAGTTGAACAGATGGCAGTTCTGCCGTGGCTTGGCAAAAGGCAATGCTGAGAGCAATACTTAGAGGAAAAGAGAATTTCTTTCTTGCTCCACTTGATCTGAGGATCATGGGCATGCAACCATGGGAATCCTAGGATAATTGGGAACATGGGTGAGCTTATAATGTCAAAGCGAAGAAATTCTTTATAGCCAGAGGCAGTGGAAATAAGAACGGGCTTGGTTTCTCGGGTGACCGGCCCAGAGCAGGGTAGGGACCCATCTGCCAAATGTATTTGTAGGTATTGTTTCTTGACTTGGAGAGGGACGTGCAGACTTTGAGCGAGGGATGTGTCTAGGAAACAACTGCAGGCTCCTGAGTCAATGATGGCCAGTAGCCGAACCTCCTCTTCCGCTACCCGAAAAGAGACCGGGAGGATAAGGTGAGACTGGCTAGAACCAACAACTTGAAAGTTCATAGCAAACTGTGGACGGGACTTACTAGGTCTCACAGGGCAGTTGCGTAAGAAGTGGCCCGCTTCTCCACAGGACAAGCAAATGTTGGCCTGACGCCGGCGAAGTCTTTCATCAGAAGTGAGTGGAGACCTGATTAAACCCAGTTGCATGGGCTCACTGTCGGAAGAGGCAGAAGGGACCAAGGAAGGAGCAGGAACAGCAGGAACCCGAGGTAGCATCCAGGTTAGTTTGGACGACTGGAAACGCTTGGAAAATTGCTCCTGGAAGCGTCTGTCAAGTTTGGTGGCTAGTTGGATCAGATATAGGGAAGCAGGAGTATCCACCCGAGCCAATTCATCCTTTAATGTTTCCGAGAGACCCTGGCGATACTGGTACTTGAGAGCAGCCTAATTCCAGCTGGTGTCACCTGCCCATCTTCGGAATTCCACGGTCTAGGGAAGCAGGAGTATCCACCCGAGCCAATTCATCCTTTAATGTTTCCGAGAGACCCTGGCGATACTGGTACTTGAGAGCAGCCTAATTCCAGCTGGTGTCACCTGCCTATCTTCAGAATTCCACCGTGTAGTCTTCCACGGGTCTCTTCCCCTGGGTCAGGGTGTGCAAAATGGATTCAGCGGGGCAGTGCACTGCGGGTTGTCATACAGCTGACTCATTGAATCAAAGAAAGTGTCCATCGAGTTGAGAAGGGGACTCTTCTGTTCGAGGAGATTGTGGGCCCAAGATTGTGGTTCGTCAGACAGCAAGATGACAAATCCCACTTTCACAGACTCGGAATGAAAAGTCCTGGGTTGGAGGGCTAAGTACAACTGGCAAGCATTTTTGAACGCCCTGAACTTCTTCTGGTTCCCGGAAAACAGTTCTGGAGTGGGAACTCTGGGTTCAGGAAAGGTCATCAGGGTTGGCCTCGCTCATGGCTGGTTTGTACTGTCAGGTACTCACCAAGGCCGAGTTGCTGAGAGAGGCTCCCCTTGCAGCTGGGCGCACTATACCCCTGGAAGTGGCACAGCGGGTATTGGGCGCGAAGAAGCACGGGTCACCAGCAGGTAGAAGGGGTAGCAGGAAGGTCCTCTGGCAGAGAGAAGATCCATGCAGGGTGGACTTGACACTGGACTGGAACTGGCTTGGCACAAATGGTATTTTGCCAAATATACTGAATACAACATCTCCCCATGGGGTTTGAGGATACAAATCTTCCCCACCATTACCAAATTGGAATAGGAAGAAAATCTCCAGATATGTTCCATGAAAATTATGGAACTTCTCTGCAAACATTACACCACTGAACTAACATTGTTAGACAAAGAAATTGAAAAATTATATGAGGATAACCAATCGATCACCTTGGATGGGTTTTTCCCTGCACGTGAAAGTACTTTAAAAGCCAACCTTGAAATTTATGTTACAAAAATCTTAAAAACCAAGGAAAATAAAGTATCAGGGACAAATTTCCTATGATAACAAGCAGGCCTATAACTGGGCCCAAACTAACAACAAGGATCAAACACGTCATCCTAGGCAATTTACCAGTGAACCTAATGATTCTGATTCATCTGTTTACTCTGTTTCTTCCTCACAGGCACAGGACTTAAATGACCAAAACTCAGGGATCCATGAACCCCAAGCAAGCCAAAGAAAACGCACTTACAGGCACCGTAAGACGCAACCCTAGCACTAAAACACCTATGGTTACTCGAGCAGGCATCGCCAAAACTTTATCCACTAACACACCGGGTCACTCTGAACCAATTACCAGCACTGTTTTGTTTTTTTTTTAATTGTTTATTTATATCAGAAAACCGGTTCACCGGGACAAACAACAAGATATTTTCACTTATAAACATCCATAAAAACAAAGATGCATGTATAATAATTCCACTACAACAGCGTAAAACAAGAAGAGAGGATTTACCGTATTTATCGGCGTATAACACGCACTTTTTTCCCCTTAAAATCAGGGTAAAATCGCGGGTGCGTGTTATACGCCGATCCCCTGCGATCCTGACCTGTCAGAATTAAAAAATCGCTGACCGCGATTTGAAAATGGCGCCGCCGGCGCCGAAATACACAGTGCCGGTCCTCGGCTCTTCTCGTCGGCTTTCGGTTTCACTCGAGCGCCGCCCGAACCTAGCCGAGTATACTTGGCTAGTTTCGGATAGCTCCGCTCACCGTCCGAGTGGAACCGAAAGTAAACGAGAGCCGCCGAGAAGAGCCGAGGACCGGCTCTGTGTATTTCGGCGCCGGCGGCGCCATTTTCAAATCGCGGTCGGCGATTTTGAAGCTCACAGGCTTCAGCAAGGCTGGACTGGGGCAAGGCTGGACTGGGGCAAGGCTGGACTGGACACTGGGGAAGGCTGCACTGACATGGCTGCACTGACATTGCTGCACTGACATGGCTGCACTAGCAAGGCTGCACTAAAATGGCTGCACTGACATGGCTGCACTAGCAAGGCTGCACTGACATGGCTGCACTGACATGGCTGCACTAGCAAGGCTGCACTGACATGGCTGCACTGGCAAGGCTGCACTGGCAAGGCTGCACTGACATGGCTGCACTGGCAAGGCTGCACTGACATGGCTGCACTGACAAGGCTGCACTGACAAGGCTGCACTGGGCAAGGCTGGACTGGGGCAAGGCTGCACTGAGAAGGCTGCAATGATGGGCATTTAAATGTAAGTTTTTTTCCCTTCAACTTCCCTCCTAAAAGTTTTTTTTCCTTAAAATTCCCTCCTAAATTGAGGTGCGTGTTATACGCCGGTGCGTGTTATACGCCGATAAATACAGTATATTGCTATAGAACTTATGCGGCATGGAGAAATATAACAGGTTTGAGTGACTTATTTATAGTATTCCAGTGGCCTTACATATGACCCGTCTTCTCCAAATTCTCTGTCTATTTGTATTACTTGCGTCTTGATAATAATATGTCGGGATATCATATTCCCTTTGTGAGCGATTCCCTGTCAGTTTTATATTTTTTGGAAGGAAAGAAAGACAGAATAGCAGAGAGAGAAAAGAAGAGTAGCAGTGGGCAAGACCCGAAAAAAGACAGAAAGAGAAAAAGGAAGTGGTAGGAGTGTTGGGAAGGGGGGGGGGGGCGGGAGAAGGGAGGGAAATTGGGGGGAGGAAGAAGGGAGGGAATGGGGGGGTGGTAAAGGAGGGGGAAACAAGGGTGGTAGTTCATGGACACAAATATTGGCTGTCACCTGTCATTTTCTATTCCTAAACTACTGTTGTCGTGTGGTATTACTTGCCCTGGAGGGCTTGTCCCTCCTCTGAATATTTGAAGATGTTCCATAACTGCCAGGTTTTAGAATATGTTTCTTGTCTGTTCTGGTTTGTGAGGATTAGGTCCTCCATCTGAATTATTTCTTCAACTTTTTGGAGCCAAAGAGCTATAGATGGTGTGTGAGGAGACTTCCAGAGGGATGGAATGCATGCTTTCGCTGCGTCCAATAAGTGTTGTATGACTGATTTCTTGTAAATCCTTGCAGGGGTGTCAGTAGCATGCAAAAGGAAGTAAGCTGGGTCATCAGGAACCTTGCGATCTGTGAATTTTTGGATTATGTGGCGGACTTCTCTCCAGAAAGTCTGGATCTGGGGGCAGGACCAGAAAATATGGAGGAGTGTACCTTTTTCTCCCTGGCATCTCCAACAGACATCTGTTGTACAGGGGAAAATTGTTTTAAGTAACGCAGGGGTTCTGTACCAGTGTGTGAGGATTTTATAATTTGTTTCCTGAAACCTGGTGCAGATCGAGGACTTGTGGGTAAACCTCAAGATATGTTGTGTCTTATTGGTAGTGAATTTGCAATTTAGGTCTCTTTCCCACTTAGTGAGGCTCTGTACTTGGTATTCTCCCGATTGTACTATTAATAGTTTATAAGTTAGTGAAAGTGAGTGTGGGAGGGGCCCTGTCTCCGTGCAAAGTACTTCCATAGTTGTGGGAATTTGGTTAATATCACTGGGTGGAGGTAAACTGCGTAGGAAGTGGTGGAGCTGCAATGCTCTTAGAAAATCTAATCGGAATTGTCCCTCAGGATTAGATATCTCCGAGATCGTTTTCCACCTACTCATAGAGCTGAAGTGAGAGGCTTGATATAGACCCTCTTCCCGCAACCTCACGAACCTCCCATCACGTAGGCCTGGTTCGAATTGAGGGTTACCCAATATAGGCCGGAGCGGTGAGGTACGCGAAAAGAGGGTGGTCATGTGAATCAGTTGTGCACAGATCCGAACTGTGCTACCTATTAATGGGTGGCGTTTAAGATTTGTTGGGAGGGTGGTGTGACACCAAGGAGCTCTATGTAGGGGAATCTCACTTTGTGCCTGTTCAAGCTGTGTCCACAGTTTGGTGTTTGTATGACGGCACCAGTCTAATAGTCTACCTAAATGGGTCGCTCTATAGTAGGTACGGAGTTCTGGCATTGCCATTCCTCCATTGGGTTTGGGCAATGAGAGAATCTTCCGATGTAATCGAGGTTTTTTTCCCTGCCCAGAGGAAATTTATGAATATTGCCCTTACTTGGTTAAAGTAGTCCACCGGTATGTGTATTGGAATAGTCTGCAGGAGGTAAAGGAATTTGGGTAGGATAGCCATTTTGAGAATATTGCAACGGCCGAACCAGGAGTGCAGCCCACTGTTCCATTTATCTAGTAATTGTTTCACCTTTTAAAAGGGGAGGGAAGTTAAGTCTGAACAGTTGGGAGAACGTCGGAGGTATGAACATACCCAAGTACTTCAGGGCAGTAGTGGACCATTTTAAGTGAAAGCTAGCATATGCGGATACTTTAAATTGTTTCTTGTTGACTTCCACTCCTGTAATGTCAGGATTTAGCCTGATGTGACACAAGAAAGGTTCTAGTGATAGCGCGAAGAGCAGCGGCGATAGGGGGCATCCCTGACGTGTCCCGTTGGTAATTGGGAAGACCTCCGATACTACCTCGTTAGCTCTAACTCTGGCTGTTGGGCCTGTATAAACCACAGTTATCCAGTTTAACATTCTGTTCCCTAGACCTATATGTCTCAGCGTTGTGAACATGAATTTCCAGCTAACTCGGTCGAAAGCCTTTTCGGCATCTGTCCTGAGGAACACACATGGGGTCTTAGTGTTGTTTGCGACATGTAGTAGATTAAGGACCTTAGTCGTATTGTCCCTTGCCTCTCTAGTCGGGACAAAGCCGACTTGGTCCAGGTGTATAAGCGAGGTGAGGTGTTGCTGCAGTCTGATGGTGATGATTTTTGTAAAGAGCTTCAGGTCTGTATTCAGGAGGGAAATTGGACGATAAGACCCGCATTGTCCTGGGTCTTTGCCCTCTTTCGGTATAATCGAAATTTGTGCCTGTAGTGTGGTTTTGTGAAATTTGCCTCCTGAGCCCAGATCGTTATAAAGTTTAACTAAGTGTTGTCCTAGAGAAGGCAGTAAGGTCTTGTAGTAGGTGATGGTAAGGCCATCAGGGCCTGGGGCTTTACCCGGTTTGGCACTCTTTAACGCAGTTTGTAGTTCTGGCAGGGTAATGGGTTCGTCTAGAAGTGATTTAGCCTCTTCTGGGAGGGCAGGCATAAGGGATGACCTTATGTAGTCAATTGTTGCAACTGAGGGGTGTTGTGTCTCGGTCAGATTGTATAAAGAGGCATAATAAGAGCTGAATTCTTGTACCACATGTTGGGGTAGGGATGCTTTCTGATCTGTGGGAGACATATTATGGGGTATGTATGAGGCAAGTCTTTGTTCTCGGAGTGACTGGGCCAACAGCCTCCCGCATTTGTTACCAGATTCATAAGTTTTCCTTCGGCAAACCTGTAATGCCGCTTTTGCTTTGTATCGCAAGAGGTCAGTGACCTTCATGCGGACTGAGTCCAGTTCTATTTCTAATTGTTTGGTGGGTGTCTGTTTGTGGCGTGTTTCTAATGTTCCTAGTTTCTTTAATAGTGTAGTCAGCTGGACAGTCCTCTGTTGCTTGAGTCGCGAGCCATGTTTAATGAGTATCCCCCTTATAACTGCTTTGTGTGCTTCCCAAACTAAACTGGTATCACAGTCAGGGGTTGCATTAGAAGCAAAGTAGTGGCCTATTTCTTTATTTACCTCTGCTAGTACATCTGGGTCTTTCAGTCGTCCCTCATTCAGTCGCCAAGGTGATCTCTGTGCTCGCTGGAAGTCAGAGAGATCATAGCGCAGCACTATCGGAGCGTGGTCAGACCACGTGATTGAACCTATCGTGGTTTCATTAATCGCTTGTAGATGTCTGTGGGGAATCAGGAAGTAGTCGATTCTAGAATACGCCTGATGTGGCTTAGAAAAGAAGGTGTAATCCCTCTCTCCTGGGTGAAAAAGACGCCAGACGTCGACCAGTTGCATGGAATGCAGTTGCGCACCGATACGTTTGCATAGGTCTCGTGAGGTAGACGACGTTCCAGTGGAAGTGTCCTCCGAAGGTGTGAGTGGAACATTTAAGTCCCCGCCTATGATCAGTTGTCCGTCTGAGAATTGTGAGAGTAGATCTAAATGTCGTTTGAGGAATGTATCTTGGTGTGTATTGGAAACGTACAAATTGGCCAAGGTTACTTTTACGTCTCCTATCTGTCCCTTTAGGAAGAGAAATCTACCCTCTCTGTCTAGTTGTACGTCTATATGTGACCACGGGAGTTTTGCCGAGATAAGGATAGAGACTCCTCTCGATTTAGCTTCTGTGTACCTAGAGTGATATACCACCGGGTAGAATTTGTTCTGGAGTGTCGGCAGGGAACCTTCTCTGAAGTGTGTTTCCTGCAGAAATATAATGTCGGCATCCATATGTCGCATATCATGGAGCATCATACGTTTTTTCTCAGGTGTGTTTAGGTCCTTAACGTTTAAGGAGACTATATTTGAGATAACCATGTTTATGGGTCGTAAGGGATTAGAGGGAAGGGGGACTTGTGGGATGGGGAAGGATGGTGGGGAAAAGGGGAGGAAAGACTAAAGAATAGAAAGAAGTAAAGTCGGTGAGCAAAGATAGGTAGAGCCACCTATGAGTTACGGAATAAATTAGGAGGTTGTCACTAGGGTGTGCAACCTAGAGATAACACTAATGTAGCCAAAACGGCTAATACGCTCCCCAGACAAGCGGCTGGGAACGGAGCGCGGTCCTATGTGGGACGGTGAGTAGACAGGGTCAGGAAGCAAGCCCCCGATCCTTTCCATCCACCCCCGGCTATCTATGATTTGTTGAGTGGTGTCAATGTACCATCGGTAATAAAGCAATCCGGTGTGTTAGTAGTATAAACATGTACAAGATCATAGGCCAAGAGTCATCACAATATCAGATTCATAAAACATCTAACTTCAACAGATGAAACGGTTTAAGTACTCATCCCACCCCCAGCCAGAGCCTCAGATCCCTGAGACAGCACATTTTACTATAAAGTGGGGTAGAAAGAACTGAAATGAATTTCAATACAATGCCACTAAATAGTTATAAACTTAAATAAGATAATATAAAATAGCATAAGATAAACTCAAATAAAGTACGGGTATTCCCCAGGTAATGATGGACCAATGAGTAAGACAAGGCAAGAGGTTTGTGCGCAATATGCCATTCACCAGGCGACGTTTAGGCGAGTCTCATCTGTCACGTCACCGGGGGCCGAGGTTGTACAAATAGGTTGCCCTCCCCACCCCCCTATGGGATAACAGTACCGATTCACTTGTAAGTGCCTTATTCCATCCCATCATCTTTGTATAATCGGTGATCAGTTAACAGAGGCACCATTTCTTAGTTCTGTATACGCAGAGCAATGTTCCTCTACCCTTGAGGGGCGGTTATAATGAATTCCGGGGGGAGTATCACCTCCAAAGGACTGGTAGTACACTGTCTCTGCAACCCCCCCAAGTCAGTTAAGATCTCTAAGGAAAGCGGACCAAAGTTCCTTCTGACGGCTTCACTTCCCCGGGTATTCCGCCATGAGGCTTCAACACTGTCCGTCACCGGGGTTGGTGTGTTTAACCATAAAAGCGGGGGAGCGGTCTGCGTCTAGAAAATCGCCGTCTGTGTGTTCTCCCTCCTTAAGGACTGAGATAAGTGACCAGGTTACCTTGTCTGCATGCAGGGACTGGGAACTACCCGTAATACTAACAGTAACTGTAGCTGGGTAGGGATGAACGGCCAATGGCCTATTCACGTGCTTCTCCTCCCGAGGCTGACCGGTGTCTGCGCCTGTTCCTTTGCTGGCGCGGAGGCATAGGGTCACGGAGCCTTAATGGACCCGATCGTCCGGGAGGACGGGAGAGGAATTGAAGCCAGTCCGGAATCTGTATTGGTTCCACTTCCATAAATCGGAAGAGAGGTGGAAGATCTTCGGATCTTTGAAGAGAGAAGGAACCTGTGCCTTTGAGAAACAGTACTGACAGCGGGTATCCCCATCTGTATGTAAGACCCTTCTGTTTTGCGAGTTCCAGGAGAGAGCGGAGGAGGGCCCTTCATTTTAGGGTTGCCCTTGATAAGTCTGGTAGGATTTTCGTTTGCATACCCCCCACATCCACGTCTCCATGCTCCCATGCCCGGCGAAGAATGTTTTCCTTCTGGGTATAGCGGTGTAGTCTACAGACTACTTTGCGGGGTCTGTGCGGGTCTTCAGAACAGTACGGAAAATTTCTCTCACCGTCTCCCCAAGATTCTCCGGCGGTGTCGTTTCCGGGATCCCCCGAAGCCGCAAGTTGTTCCTCCAGGTGCAGCTGCAGGGCTATGGCGGCATCTCTTTGCTGGTCTCTGGCCTGCTCTAGTGCCGATACTCTGTCTGTTAATGAGGACACCGAGGCTTCTCCTCTGGACACTCGTTCTGCTAGAGTAGAGACTTCTCCTCTGACCTCCTGTATATCGCGGCAGTGTGTTTCTTCCAGTTTGAGGATGAGTGCCTCGATGTCTGTTCTGGTGGGGAGAGCTTGGAGCAGGCTCCGAATGTCCTGGTCGAGCAGGATGGGTTCATGTGGTTGTGGAGACGCCATCAGGTTTCGTTGAGGATCTCCGTTGGAAACAACCGAGTGGTCAGGTTTGTCTCAGAAGCTAGGAGAGGTGCAGGCTCCAGCGTGTTTTGAGGCCTTCTGTTTCTCTCCATGAGGAGGGCCTCGTGGCGCTGCTACTGTGGCTCCGGGAGATAGTCCTTGAAGTTGTAAAAAGTAGCGGCAGATTTCTCCAGGGCTTTTGCCAACGGGTGTCTCCCGTGTAGATGCTCTTGTTCTATGTCTTTTGGCAGATTGCATGCCTTTGGTAGGATAAAGTTAGCTGGGTTTTTCTGGACAAGGCCGGGAGCTCAAAGAAAAGCAGCCTCACTCAGCCATGTCTAGGCCACGCGCCCCCACCAGCATTGGTTTTAATAATACTTCACAAACACCGGTCTTTAGCACACAGGTAAGTAATGCAAACCTCATTTCCTCACAATTGGATTTTCGCCCAGCACCCATTTTTTCCCAGCTGGTGCTGGACCCAAGAAAGACAGAGAACATGGATCCTGTGAATCCAAAACCATCGAAAGCCAACTCGAGGTCATAAATTTGTCCTCTTATCCCCTTTAAGCAGAACAAATTTCTGTTTTGAGTCGTGGCCTGACCTCCTGCCCCACGCAGAAGGTAGACCAATTCGAACTAATCAAAGACCTTAATTTATTTTCTAGAAAACTCATGTTCAAAATCCTGTATGACAGGCCTGAAAAATCAATCCAGAGTCAAACTCTGGACAACCCCCTCAAACCCAAATCCCTACGAGGGAATCCCAATGTGTGGGCTTTCACGAATCAAGTGACCAGAGAAATTACCAAGACAAAATGGAAAGATCTGTCCCAATCAAATCTAACTTCCCCCCAAGTGGAGGCTCTGAGATCACTACAACAAAACAAAAACATAACCATAAAACCCTCTGATAAGGGCGGAAACCTAGTGATTATGGACAATTACCAATATGAATCTATGGTCATGGCCATTGTCCAGAATTGGGAATTGTATCGCAAGTTATCTCCCAACCACCTTGTCCTAACAACTACCCGTTATCAACACCTCATTGGTTCAGCCTATTCACAAAGGCCTTATTAACAAGAAAACTTGGGAATTCCTCAATGTAACTTCCCCTCGAACACTGACCCTATACACACTCCCTAAGATTCATAAAAACTCTAAAAAACCTCCTGGTTGTCCCATAGTCTCTGGCAACGGTTGGCTCACCGAAACTGCTAGCCAATTAATCAATGACTTTTTAAGAGCACATATTGAGGGACTCGTGTCTTACCTCCAAGACACAAGTGACCTCCTCAGGATTTTAGACGGAATCTCCATTCCCAGGGGTTCCTGGTTGGTAGCCCTTGATGTGGAGGCCCTCTTTTTTTATTTTTCTGATCCCTTCATATTATAAATATTATATATATATGTACGTTTTTCCCTATTTGTCCGGTACATCATCATTATTTTTTTCCCAGGCGGCCCGACATTGAGTTTGTCTACAAATAGTTATTGCTATTTTTAGCACTAATCAAGCATCATTTAAGCCTTCATTCATTGGTTACCCTGTCCTCCTTTTTTTGGCTCACACGGACACTAGGGGCACTCAGTGGATTGTGCGAATAATCAATCGCCCTTCACCTGGGAGCCCTAGAGGTGTCAGTCCCACGATAGGGAGATTGTGGATATTACTTCCATTTACTTATATCCTGATTTAAATGACTGTGTTGCTATATTCGCTACACTTTATATAATCAATGTTATTACTATTCATTATGTTTAGATTGTTCCCTTTCTCAAGATGGCACCGCTGGCTTCTGCCGTGGCGGTTAATGCGTTCTGCATATCTTGTCACTCGGCGCATGCGCACTCTAGGCAGTGATGCTTTCAGCGTCACACCAGAGGGCTCCGCCTTCCCTCACTACCCACACATCCTCCCTCGAGCCTCCTCATTATACGTCCGCATCCCGGTTGTGACGTCAGACGCCACCGGGATGGAAGGACTATAAGAATGCGGCCATTCACCGCAATCCTCTGCTGTAGGTCTTCTGTCTAGGGGAGAGGGTGTTTCGCTCCCACCCCCTGCCTTCTTGGATAGAACTACTACTGTAGGTAAGTGTCTTCTATGTGCCTCTGCTTGGTTCCTAAGTGGTTTACACATATGGACCTTATTTTTTTATTATTACATTATTCTTTTATTCATTTAGTTGTATCCCTATGCATCTATACCCCTGGATATCACAAAGATTTTCTTGATTATTTAACTGCTGGCTGTGATCTCCATACAACAGGGATCCCAAATTGCCTGTTATACTTGCAGTAAGGATTTTGTGCCTCTGGTAAAAGATTTTTGATTCTACCTCCAATCCACCTAAAGGTAATCTCTACTTCAAACCGGTGCTCATACTTGATGCCTCTTTGACATCATTTGGTTGACACCTGATTCAAATTTTTTCATATCCTTTTATTTTCCTATTATGGATATGTTAATTCTAGGTCCTTCTGTGGCCATAATGGATGGGAACTTCTGTTTGGGAGACTTACGTGATGCCTTATATCTCTGATGTTATCTGTCAACAATATCACCATATTAATCCGATTCATATTTAACTCTTGGCAGCTTGGTAAGATTATCTGATTGATTGATTCTTTGATTGTTTTGATTTCTTGATTCTCTAGCTCCTTACAGTGGTATATGATATGTTATCCATACATATATAAAATGTTCAATATTATATGGTTGTAAATTTTATATGTAATACGATATATTATCCATGTCTTTCTTATCATTTCTAGTATACCATAAACTATACCAAAACTCCTGAGGAAGCTCAAATTGAGCGAAACATGTTGAGTGGTATCTATTGAGTGGTATTTTCTCTACTTCAATCCTCTACCAAAAATTGGATGTGAATATTAAGATATTTTTGATGTTGTGTCATTTGTATCAATTGTAATAAAATCTTTTTTATGAGTACGTTTAGTATGTCTATCTATTCTATCTACCCCACATTACGAGCACCTTAAAAGTCCCGGGGTTATCTACCCCATCTCCCTTTTTTCCTGTTTAACTGTTTTATTAGTGACACCTAGACTGGATTAGCTCAAAGTAATTTTATGGATTGAGTTTGAATTTACAGAACAGTAGGTGACTATATATGTGCTCAGCAAGTCGATCCGGGTAGAACCACATAGTATATATGTTCAGTAAGTTGATCTGGGCTGAGTTGCTGAAGCAAATTTCCATGCCATTTACACCTCTTTAACACGATCATAATATGATTTTGAAATGTCTAATATGTTTTTGCACAAAGGTTTTAACAATATTTAGTATATATATATATATATATATATATATATATATATATATATATATATATATATATATATATATATATATATATATATATATATATATATATATATTTAACTATATATATATATATATATATATATATATATATATTTAACAATAATTTGCAGGTTTGGTTATATATGTCCTACTATTTATTCGCTCTACCCTAACTAGTGAGCGTGGTAGTTGATATGATATGGGTAGAGTGTGTATTTAAATTACGGCTGACATACTTCTATGTGAGGATACATGTCTGCGATCACATAGAAGTATCCCAACCATTTGGAGGCTTGCCGTGAAAGTTTTATTGATTCTAATGTTTTAAAGATTTTTATCTACTTATGCAGTCTAATCATGTTCACGTATTTTAAATGTATTATATTTGTGCTGAATTATAGTTGCCAATGGGTATATAATTTGCCAGCTCTGTGTTCGAGACGATTTCCGGGCTGTCTGTTTACATTGTTTGTGGGCAGGCAGAACGGACTTCACATGATTTCAGGGCGGTGACATGAGTTCCATACAAAAACCGGCTTCCACACCACGAGATCACACTCTAAGACAAAGTCAGGAAGTGAAGAAAGGCGCCAGGGATGTGATCTCCGTGGTTTACCGGAAGTGACGCATGCGTGTCACGGACAGCTGGAATACTAGGAAGTAGAATCGGACCGCTGGTGCGCACAGACGTTCCCTGACTACTACCGGCTAATTGGTGATGTTTGCACTGGCACTTTTCATTGCTTGAGTGATTTGGATTTCTTGTACGTGTATATTGTAAGGGGTTGATTGGGGATTAATAATAAACTTATCAACAGTACCACACTATGTGGCCAATTTGTTTTTTCCACATGGATCCTTGCATGACACTGCTCTAAATCTGGTTGGAGTTCTTTGTGAGTGGTGGAGATTAAGTGATAAGATTTAAGGTGCATTATCTTTGCATATGTGGTGAGTGCATCCCCAAAGGGGAGATCATCTCACGTGGTGAACTGTTTGGTGGAAGGTGTTTCTTCACGATAAATAACTAACACATGACATCCATCACTGAATCACATTGCGATATTCTATATATGAACATTATATTGAAACTTGCCATCTTTAAATATATGACAAGAGCGCTGCTGCAATATTATAAGGGACTCTGTCACTTAGAGTGTTTTTAATATTGTTTTTATTAGGTCCCAAAAAAGTGTTTTTAAGTGTCTGATCTGTCCACCGCAATGTCGCAGTCATGATAAAAATCACTGATCACCGCCATTACTAGTAGAGTAATATTAATATTGTTTTTATTATGTTTTTAAGTTTTTAGTGGCTGCTGGATTGTGATTTTATAATTAAGGTTATAATTTCATTGTTTTTTTTTAAACTACATTTTTAATCTCATTTGCTATATTCAGGACGCTGAGCGGTGCTTTTTAAGGTGGGCCATATAAAGCATTTACACATACTTTTTGGGACCAGTGACATTTATACTGTGATCAGAGCTAAAAATAGCCACTGATTACTGAATAAATGTCATTGGCAGGGAAGTGGTTAACACTAGGGGGCGATCAAGGGGTTAACTGTGTTCCCTATGTGTGTTCTAACTGTGGGGGGGATGGGACTGACTAGGGGAGGAGACCAATCGGTGTTCCTACTTAGTATGAACACACGATCTGTCTCGATCAGTATAACATGATCAGTATAACTGTGGCGGCTGGTCGGGAAGCGGTTAAAAAATAAGCGATTAGAAAAGCAGGGATAAAAATCAAGCTAATGACAAGCATGACTAACCTTTATGGTGATCAAAAATCCTCGCTTTAACCCCTAAAAAGTTACATGGCAGGGATACAGGGATTTGAGGCGGTACTTGGTCACGTTATCCCACGCAACTTCCGGTCCCTTTGGTTCTTCCGGGTAGGACGGTGGAACGCACGCCAGGGGCGGTGGTCAGCCACGAGGCTCCATTCAATCCAGCACATGCACGGTAACGGCGGAGGTTAGCCGCGAGGCTCCATTTGATCCAGCACACGCTAGTAGCCCCAGTGCCGGGTTAAGGCTCAATATCATGTAAGCAGCCAATCTGCAAGTTCTATCTTTTTACTTTTACAATAAAAACAGGATTACACTATTTGGTTCCATATTTTTCCATATATTCCAATCTGTGGTCTTTCTGGAGGAGGAGTTCTCCATTGCCTTTTGCATCTTTGATATTGTAGCAAGCAAAATCTTGCTAAAGCACATTTGACTCACTTTTTAATTAAAGGAGTCAACGTCTTCTGGTAAGCAGATTTTGTATTAGAGCACGTTGGGTGCTTTTCTCTATCAAGTTGGTGAGAGGAGGCTTGCTTTTCATCTTCTATGGAGGAATTTTGAACACAATTACATGACGTTGGAGAAGTTTTTGTGAAACTTTTTTGGGACTATCTAACACTTTGTACTGCTATCTGGCCAACAGCCAGTACCATTATTATTAATTGCACACACATATATATATAGGTTGTTTGCACATTGCACTTTATTTTGTTCTATGTTCTATGTTATTCTTGTTGCTATAGCGCGCCCTTTACACTATATTATAACTACTAGGGATACAATTCAAGCTAATAACAACCATGACAAACCTTTGTGGTGTTCAGAAGTCCTTGCCCCAAACCTCTAAAAAGTTAAATGGGAGGATTATCATAAGCAAAAACAGACAAAATTTATACAAAAGCCAAAAAGGCAGCGCAAAAACTACATTGACACACACAGCAGGAATGAATTAGCAGGAAAATTCCTTTTCATCTAAACCATCAACTTATTAATTTTTGCCCAGTCTTGCCACCCCTGGAGAGAAGATGCTACTTGTTTACAAGATCATGGGTAAAATTACCGCTTTAATAATCAACACCCTACGATAAATTGATAGTTTTCGCAAGAACCAACATCTCAGTTGTTTTGCTACTTTCTCACCCAGCTCATTCCAGCATACATCCCCTTTCATCCTTTCATCAAACACAATCCCTAGCACCCTCACTCCATCCTCAACTCTCACAATCTGCTCATCCAAACATTCCACCTACCTTCCATACACACTCATACTATATTTACTCCCATTCACACTCATTCCTAAACACACACAAAAGATTGATAATAGCAACTTCACTCTCTTAACCCCTACTACTGACTGACAAACTGGCACAACCTTCCTTTTCATCTAAACATAGCAGTTGTAAGTAATGTGAGATTTAGAAGCAATCATCAAACCACAGCCTTAGTGGGGTGTGGTAAGGAATTATGCACACACCCCAAAAAACACAAAAAACATATCTATCTGTAACCCAATTTTTTTTGTTTTGTTTTTTAAAACCACTTCAGTAAATTTCATCTAGAGACAACTTTTAGGTTGATACTCATAAATGTCTCTAATGCCGCGTACACACGACCGGACTTTACGGCATACTTGGCTCGGCGTACCGGAGTCCGTCGGACAATTCGATCGTGTGTGGGCTCCAGCAGACTTTTTTTTCTCTAAAGTTTGACGGACTTAGATTTGAAACATGTTTCAAATCTATCCGACGGACTCGGCTTTCTAGCGTACAAACTGGTCGTCTGTGTGCTAGTCCGACGGACCAAAACTGACGCATGCTCTGAAGCAAGTACAAGACGGAAGCGCTCGGTCTAGTAAAACTAGCCTTGGTATCGAAGTTAGCACATTCCTCTTCTGTGATCTTTTAACACAGCTCATTCTTTTTTTCTTTATAATGCGAGAGGAATTAAGTTGTTTTGCTGCTTATATTCCCACAGAGTTCTCACAAACTACTTTATTCAGGATTTATCCTCATGCCATGACTAATATTATATTTTTTAAAAGCCAGATCTCCAGAAATAAAGTAGATAAATATTTTTTGGACTCATCTCTTTTTTTTATATTTAAACAATATCTATTTTACACTGTGTGTTAAATTATACAAAATGTTATTTTATTTATTTATTTATTTATTTATTTTTGAGTTTCAAGTTACCACAACAACCTTAATATTTTTTATTGTATTAATAAACCTTAATGAGGTTGGTGTCCCTTGTTAATTAGACATAGGGGGGTTATTTTCAAAAGGCAAAATCATTTTTCACTACAAGTGCAAATTGTACTTGGAATTGCACTGAAAGAGCATTTGGAAGTGCATTCGCTGTGTAACCGAGGGGCACATGCAAGGAACCCCCCCCAAAAAAACATTTCTCTTGCACATGATTGTATGATAAAATCAGCAGAGCTTCCCCTCATTTCAGATCTTTCCCTCAGATTTACAGTGACTGCACTTCCAATAAGTGCACTTGCAGTGCAATTTATAAAGTGCACTTTGCACTAGTACTTTGCACTTGAATTACACTTGAATTGCCAAATGATTTAGCCTTTTAGCCTAAAATCCATTTATTTTGGTAAAAAAAGAAATGAGGAAGGCAACGCTGGAGACACTTTTGGAATGTGTGAAGCCTTTTTTCCCCCAGGACACACATCAAGTTTTTGGAAAATAAAATTGGTATCTTGCGACTAGGGATCACAGTCAGAAGTCAGACCAGACAGAAGCCAGGCAATCACCTTTGACTCTTCTGTGGAGCCTTCCCTGCACGCTGCCCCGCAGCCTTCCCTCCACGCTTCTCTGCAGCCTTCCTTGGAGGCTGTGCCTCTGGTGGTGTACTTGGGGCAGGAGGAGGAGTAGCAGGAGGAGTGGCTTCATCTGCTATATAGGTTGTTTGAGTAAGCTCCCCTCTCAAGCCCTTCTGAAATGCTTGAAAAATAAGACCCTCACAGAGGAGGCGTTGCCCCTTTTCTAGGTCCAGCAACCTGGTGGCCATATATGTTCCATAGGCCTCTTCAGCATTGGTTAGTGTGCTTAAGATTTGGCTGGCTTCCCGAATGAGGGCTAGTGATTCCTCCTCTGTTCGGGTCATCTTCCTGGGCCTTTTTGTGGTAATGCGGAGGGGAGGCACCTGACATTCTGTGAGGCTTCTACTGGGCCCAGTCACGGCCTCCTCCTCTCTCCCACTGGGCAAGGCCTCCTCCTCTATACCTCTGGGCACGGCCTCCTCCTGGCTGAGCTCATCCTGGGTAAAAAAAAGGGACATACCGGTAGTTGTAATTTTGGGTTACGCAATCACACACAATTTTCAGCTCATGACTTGCAAATATAATTCTAAACAAATAGTAAAGGCTATCTTTTTGACCCCACCATTATTGTAGCTGCTCACCAATATTTGAAGTATATTTTTGGCCACTACTGTCTAGTGATATGTCTACATATTAATAATTGTGATGAAGTCATTTTTGGTGAAGCACTTCAAAATTTTTGACGTTTACATCATTAATAATTACACAATCCCAAATTCACAAAAAAAAATACCTGGCTGAAGCTGGGCGCATCCACTTCATCAAGGATGAAAGGGCCCAGTTCTTCCTGGGACTCCTCAGCTGGGGTGGAGGGAAGGGTGGAGGTGGAGGGAAGGCTGGAGGGAAGGGTGGAGGGAAGGGTCGAAAGTGATTGCCTTGCTTCTGTCTGGTCATCCAGAAATCGCAGTTTTTGGTAGTACCACAGCTTGGGGACATAAACCTGGTCTGCTGCTGCTCCGGATCTGCAGGACTCCTGGATCTTATTGTGTTCTCACCTGTACATATTGCACAAGATACCAATTTTACTGTCCACAAACTTAAGGTCTGCCTGGGTGACTCGAGTCTTCACAAATTCCAAAAGTGTGTCCAGTGTTGCCTTCCTTACATATCTTTTTTTAAATATAATGGCTTGACCTCCTACAGGTTTCTTTTTTCTTGATACAGATCAATGAAGCGTGTCAAAAATTCTTCCTCCTTAAAGGGATTAATTTTTGCTGAAAGACAAGACAAGATAAAAACTGGAATGTCAGTCCAAACTCCAAGTATTTTTTTTTGCAGAATCTAGGGTACACATATACACACACACCAAACACATTCACCAAACACACACCCACGTTTAATCTTACCTTCGTTTTTGTGGAGCTCGCTACTTCCGCTCAGACATACGTAGGCCAGCGTAATAGCTTTATATACACTCCGCATGTGTCATGCTATGCCTGTGTCACCAGCCCCTGACATTCTTTAGTATGATTTGTCCCCACCCCTTCACTCTTCATTGCGCAGTGAAAGTATACAGAGAAAGATGGCGGAGAGATTATCTGCAAGTAGCGCGGAGGAAAGCCCAGAGCCACAACCATCAAGATCCCGGAGGAGATACAAGGCCACCAACATGGCCTTTGAAGAGATGGTGGAGATGGTGTCCATATTGAAAAGGGAGGATTATGATGGCAACAAAGGACCGTACACCCGACCCAATATGCGGAAGGACAAAATAATGGCCTCAGTTGTCACCGCTCTTGAGAAAAAATTTGGCATTAAACGAGCTAAATAACAATTGAGGAAGCGGTGGTCTAACCTCAAAACTAGGGAGCCTGAACAATATTTGCGAAAAAAGAAGCTGCTTAAAAAAAGTAAGTACTTGTTGTGTGTTCCTATTGAGATACTTAACTTGCATGCCGATCCATATGCTTTTCGTTTATACAACAATGTTCGTAAAGACCGTTCTTTTGAAAATACATATGATACTAAGAAAATGACATTTGTTTTTCGCCAAATACGATGGTACAGGGTTGGACATACATTTAGGTCTTGATAATTTGTCGTATTCCAAAAATGTGGTGATGTTGTGTAGATGTGTTTGAAACTATAATGCTTCTTCAAAAATGATTCAGTGTAATGTAAGGACAGGACACAGCAGCTGTTTCCACATCTGGACTCACAAGCACTAGTGTACTATGTGACACCAGAGAAAATTTTGGGGGGTAATACACATAGGGGCTCCAGGGGATACTTGAGGTGTCTGCATCTGTGAAACTTGCATGAAAATGTTTATTGTTTTGCATTTTTGCTCAGAGTGAATTTTAATCCTGTCTTCCAAATTTTTGGGACAACAAAATGACAATTGTCCACAACTTCTAACCAACGTTTCATATTCGTTTTTCAAGACTGAAATATCACTGTGTTTTAACTATACCTTTTGTTTAATTCTCATAGGGGAGAAAAGACTCAGACAACAGTCCGAGGATCCCAGGACCCCCCCAAGTCACCAGCCTGAAGCTGAAATTACCCCAAGCCCCAGCCCAAGACCACGCCCACCCGACGAGCTGGAGGAAGGAGAGGTGGAGGAAGTGTGCGATATTTCCACCCCACCAAGTGAGTGACTGACACCCCAGCTTAACCGGTTCAATACCGGGCAATTTCACTCCCTTCCTTCCCAGGCCAATTTTTAGTTTTCAGCACTGTCGCACTTTAAACGTCAAATGCGCGGTCGTGCGACGTTGTACCCAAAAGAAATTGACGTCCTTTTTTTCACCACAAATAGAGCTTTTTTTGGTGGTATTTGATCGCCTCTGCGGTTTTTATTTTTTGCGCTATAAACAAAAGAAGAGCGACAATTTTGAAAAAAACACAATATTTTTTACTTTTTGCTATAATAAATATCCCAATTTTTTTTTAAAAAAACACATTTTTTCCTCAGTTTTGACCGATACGTATTCTTCTACATATTTTTGGTAAAAAAAATCGCAATAACCGTATATTGATTGGTTTGCGCAAAAGTTATAGCGTCTACAAAATACGGGATAGATTTATGGCATTTTTAAAAAAAAAATATTTTTTTATTTTTTTTAGCGGCGATCGCGATTTTTTTTGGTGACTGCGACATTATGGCGGACACATCGAACACTTTTGACACATTTTTGGGACCAATCACATTTATACAGCGATCAATGCTATAAAATTGCATTGATTACTGTGTAAATGTGACAGGCAGTGAAGGGGTTAACCACTAGGGGGCGGGGAGGGGTTAATATGTTTCTTAGGGAATGATTCTAACTGAAGGGGGAGGGGACGCACTAGGGGAGGAGACCGATCAGTGTTCCTCCGTTCTGGGAACACAGATCGCTCTCCTCAGAGCTGACAGGCTGTGGATCTGTGTGTTTACACACACAGATCCACATGCCGGCCCGGTTAACGGGCAATCGCGGGTGCCCGGCGGACATCGCGGCCGCCGGGCACACGCACCGGGTCCCGAGGAACGCGGCGGGTGCGCGCGCGCGCTCCCGGCGGTGCGCGTGCGCCCCCTAGACGGCCTGAAATCCCAGGACGTCATATGACGTCCACCCAGGATGGGAGATCCCATCTGTGGACGTCATATGACTATGGGCGGGTAGGGAAGTGGTTAAGTTAATCTATTTAGGCGTGCATATTTTACAAAATTTTTTTATCCACACATTTTAGGTGATGTTCTGGTTGTGGAAGGCCAAGCCTTTTTGCCTAAAAAACATCAATCATGTTCTTCATTTCATTGTCAAGTTTTATTTTTAAAAAATGTTTGAACTTGATAAATACTAATGTAAAAATTTTGCAGATGCACATGGTGTGTCATCATGTGCTATTTTCCATCAGGGGATATCAATGTACTTGTTTTGTGTTTGCAACCCCTTCATCAGAATAATATTGGTTTGTGAGAGGAACAAAGGGGTTGCACACACAAAACACGTCCATTGCTCCTCCATGATGGGAGATAACACGTTTATTTATTTATTTATTTATTTCAGGTACTTATATAGCGCCGTCAATTTACGCAGCACTTTACATATACATTGTACATTCACATCAGTCCCTACCCTCAAGGGGCTTACAATCTAAGGTCCCTAACTCACATTCATACATACTAGGGACAATTTAGACAGGATCCAATTAACCTACCAGCATGTCTTTGGAGTGTGGGAGGAAACCGGAGTACCTGGAGGAAACCCACGCAGGCACAGGGAGAACATGCAAACTCCAAGCAGGTAGTGTCGTGGTTGGGATTCGAACCAGTGACCCTTCTTACTGCTAGGTGAGAGTGCTACCACTGCACCACTGTGCCGTTGTTGACTTGAACCTTATTTAATCCCAAATTGTGAGCATCTGCAAATTTTTTGTTTTACATGGGTGACATCACTAGCACCGTTATTACCATGAACTTTGTAAGTTCCTGTTAGTTTTGGTTCTTATGTTTTTAAAAAATCTGTTGTCAAGCCAAATTTTGTAGACAATGTATATTTTTTACAAATATGCCTAAACTAAAAAAAAAAAAAATATATATATTGTTACAAAAAAAAAAATAAAAAAAAACATAAACACGTTCAAACAAAATGCACCTTTCAATGTGCACACAGTAAAATGTTTTTACTACTACAATGTGTGTGGCTTATTATTTATGAATAACAGTTTGTTATTTTTTTGTGTGGTTACAGTGACAAAGGGCCTTATTAACTAAAGGGAAATGCACTTGCCACTACAAGTGCACTAGGAGACAGACAAAACTAAATGCAAACAAGAATCAAAACAAGAGATTGTTGCCCAAATTTAAATAAAATCTTAAAGCTCTTGTTGCATTGCAATGGCCCCCCGGCCATTAAAATAATTGACATATCTGTCACGCACGTGACGGGCGGTTTGGGGGGCCAAGCCAATATGGCCACTTTCCAGGCCTGTGAGTGGTTCTTCAACACCAAGTCCGGCCTCAGGCCCAACAGAAGTTATATATGTCAAAGAATGACGTCTCAAGAAATTATGCAGAATGTAGCAAGCCATGATGACATAATTGATCTTGTATTCTGCAAGATTTATTGCGGAGAGGAACAAGCAGAACCGGCTGGCCAGAATCCCAAAGGCATTCTCCACAACTCTTCTTGCTCTGGCCAGCCGGTAATTAAATACCCTCCTCTCAGGGGTGAGTGTCCTTTGGGGGACCGGCCTCATCAAGTGCTCGCCGAGAGGAAACGCTTCATCACCGATGAAAACTGAGGGGAGTCCATCCACGTTCTGGTCATCAGGTGGCAATCTCGGGCCACCAGTCTGGAGACGCTGGCACAGCTCGGTCTGTGCAAAGACTCCTCCATCAGACATCCGGCCATTCTTCCCCATGTCCACGAACATAATTCCAATTGTGCCTAGACCACCGCCATCAAAACTCCACTATGGAACCCCTTATAGTTGTAGAAATAAGACCCAAATGGGGTGGTGCACAATGCGGACATGCTTCCCATCGATCAATCCAACACAGTTGGAAAGTCCCAACGGTCAGCGAACTGGGACGCCACAGTCTGCCATTCCTATGTGTTCGAAGGAAACTGTGGAGTCAAACAAGAAAAAAAAATATAAGTACTTTTAAACATAACTTTGATATCAGATTACACAAAAACATTCTTGAACAATAGCAGTCGAACATTATTAATATGTGTTATTTTTAGAAAAAAAAAAAACCATAAGGGCCACTTATAAGATTACTCACCCCCTCTGATGGACCATTGATCAATTTGTATGTGGGGGGAGGGGTTCTAATTTGGGCAAAGTAAAACACCTGACAGTTGCAAACATTTGTGGGGGTGGGGGAGGGGTTCTAATTTGGGCAAAAAAAAAACACCTGACAGTTGCAAACATTTGAGGGGGTGGAGGAGGGGTTCTAATTTGGGCAAAAAAACATGACAGTTGCAAACATTTTAGGTGGTGGGGGAGGGGTTCTAATTTGGGCAAAAAAACACATGACAGTTGCAAACATTTGAGGGGGTGGGGGAGGGGTTCTAATTTGGGCAAAAAAAAAACACCTGACAGTTGCAAACATTTGAAGGGGTGGGGGAGGGGTTCTAATTTGGGCAAAAATAACCACCTGACAGTTGCAAACATTTGAGGGGGTGGGGGAGGGTAAAACAGTACAATGGAGCTGACAATATACATTGTTCAAGGGACTATAGGCTAGAGGTTTAAATGGACCCAGGATTGCATGGTGGGGAGGTTATTGAAGGTAAATATGCATGTAGGCCAAAAAATGATTAATGTAAAAAAAATAGGCATGCATGAAGATAAAGGGGACATTCCCAGCATATTCCAAGCATGGCAATTAGGTAACGAGGACATTTAGACAATTCATTAGCAAACATTAAATACAAATCATGTAATGTTAAAGGATAAAACTTACCTTCATATAGTCCTTCTGCAGGATCTGAATAATAGCAGAACAGGTCTCTGGGATTATGATCCCCAGAGCCTGGGGGGAGATGCCCGTCGAGAACTTCAAGTCCTGAAGACTTCTCCCAGTCGCCAAGTAAAGTAAAGTGGCAACTAGCCTCTGCTCCGCAGTGATGGCTTGCCTCATGCAGGTATCCTGCCTGCAGATATAAGGGGTCAGCATAGCCAGCAGATGATCAAAAACGGGGTCCGTCATCCTGAGATAATTCCTGAGATTCTCAGGATTATTCTCACGGATCTCACGGAGCAAAGGCATGTGCGAGAATTGGTCACGCTGGCGCAACTCCTCCTCGCCCTGTTCATGGACTTGACTCGGGTCAAAGTATTAACCCCAACACCAAGTCCCCACGCAGCACGAACTTGAGAACGAATACGTCCAGGCACCATGGCTTCAAAACGGTCGGCTGGTCAAACAAACAAACTTAGAACAAATGCACTGAAGAACAGCAAGGCCTATGAAGAGCGACCTGAAGATCAGGAACGAGCGGACCAGAACGGCCTGCTAGGCAGGTTACGAACTGACCAACACGCACTGAAAAGCAGATACAAACCTCACAAGCACAAACTGAACAGCAGAAAACGATCGAAATAAGCTGAAGTGTGAAAAGCACGAAACCTGCTGTACGTCACCACGTTCAAAACCATCAAATTTTGGAGTGATCGTGTGTGTCCAAGTCCGTCCGTTTGTAAGTCCGGCGCACCTACGCTACAAAGTGCGTTGTAAAGATCGCCGGACCAAGTATGCCGTAAAGTCCAGTCGTGTGTACGCGGCATAACACAGTCACATCTTTGTGGCCTTTCAAATTTTACTTTTTTATTAATGCTCTCCACTTTTTAAATTTCCAAATGCCTTTTGGCATCAATCCCCTCTCTTCGCCCATCCAACACATAAAAAAAAAAAAAACGGCAGCTTACTCAGTCATAAGCCAATACATTGCTCACTGTTCAAGCAGACATTTTTATACACAAATAAGTTCCTCACCTCCCACAAAACCCCTTTTAATGCACATAACAATGAAAACAAAAGAAAAAGTTTCCCCAGGGTGGGGTTTTTAGGCAGCACAATGACGAAGTGGAGTCAATAATATATAAAAAAAAGTATAACAAGTTTATTAAATATGTACCATGAAAGCTAAAACAATGAGCTCCAGTGGGGGGTACTTAAAATACAATTAAATTAGATAAGCTGAACATACATTGGCAGACACATATTCATAACAACGCTTGGTAACATGAATATTAAACCTGACGCGTTTCGACCCCTATGCTTTGGGTCTTCTTCAGAGGGTCAGTCTGCTGGAAAAATATACATAGATAGAATTGGTATACATATATAGGTTCCATTGATATAATAGTAATTACATCCACCGTATGGTGCATAAATCCAGGATAGTTACCCAATAATGTGTGTCCAGCAGAAAAAGAAAAAAAGGCCTCCCACATGGAAATCCCCTAAAAGGACTGTCCTCCCCTCTTTCCCAGAGGGAGAATCCCAGGCGCCTCTATCGCCAACACGACTTAGACCAGGGCAGTGAGAACAGCGACGTGACTTACGAGAGGTCACACTCTTGAAGCACCGCCCGCCAGGTCAGACGACCAACCAGGGGACACAAAAACACACCTGCGACAAGAATCAGAGAAGGCGTCCATAATGTGTTTCATTACCATACTATATCTGTTATGTGGCCAGAACAGGCCACTAGGGGACAAAAGTCTCCAATATGTATCATGGGCATAAATGTAAATAAATGTATATAATATAATATAATTCATAAACAATATAGGGTATTGGCAACCATTCAGTCAGTGCTCTATATAAATATTCGTGTTAGGGATGACTCCGTGAAGGGGTGAGGATGTGATAAGGAAATGACAAACGTGAACGGTGAAGAAACAACAATGTAATGTGAGGGTGTGGTGAGCAGAGAAAAACATGTGAATCAACCAAGGTGAACAGTGGAAGGGGGGGAGTGGGGGGAAGGCAGGGCGGGAGCAGGGGGGAGGGGAAAAGGGGAGGGGGGGAGGAAAGGGGGGAGAGGGGTGGAAGTGAGAAGGGGGGGAGGGGGGGGAGGGGGGGAAAGGGGGGAGGAGGGGTGGATGGAGAATGCAAGAGTGATCTAAGGAGAAAAAGGGGTTCTCAGGTGTGAATATAAGATATTACCTCCAAAAGGTGCTAGATAGCGTATGTGTTTGCACAGTATTGCCCCATATAGTTAGACTGTTGCTTGTCAGCCAACCCGGGACTGGCCACAAACTGTATCAGGCTCAGTGGATTTGTATCCAACCCTGAGTCCAACAGTCTAGAAATAAACAAAAAGAGATTAATTAAATTAAAAATGTAAAAAAGAACATAGTAATTGTACCATTGTAAATAAATGAGGGTCAGTGTGGAATAAGTTAATTTCCACATGAACCCCCATTGTGGGGCAGAGAATGGTGCAAACCAAAGAATAACACATCGCTGGGTGAGTACTTACTGAGTGAGAAGCGGCAAGTGCTTGTTGTCCACCAAGCAGGGGAAGACTGAGAGTATGTTGCCAATACCACCTTTATATTGTATATTGGGGGTGTGTGCCTCATAGTGATTCGTCCAGGTGTGTGCATTCCCCTGATCGCCCCATGGCGGGCAGCATGGCCGCCATTGAGGCAGCCGAGCGTGGCCTCCCCGGCGTTCAGGAAGAGCCTGAGGCTCCGACTGATCGTCACTCCCGTCGAAATCTCGCGATGTCCATGACAGCACAATGAGATCAGAAGCATTATTTGTAAGCACTGGTCTATACTTTTGGATGATCCGAAAGTCAGTAGGTTCATCTCAGATACCCCCTCTATTACATACAGACGAGCTACTTCGTTAAGGGACAAATTAGTTCAGAGTGAGTTCAAAAGTGCACAAAAAAGGCGAAAACATTGTTCTGTCCTGGGATCTTTTCCCTGCGGACACTGCTCGTATTGCCAATATATAAGACGTGAAAAGATCTTTCAACTCCCAAATGGGTCAATCTTCAAACCAACGCACTTCACCAACTGCCAGACACGAGGAGTGGTGTACCTCATGTCTTGTGAATGTGGAGCACACTATGTTGGCAAGACCAAACAAGAATTCCACCAGCGGATATCAAAACATATTTATCACATGCAAATCAGCAACCCATATTTACCACTTGGGCGGCATGTAATGGAAACTCACAATTACAGAATGCCAAAAGTATCCTTCGCCGCACTCGATTGAATCCACATACCAGTGCGAGGCGGCGACTGGAACAAAATCTTGTTACAGCACGAACAGAGGTGGATCTTTAAATTGAACTCCACCTCGTTCCCCGGATTGAATGAGGCCATTTCGTTTGCTCCATTTTTAAAGGGCTTTGTTTCTGGAAAAACGCAATAGTTAGGTTCAAACAAAATAAAATACTATTAGGACCTCCAACCATGTCCCCTTTCTCCTATATTCCCTGTTCTCCCCTTTTCCAACGCACCCTCTCTTTTTTTGTTATAAGTTTTTTTTTTTTTTTGTTATAATTATAATTTTCATTTCTTTTTTTTGTTTTTTTTTTTGTTATAATAATTTTTTATTTTCATTTTATTTTTTATTTATTATTTTTTATTTTTATTTTTATTTATATTTATTTTTAATTTATTTTATTTTATTTTATTTTTATTTTATTTTTATTTTTATTTTATTTATTATTTTTTATTTTTATTTTTATTTATTTATATTTATTTTTATTTTTCCCTTTTTTTCATTCTACTGTTTAATCTGATGCTGTACAATTACTAACACATGTGATTGAAATTTCCTTCCCGTACTGATGCTCCCCACACACATATACATGCTAGATAGGCAATGTTTAACAAGAATGGCACTATCTCTGTATTGTGAATCAGTATACATGTATTATGTTTATAATCCTTATTTTGTGTCTTCCCCCCCCCCTCTAGGATTGCCTCTCCTCTGAGTGGGGGACCTCTGGTGCTGTCTTCGCTTTCACCTCTGGATCGGGGGTGATTCACGATATGGCTTCCCGGCAAGGGGGGGGGGGATGAGCCAGCCTACATAGGTGGCTCCTCCCCCCCCTTGTTTCCCCATTGGACGTTCGGATGGTCACCGGGCGCTGTGTTGGGGATCTTCTCCTCCTTGCCGGCGGCGTTCCGGAACACTCTCGGATGTTCCTCGTCGCTGCGCATGCGCGGGGCCCCGCGTATGCGACGTGACATCATGGACATCGCGAGATTTCGACGGGAGTGACGATCAGTCGGAGCCTCAGGCTCTTCCTGAACGCCGGGGAGGCCACGCTCGGCTGCCTCAATGACGGCCATGCTGCCCGCCATGGGGCGATCAGGGGAATGCACACACCTGGACGTATCACTATGAGGCACACACCCCCAATATACAATATAAAGGTGGTATTGGCAACATACTCTCAGTCTTCCCCTGCTTGGTGGACAACAAGCACTTGCCGCTTCTCACTCAGTAAGTACTCACCCAGCGATGTGTTATTCTTTGGTTTGCACCATTCTCTGCCCCACAATGGGGGTTCATGTGGAAATTAACTTATTCCACACTGACCCTCATTTATTTACAATGGTACAATTACTATGTTCTTTTTTACATTTTTTAATTTAATTAATCTCTTTTTGTTTATTTCTAGACTGTTGGACTCAGGGTTGGATACAAATCCACTGAGCCTGATACAGTTTGTGGCCAGTCCCGGGTTGGCTGACAAGCAACAGTTTAATTATATGGGGCAATACTGTGCAAACACATACGCTATCTAGCACCTTTTGGAGGTAATATCTTATATTCACACCTGAGAACCCCTTTTTCTCCTTAGATCACTCTTGCATTCTCCATCCACCCCTCCTCCCCCCTTTCCCCCCCTCCCCCCCTCCCCCCCTTCTCACTTCCACCCCTCTCCCCCCTTTCCCCCCCTTTCCTCCCCCCCCTCCGCTTTTCCCCTCCCCCCGCTCCCGCCCTGCCTTCCCCCCCCTCCCCCCCTTCCACTGTTCACCTTGGTTAATTCACATGTTTTTCTCTGCTCACCACACCCTCACATTACATTGTTGTTTCTTCACCGTTCACGTTTGTCATTTCCTTATCACATCCTCACCCCTTCACGGAGTCATCCCTAACACGAATATTTATATAGAGCACTGACTGAATGGTTGCCAATACCCTATATTGTTTATGAATTATATTATATTATATACATTTATTTACATTTATGCCCATGATACATATTGGAGACTTTTGTCCCCTAGTGGCCTGTTCTGGCCACATAACAGATATAGTATGGTAATGAAACACATTATGGACGCCTTCTCTGATTCTTGTCGCAGGTGTGTTTTTGTGTCCCCTGGTTGGTCGTCTGACCTGGCGGGTGGTGCTTCAAGAGTGTGACCTCTCGTAAGTCACGTCGCTGTTCTCACTGCCCTGGTCTAAGTCGTGTTGGCGATAGAGGCGCCTGGGATTCTCCCTCTGGGAAAGAGGGGAGGACAGTCCTTTTAGGGGATTTCCATGTGGGAGGCCTTTTTTTCTTTTTCTGCTGGACACACATTATTGGGTAACTATACTGGATTTATGCACCATCCGGTGGATGTAATTACTATTATATCAATGGAACCTATATATGTATACCAATTCTATCTATGTATATTTTTCCAACAGACTGACCCTCTGAAGAAGACCCAAAGCATAGGGGTCGAAACGCGTCAGGTTTAATATTCATGTTACCAAGCGTTGTTATGAATATGTGTCTGCCAATGTATGTTCAGCTTATCTAATTTAATTGTATTTTAAGTACCCCCCACTGGAGCTCATTGTTTTAGCTTTCATGGTACATATTTAATAAACTTGTTATACTTTTTTTTATATATTATTGACTCCACTTCGACATTGTGCTGCCTAAAAACCCCACCCTGGGGAAACTTTTTCTTTTGTTTTCAGTCTTCAAGGGGTGAGCAGCAATCTTTTTTTCTCTCTCTAGTGTCCCCTTCTTTTTGTAATGCACATAACAATAACCATAATACCATATACACAAATCCCTGCTCTACATAAACAACATCTCAAACACTCTTGCAGCCCCACCCATATAATCTCCTTCTGTTCATTGGTCACCCCACGCTCATTCCTTTTCTTCCACACTTCAGCCGCCACCGTCGCATTCACTTCTCTTAAATTGCATATACCTTCCCTTTCTACCAACCATTTTTTAACTCTTACCTTATCCCTTTCCCCTTTCTCCAAGTCCGCCAACCTAAACTCTGCTCTAAACCTTTCCAATACCCAATAGTCCTGCGATACTACAAAAGCTACCGGTACCTTTGAATCCCTCTCCTCCCACCTCCTAAATAACCACCCCCTATAAACACAATCATTCTCGCACACGACCCCTCATTCTTCAAAACTTTTACCACACAAAATCAGTAATGCATCCACACTCTCAGATCCACAAGCCCCAGTCCACCGTTACACTCCCACCTGCACACATATTCCCTCTTCATCCTCCCCATTTTAGATCCCCACTAAAAGGTAAAGACCAACTTATTAATTTTTCCCAGTCTTGCCACCCCTGGAGGGAAGATGTTACTCCTTAACAAGACCATGGGTAAAATTACTGCTTTAATAATCAGTACCCTACGATAAATTGATAGTTTTCGCAAGCACCAACATCTCAGTTTTGTTGCTACTTTCTCACCCAGCTCATTCCAGCATACATCCCCTTTCATCCTTTGATCAAACACAATCCCAAGCACCCTCACTCCATCCTCAACTCTCACAATCTGCTCATACAAACATTCCACCTGCCTCCCATACACACTCATACTACGTTTACTCCAATTCACACTCATTCCTAAACACACACAAAAGATTGATAATAGCAACTTCACTCTCTTAACCCCTACTACTGACTGACAAACTGTCACGTGACAAACTGTCACGATATCGTCCATGTATCCCAGACACTTTACTTGCCTCCCTCCACTTCCTGGCACCAAAAAAACCCTCACCACTTTATCCCCCTGTGTGAGTTTTAACAAAGGATTTATAAAACAAATAAACAAAATAGGGGACAAGGGACATCCTTGGCTCACCCCAGATTTCACAGGGAAAAACCTACCCCACCTCCCATTCACTAAAATCCTACTCCCAATGCCACTATATAACCCCTTTAATACCCTAATATCCAGAATTTGGAGCACTTCTCTCCCTGCTCCAGATGCTTCATTTGCACTTGAAACATTATTTTTTCCTCTTTTAACTAAGATATTTTTAATCCTCCCCCTAGTATGTTCTAGCTAGCTGCCATAACCCCGGTATCGCCGTGTTCGTCCTGCGGTCCGGTACAAGATAAAAGTGGTCTCTGTGGCGGATTCACCACGAGATCTCTTTTATCGGCGGCGGGAGAGAGCCCCCCTCCCGCCACGATCCGGTGCCCTCCGCCACTTACCGGAGCCGTCGGCAGAGGCGGAGGAGATCCGGTCCTCTCGGGGGCTGTGCATGGAGATGAGTGAGGGGAAGATGGCTCCCACCCGTCTCCATGACACTGCAGGGCGGAGGCGACGTCAAAATGTCACTTCCGCCCATAGCTCTTAAAGGGCCATTTAAAAAAAAAATTTTTTAAATTACATCATTTTTTTTTTATTGCATTTTAGCATAAATATGAGATTGAGTCTTTTTGACCCCAGATCTCATATTTAAGAGGTCGTGTCATGCTTTTTTTCTATTACAAGGGATGTTTACATTCCTTGTAATAGGAATAAAAGTGACACAATTTAAAAAAAAAAAAAAAAAACAGTGTAACAATAAAAAATAAAAGGGAAAATAAATAAGAAAAAAATTTTTTTTAAACGGACCCCATCCCGCCGAGCTCGTGTGCAGAAGCAAGCACATACGTGAGTAGCGCCCGCATATGAAAAGTGTTCAAACCACACATGTGAGGTATTGCCTTCGATCAATAGAGTAAGAGCAATAATTCTAGCCCTAGACCTCCTCTGTAATGCAAAACTTGCAACCTGTAGAATTTTTTAAATGTAGGCTGTATTTCTGTGATGGGAAACAGTCCTAAGTCCCAGGGGTGCAAGAAGTTAATCAATGCAGATGTACTGTGGAAGGCCAGAGAGCCATTGAACAACCTGTTTCTGGCATATGTCATCTGTTTTGAAGGCTGGTTATGGCTGATTACTGTCAGCATGGTGAGAGATAAACAGCTGTCATTTTGTGGGTTTAGGCTTTGTAAGAGGCCGCAATTAGTGCTGGTGGGAAAATGTTAAGGCTGATTATAGTCCTTGCCCATGGAAAACATATGACACGATTTGCAATGGTCTTGGAACCCTCCTTCACATAAATACTACATTTAGACATAATTTATGTAAGGAGTCAGGAGCTATGTTTGACAATATAGGGAGAACAGACAACTTCTCTACATGAAGTGGCATGTTTGGGATTCAAACCAAGAACCCAGCACTGCTTGGCAGAAGTGCTAAACTATTAGCCAATGTGCTGCCACATGTGAAACCCTCCTACACATAAATACTGCATTTCTTTGGACATATAGGTGGTGGAATTACATTAGTCAGGAGTTATCCTTCTTGATTTATTCTGTGATATTTGGCGGTTCTTGGTGTGTGACTGTAGAATAGTGATGTTACCCTCTGAATTTTGGGAATTACATTGTTTGTGGTTAGTAAAGAAACCTGTGTGAGTTTGGGTAAAAATGTTTGTGAGATGGACAGCAACAAGTGAGAAAAATGTATTTTACCAAAACATGAAAACATTATGCATTCTAGCAACATTCTTGCAACATTCTTGCAAGGACAATTTATTTGAGAGAAAGATACAATTCATCTCAACATTAAAAGTATTTATTTGGGGAAGTTACAATTATACCATTATAATCAATGGATGAAACTTGCATTTGGCTATATAGCGCAAATTTTCACTCCCAAAAACACATTTTAGCCCAGCGTTAGTTTTGGTATTTACTATAGTGCCCTGTAAAAAAGGTATGGGAGTTAAAATGAGAGAAGTTTGCATGAGCATGCTCAGTTGTGCTGGCACATTGTTGTAAAGAGAGGGGGAATTTTTCTCTTCTCTCACTTTTAAAGATATTTCAGTGTATATATCACTTTTTAAAGCAGTTTAAAAGCAGATTATGTTTAAACAATATACCACATATTTAAGTACAATTTAGGCGATCATATCCATGTGCAATTCTCCAGGTTCTAGCAAGAGTAAGGGTTTGGGTGGTAACTGTTGTCTGGGCGCTATAGTAAATTCGATTTTGGGAGTACATTTCTCAGCGCTATAGTGAATTCCCTTTTGCCACTAATTAGCACAATTTTGCTATTATGAGAGTATTTATTTGCACGAATACATATTCATGCTATAGTAAATGACCCCCTTATGTCACATTAATTTGAATGGGCATCCTTATGCACCAAAACACACTAAGATAAGGTGCATGCATTATTTTTAAGATTGCATGGAAGAGTGTTATGGTGCATTGTATTGCACACTGCAAAACAGGTGCATTGGCAAAGGTATGATTGGGTACCATTCAAAATAAATGGCACCACAGTACACCAAAATGCATAATGTGTGTTACTGCAGCACAACTGTGTGAATCTGGCCCTTAAGCAAACTGTACTTGGGGGGGGGGGGGTGACTGTGTGGAAACTGTGTATTAGAGATAACAACCTACAGTATATATATCTATATATATATCTATAGATATATATATATATATATATCTATAGATATATATATAGATATATATAGATATATATACACAGTGTATATATGTACATTTATACATCCAGCTTAAAGCTGTGTGTCAGATATTGCTGATACTTCATTGGCTGGAACTTGTGAAGCGCTCGAAATTTAGGGTCAGTGCCTGCTGGACTTCAAAATATAAATCACCTTCTTTAGCAGGGAGATGATTTTTAAAATTGTTTGGATGTCAATGGCGTGGTTTTAAAGCCAAATTGAGTTGCTAGAGCAAGAAGAAGGAACACAGGCAGATTTTCCTTTGGTGAACAATAGCAAGCTGATTGGTTTCTAACTGATCTGAACGATCTTTGATTCCAATACGGAAAGGTTAGGGTTGTCTACTTGTCAATATTGAAACTGTCCCCACAGACTTCCACCCTTAGGGCATGGTAAGGTACCTGCTTCTATTAGATTATTGTATGCTTAGGCTTGGGGGTGACTGGGGACTATTCACAAAAAGGTGCAGATGTAATTTAAAAATTAAATAATCTCAGAGCAGCAGCAATCATACAGCTCCTTATTTTAGAAGACCAAACAACAGAGGTTTTTCATGCACCAGCATTTTTTGAAGATGAGGAAAACACAGGACATCTCCTGGCCACCATAGCTAAGTCCCAACAACCTCTGGCTTTCACAAGCGAGCTGTGTGATACCAGTGGGCAGAAGGTGACATAGCCACTGTTTATTGCTCCTTTTATAAGACCTATAAAGCAGTAAGGTATTCTATGAGGAAGATGATTTATTATCTTTTTTTAAACTCAGTTAATCCACCTTCCCTATCTGCTGAAGTCTGTAACGTTAGACTCTCCTATTACCGTGGAAGACCCACTAAAAGCATTGTCCGGCACATCTAATAACAAGGCCCCAGGGGCTGATGGTTTACCAGGGGAAGTATAAAAAACTTATGGGGATATCCTTTTCCCAGAACTCTTGGCTGTGTTTAATGAGGAATATGAGATTGTTGCTCTCCCTCCATCCATGAATGAAGCAATTATAGTTGTTCTTCTAAAACCAGGTAAAAATCCTCATAAACCTGAATCATATCACCTGATCTCATTGCTTACTTCTATTGTCAAACTTCTCATAAAGGTAATTTCTAACTGTTTATATAAAGTTATTGGTAATATTATTCATCCTGATCAAACAGGCTTCATTCCAACTAGATCCATGGCCCTGAACGTTAGGAGGTCATTCCTCAACCTTCAAGTCCCAGCTAATAATATGGACAACAGAGCTATCTTATTGTTAGACACAGCCAAGGCCTTGATGGTATAAAATGAAATTTTCTATAGTACACCCTTCATAATTCTGGCTTAGGCTACTCTACTCCTATGGCCCGTATTCAGTTAAATGGTATACTATTGGAATCCTTTCCCCTCTTTGGTGGGACTAGACAGGGGTGCCCCCATCACCCCTCCTTTTTGACTTGATTTTAGAGCCACTTGCTGCTGCAATTAGGCATCTCATGATATTGTGGGTTTTTTGTTGGTCCACTAGGGAGGATAAGATTTCATTATGATTTCCTGCTATTTCTAGGTGACATATCAAAGTCCCAACTATGTCCTTAATCTCCACCTATGGGTAATTTTTTACAAATCAGTTCTTATGTCCTTAGATCTTCCCCAGATTATTTTTCCCTGAATCTAGTCAGGTAGCCTCAGTCAACTTCTTTAAATATTTACCCCCATACTGTCTGATTATGTCACTTTAAATATTGACCCACTTTTAATCAAATGGAAAAAGAGCCTGGTGTAAATTGTCCTTCTCCATTATAGGTAAGGTTTAACCTCATCAAAGAACACGTTGATGTCTTTTTAATGCATTGTCAAACTATATCAGCTCTCTAACAAGTCATTCTTTCAATACTTACAACTTCACCACACCTTGCATATGCAATCAAGCTCATCCCTGATGTTTTACAACCCTTCTGTAGTTCTTAAAATGGTGGCGCACTCAAGTACATTGTCAGAAACCATGAAATCAGGCCGAGACAGAAGTACAATTAAATCACACTTGTTTAATAATAAAAGTAAAAAGAACAAACATAGTCAAAACATAGCCAAAGTTCAGTAACCGGAATGGAAAGTCAGCCAAACCAGAAGTCAGGGATCAATGTAGTGGAACAGCAAGCAGGATTCAGGAGCCAGAAGGGATGTCAGCAAAGCAAGTCTTGAACAGGATTGCAGGAGAATGTTTCTGTGATGTTGACCAAGGCAAAGGCAGAGATCCACTGGGCTGAATGGCTTAAGTAGGCAGGACTGACGAGCAGGATATCATCAGCAGCTGAGTAACTGTGGTGAGATAGGAGCTGGCAAACAGCTGAACGGCCAACTCTGAGAAGGAAGGACTGAGCCCAGCACTGACAGTACCCCCTCCTCAATGACCCCTCCCCCTCAGAGGACCAGGTGCATGTACATCTGAGGATGAGACCCAAGAGTGTTCCTCCGGACCGTACCCCTTCCAATGCACCAGGTACTGTATGCGCCTACGGAAGTCAACAATGGACTGTACTTCATACTCCTCATGGTTCTCAAACTGTACAGGGTGAGGACGTGTCACCGAGGTGGTAAAGCGGTTGCAGACTAAAGGTTTTAATAAGGAGACATGAAATGCTTTTGAAATATGCATATAAGAAGGAAGGTCTAATGCGTAATCCACTGGGTTAATCCTGCATAGAATACGTAAAGGCCCAATAAACCGAGGTGTGAACTTCAGTGAGGGAACACGAAGTCGGAGGTTGCGAGATGACAGCCAGACCTTGTCCCCAACCTGGTAAGAAGGCGCAGGCAGGCGTCTGCAGTCAGCATGGAGTCTGTACCTATCATTAGCATGTCGCAAAGCCTCCTGAATTTGTGCCCAAGTGGAAAGAAGACCACGGAGATGCTCCTCTAACGCAGGAATACTTTGCAGAACAAATGAGTCAGGCAACATGGAAGGTAGACATGTGTACACTGAAATATTTTGTTTCGGAATTTCGCTTTCGTCCGAAAAATACATTTATTTAGTTACTCCCGAAATTCGTTTTTATTCATTTTGTTTTTCATTAAAAATTGCATTCGTCCGAAAATCCAAATGAATTAAGGTTGAATCTGTCATTGAAGGCTTATGGTGTCTGTCGAATGTTCAAAGAAGATTAGACGGAGCAGCTAAACTGTACGACGCCGCGATCATACATTTCTGGTCGAATTTTCCACCTACAAGCTAGCTGTAGTAGAATTCTAATGTTGTATGACTAGTAATTATTTTATTTATTAATTATTTTATTAGTCAACCAACATTATGATTTTTCTACAGCCTATGGGCGGATGCATTTGACCGAAATTGTACGATTGCAGCGCCGTACAGTTTAGCTGCTCTGTCAACTCTTCTTAGAACTTTCGACAGACACATAAGCCAAAGATTCAAGGTTTGTATGTTTTTCGTTGCTTTGTTGAATCTTCGTCGTTCATGTTGAATGGTCTACTCTACCCCAACAGTCAGCCAACTTTCACATTCGTTTCTCAATCCCCAAGTGCAATGGCGGGCGCGGCATCCGACATTGTGTCAGATATTGATATGGCATTATAATATAGAATCTATAATAATAAATCCCCCCCCACAACACTAGCAACACTAGTATCACTATCAAGTTCACAACACTAACACACTAGCAGCAGATTATTATGAAAAAGTTAAGTTGAACTGTAGCTTGCTTCACTATTGTTCTGCTGCTGTGCTTATGCTTAATTGATAAATAATTCAGGTTCTCTGACATACGGACCAGCTAAGATTGACTGTCTTCTGAAATGATTCAGTGTGTGTGTCTCTCTCTGCTAGCAAATCGTAAGTGAAAGTAAGTTGGCTGTACGTGTGTACTTAGTTCTAGCTATTTTACTGCCCCTCCTCTTTGGTTACAATCGGCCAATAACATTCATCATCATCATTATTTTTATTTTACTTCCCCCACCCTATTCCAGCAGCGATCTTTTCTCTCTATGTCGAATCTTTTCTCTCTATGTCGAATCTTTTCTCTCTATGTCAAATAATCTTGGACTAATAGTGTTAAGGTTAGGCACATTCGACCACAGGTTCGATAGACACAGATTTTTATTGTCAGCGTCACGTCGAATCTCCTATCTACATCGAAATGTTGTCGCAACGAAAACGAAAATAAAGCATTTGTTTATGTCGGATCTTTCTATTTTCGTATTCTGCGCTCTCATTATCGTTTGTTAAAACGATAACGAAAATACCTGAAATTCGGACGAAAATGCATTCGGACGAAAACCAATGCGCATGTCTAATGGAAGGTTGGAAACCATAGTTCACCATAAATGGGGACAATCGGGAAGCAGTATTCAATGCACTATTGTGAGCAAACTCTGCCCACAGAAATAGGTCTGACCAGTTGTTATGATGGTCACAAATATAGCAACGTAGGAATTGCTCCAAGGACTGATTGGCTCGTTCTGCAGCCCCATTAGACTGCGGGTGATATGCAGAGGAAAAGGCAAGCTGAATTCCCAACTGTGCACAAAAGGCTCACCAGAACCGGGACACAAACTGACTACCCCTGTCCGAGACAATCACCTTGGGTAGCCCATGTAAGCAAAAGATCTCCCAAGCAAAAATGGAAGCCAGTTCCTTAGAAGTGGGCAACTTCTTAAGTGAAATACAATGAGACATTTTCGAGAACCAGTCAACCACCATAAGGATAACTGTGTTGCCCTGGGATTTGAGTAACTCCACAATGAAATCCATAGACAGATGGGTCCTGGGCCTCTCTCCATTGGGTATGGGTTGTAGGAGGCCCACTGGAAGATGTCGTGGAGTCTTGCTCTGAGCAAACACGGAACAGGCAGCTACGAAGGCAGTTACATCAGCACCTGGCCTAGGCCACCAGAATTGTTGGGAAACGGCCCAAAAGAGTTGATTCTTCCCAGGGTGGCCAGCAGCCTTGGGAGAATGGTAAGTCTGGAGCACGGCAGTATGGAGACTCTCTGGGACAAAGCAGCGGTCACAACATTTCTCAGGAGGAGCATCGACCTGAGTAGCAAGAATTCAAAGGAGAAGGAGACTGGTGCGAACCGTAGCCAAAATACGATCAGGAGGAATCACAGGAACCAGAACCAAATCCATCTTAGAATTGGAGGAAAATTATCGTGACAGAGCGTCAGCCCTTACATTCTTAGTACCAGGTAAGAATGAGACAATGTAATTGAAACTTGACAAGAATAGAGCCCATCACGCCCTTCTGGGAGAGATGTGTTTAACCTCAGACAAAAATATGAGATTCTTATGGTCAGTAAGAATGAGAACAGGCACAGTGGTACCTTCGAGGAGCTGTCTCCATTCTTTCAGGGCTAAAATGATCGCCAACAGCTCTCTGTCACCAATCTCGTAATTGCACTCCGCAGGTGACAATTTCTTTGAAAAGTAGCCACAAGGATGCATAGCACTCTCAGAGGTAGGACGTTGAGACAGAAGGGCGCCAACACCAGTCTCAGAAGCATAAACCTCAAGGATAAAAGGGTAACATAGGATCAGGATGTGCCAACACAGAAGCAGAAACAAAGGTAGCCTTGAGACTCTCAAAGGCCTTAATGGACTCCGGAGATCAACTCTGTGAGTTACAGTCCTCTCTGGTCATATCAGTCAGGGGCTTGATCAGAGACGAGACGTTACGAATAAACTTCCGGTAATAGTTGGCAAAGCCCAGGAAACGCTGCAGAGAGTGTAAATTCACGGGTCAGGGCCACTGTAGGACTGCCGAAAGTTTCTCTGGGTCCATCGAAAAACCAGCAGTGGAAATGACATAACCCAGGAATTTAACCTGTTCATGATGGAATGCGCACTTCTCCAATTTACAAAAGAGATTGTTCTCTCTTAGTTTCTGAAGCACACGACAGACATCTGTGTGGTGGCTCTCCAGGGACTTGGAAAATACGAGGATATCATCGAGGACATCGTTAATAAATTCCTGGAAAACTGCCGGGGTGCTACAAAGGCCAAAAGGCATTACTAGGTACTCATAATGGCCTCTTCTGGTATTAAAAGCATTTTTCTACTCGTCAACCTACTTAATCCTCACGAGATTGTATGCCCCTCTCAAATTAAGCTTTGTGAAAACCATTGCTCTTTTGAGGTGGTCAAATAACTCCGTAATCGGAATCGGATAGGCATTCTTAATGATGAAATGATTGAGACCCCCTATAATCAATACAAGGTTTCCGTTCACCACTCTTCTTCTTCACAAAGAATAAACCAGCACCAGCAGGAGTTGAGGATTTGCGAATGAAAGCTCGAGAAAGTGCGTCTGCAACATATTCCTACATGGCCTTATCCTTCAAGACCAACAAAGGGTAAACCCGGCCATGAGGGGGTATGGCATCAGGTTGAAGGTCAATTGTGCAATCATACGGCCGGTGTTGAGGCAAACTACCGGCTTGACCTTTGTCAAAGACATCACTAAAATCATGGTACTTCTCTGGCAGGAGAAGTACCACTGTGAAGATCACTGTGAAGAATCGGTACCCTCTCCCCCTAGTACCAGAGCTATTCCAAAGACTGGGGACGGCCACCATATTCACCAAACTTGATCTCCGTGGGGCCTACAATTTAGTTCGTATTAGGGATGGAGACGAATGGAAGACCGCCTTTCGTACCCGCTATGGACATTTTGAGTACCTCGTGATGCCTTTCGGCCTGTGCAATGCCCCTGCTACATTTCAATACTTTATTAATGATGTGTTACGTGACTTTCTAGACCTGTTTGTCATCGTCTATTTAGACGACATATTGATTTTTTCTTGTTCCCTTGAATCCCATCGCAGGCACGTCAGAAGTGTGTTGGGCCGACTTCGACAACACGGTCTATATGCAAAGGCTGAAAAATGTGAATTTGAACAGGAAAGTATTCCATTTTTGGGGTTAGTCATTTCCAGTAAGGGCATTAAAATGGACCCTCAAAAGGTCACTGCAGTCCTAGATTGGCCAGTCCCGACAGACAAGAAAGGAATCCAGCGATTCGTTGGATTCGCTAATTTTTATCGTAAATTTATTAAAGGGTTTTCAGCCATCATTACACCCATCACACAACTAACCAAACAAGGTACACGCTTCCATTGGTCTGCCGAAGCTCAAAAGGCTTTTGAGACTCTCAAGGGCCTTTTCACCTCCGCCTCTGTACTAAAGCATCCAGATTCCTCTCTGCCATTTATACTAGAAGTGGACGCATCTGAAATTGCAGTAGGGGCAGTGTTGTCCCAAAGACAGGGAACTAAGGCCCTGCTGCATCCTGTGGCCTTCTTTTCTCGTAAATTGTCCACGGCAGAGAGAAATTATGATGTAGGTGACAGAGAGTTGTTGGAAATCAAGTCAGCATTGGAGGAGTGGCGCTATCTGTTGGAGGGTGGCGCTCATCCAGTCTTAATTTTTACAGATCATAAGAACCTGGAGTATTTGAGATCTGCAAAGAGTTTGAAACCACGTCAGGCCAGGTGGGCTCTCTTTTTCTCCAGGTTCTCCTTTCATGTCACTTACCGCCCTGGTTCCAAAAATACCAAACCTGACGCCCTATCTAGGATGTTTCACAAATCCCAAGAGATTTCCCCTCCAGACACCATTCTGTCCCCGGGGAATTTTCTTTTACTTCAGGGAGACCTGCTTTCCCAGATTAAACAGGCTTCCGCAGGATTGGAATCTTCCATTAAAACAGAGCTCCAGGTTAAGGATGGGTTACTGTGGCATGAGAGTAGGATCTTTATACCTGAAACACTACGAGTTTCAGTACTAGAGCTCTGCCACGATCATGCGCTGGCTGGGCATTTTGGCGTAGCTAAGACCACCGATTTGGTACAGCGTACCTTCTGGTGGCCTCAGCTACGCAAGGATTGTAAAGAGTTTGTAGAGTCCTGTACCACCTGCATTAGGAATAAAGGGCACAAAACAAAGGCATGGGGTCTACTAAAACCCTTGCCTGTCCCAGATAGGCCCTGAAAAATGCTCTCTATAGACTTTATTGTAGAATTACCCCCGGCTGGGGGCTTCACCTCAATCTTTGTCATAGTGGACCGGTTGTCGAAGATGGCTCACTTTGTCCCAATGAAGGGCACCCCTTCAGCTATAGAAACAGCACAAGCATTCATTAAAGAGGTCATCAGGCTCCATGGGGTACCAGTTAATATCGTTTCAGATCGAGGGGTACAATTTACCTCTCGATTCTGGAGGGCTTTGTGTAAAACCTTGAACACTGAACTTTCATTTTCATCGGCTTATCATCCCCAGACTAATGGGCAAACAGAAAGAACAAACCAGACCCTTGAACAATATTTGCGCTGTTTTTCTTCTTTTGCCCAGGATGATTGGATTTCTGTTCTGCCATTGGCCGAATTCGCTTATAACAATTCTATTCATTCTGCTATCAAACAGACTCCGTTTTTTGCGAATTTTGGTTTCCACCCTTCATTTTTACCTAACTCTCTTCCAGAATGCACAGTACCCGCAGTCCAGGAGAAATTGGATTTCTTTACCTCCAACAACCAAGTTTTACAGGACACCATGACCAGGACCCAGGAGTATAATAAAGCAACCTTCGATAAGAAAAGGCGAGGTGAGCTCTTACTTGCACCTGGGGATCAAGTATGGTTGTCCACAGTAAACCTCAGGTTGGCTTGCCCTTCCAAGAAATTGGGTCCCAAGTTTCTTGGACCGTTTTCTGTTAAGCGGAGAATTAACGAAGTCGCATACGAACTTGAACTCCCGGATTCACTAAAGGTACATCCAGTTTTTCACGTGTCCTTGCTCAAACCATCTATTGCCAACCCATTTCCAGGTCGAAGTATGGATCCTCCTGATCCAATCCTGGTAGATGGGGAGGAGGAATTCGAGGTGGAGGCTATCATGGACCATAGGAAAAGAGGTAACCAGAATCAATTTTTGATAAAATGGAAGGGGTTTGGCCCAGAGGAGAATTCTTGGGAACCAGAAGATAATATTCATGCTGAAGATCTGTTACAAACCTTTAAAATATCCCACCCAGAGATATTTTCTCAAAGGGGCATCCGGTGGCTGCCCCTTGGGGGGGGGCAATGTCATGAAGATCCTGCCAGTAACCAGTGATCCAGGCGCACGGGAACATGGCCACGGGTTCCACTGCGCATGCGCGCGCGTTCACGGGTGCGGTCAAGCACGGGCACGCGCGCACGCACTCCCGCTGGTGTCAGGCGGGCTATTTAAACCGGTCTGTCACACTCCATCCCCGCTGTCTGCTCTACAGCGTTCTGTGTGAGTTACCTGATCTGATCTGTGTATCCTGTTATCTGACCCGGCTTCCTGTTTGACCATCCTGCTATCCGCCCGCACCAGACCTTCTTGGCTTGCCTGACCATCCCTCTGCATTACCCCTGGTACCTCTGCTGTCTGACCGCTACCGACCACCGGCTTGTTGACCCTCCACTGCTTGTTCCTAGTTCCAGTCCAGCGTTCCAGGCTATTACCTGCTGTTTCCAGTCCAGCGTTCCAGGCTATTACCTGCTGTTGTTCCTGGTTCCAGTCCAGCGTTCCAGTCTGCTACCTACTGCTTGTTCCTAGTTCCAGTCCAGCGTTCCAGGCTATTACCTGCTGTTTCCAGTCCAGCGTTCCAGGCTATTACCTGCTGTTGTTCCTGGTTCCAGTCCAGCGTTCCAGTCTGCTACCTACTGCTTGTTCCTGGTTCCAGTCCAGCGTTCCAGTCTGCTACCTACTGCTTGTTCCTGGTTCCAGTCCAGCGTTCCAGGCTATTACCTGCTGTTTCCAGTCCAGCGTTCCAGTCAGCTACCTACTGCTTGTTCCTGGTTCCAGTCCAGCGTTCCAGTCTGCTACCTACTGCTTGTTCCTGGTTCCAGTCCAGCGTTCCAGGCTATTACCTGCTGTTTCCTGTCCAGCGTTCCAGTCAGCTACCTACTGCTTGTTCCTGGTTCCAGTCCAGCGTTCCAGTCTGCTACCTACTGCTTGTTCCTGGTTCCAGTCCAGCATTCCAGGCTATTACCTGCTGTTTCCAGTCCAGCGTTCCAGGCTATCACCTGCTGCTTGTTCCTGGTTCCAGCCCAGTGTTCCAGGCTCCTACCTGCTGTTGTTCCGGCTCCAGTCCAGCACTCCACTATCCGGCTTGCTTACCTGTTGGGTTCCTGGTCCTATCTGCATTCCAGTCGCTGTCTTCAGTCTTCTCTTCAGGTTCCTGATTCCAGAGGGTGCCACCACTACTGAACTACCAGCAGCTGTTGATCCTGCCAGGCACCCATACCACTCTTCACTCCTGGCCCTCTGTTTCCATTCCAGGGGAACGGGAGTGGGAGCTGTAAGGGAGGTCTTTCCCTGCACTTCAGGCTCACAACCTACCAGGTACGTGACACTGGGTATGCTTGCAGTCCTAACACTAATGAATTTATAAGTGTCTCCACAATGGAAGCACATGCATTAAATGGATAGGCGGGGTGTCCAGTATGCTCCTGCTCCTTTAAGGGGGATTGGGCTTCCACCAGGCCCACCTGCCCCCCGCCAATCCATTTAATGCATGTGCTTCCATTGTGGAGACACTTATAAATTCATTAGTGTTAGGACTGCAAGCATACGCAAGGTGCCGTGAAGAGGCCTTGCAGCTTATGCATGCGTTTGCAAATGCATGCTAACTAAACCCCTGTTTTTAATGCAGACTGTTGGACAGGTTAATTTGGTCAGTTGGCAGACTGGTTGGTGAGTTGAGCT